>NC_092012.1:32196783-32520325 GCF_042242105.1 Pempheris klunzingeri | reverse complement strand
TTTGGGTCTGGGCTGGATCCCTCACATAACAGCCACACAGAGCTCCTGGGCTAGGGGGGGGGGGGGGGGGGGGGTGGGATCCCCCAGACATCCAAGGTTTTCTCTGGCCTATAACAATGGCCCACATTCTGGGTCCACAACCCACCTGGCCTTGTCTGATAAATGGTTTTGAAAGAGGACACACATTGCACCCAGTCCAGCATTCAGCCCATGCGCCCAAACACTTCACTGTCTGTTGCTATATTCTGTTCCTGTTTCTGTGAGGATTTTTCCAGCATTTCTCTGACATCAGATACATTGCATACCTGACTCTAGCTTTTCCTGGACTTGCTCGCCATTGTTTATGAGAAACTGAGGGCCAAAGGTTTAAAGGAGATCTCAATTTAGAGACAAAATGATAAAGATCGAAGCAGCTGACGCCAAAATATCATGACTTGTAGTCCCTAGAATCGGCCAAACTCCAAAAAACAGTGAATCCTACATTGCTCATAGCACACCTAGATAGTGGCTTTCATCGGATCCCAGAAGACAATGCACACGCTTTTTCACTGGATTTGTAGTCCTCCTCATGACGAGTAAACTTCCTGTGTGAATCTGAGGGACGTGCCCCTTTGAGTTTAAACTGTCAACTTTAATTTTGTCATACTTCTACTGTATGTCCTACATCAGAATTTCATCTTGGCATATCAATACAAATCTACAGTATATCTTTGCTTTTTAACTTTGTATGGTGACTACATGACAAGGGCAGAATGGTGCCCATATCAGCAGAGCTTAAAAGAATTCATCTATTAGAAATGGTAGATGTTTTTTAAGACAGAAATGTGCTGATGCTGCACAAACAACAAGTAGGAACTTCCATTTTCTATAATTAACCAGCTCCATAATTGTTTGAGGATTAAAAGGCCAACTAATGACCAAAAAAAAAGGGATTTGGTAAAATCAAAAAGGATTAATTACTTCTCATACTTTGCAAGGTGACAGTAATTAGTTTCATCCACTCAAACAAAAAAGGGAATAAAATAATTGGCAGACACTTAATTAAAGGTTACGGCTTTGACGTAATTGTGAAAGACAAGACAATTAAAAGTCCTATTATTCAATCAAGATACACATGGAGTAATTGGTGAGTTGCTCTCTGGAGGGCTAGCAAATGTGGGCTCTGTGAAGGGTGGAGAGGGTTTGGTAAACATCGAGAGAATAGTGAGAAGGATGGACTGCTACATCCTTCCAACCCATCGAGACAAGGTTATTGCTAAGGTTCAAACTTCAGAGGGACCCAGGAGGGAACTCGGCCCCCTCTATAACAGATTATGGTGAGCCCCATAAGAATTGAGAATGTGAAAACCTCCCATTAATGTCAAGGTTATGTCAGTGAGACGCCTCAAAAAGTCAATGGGCGTACTCCCATGAGGCTCTTTGCGATTTGTTACCTGGACTTTTCAGACAGCACTACCCACAGACGTGGAGAATTTGGTGGAGATAAAAAGGCAGATCTGGCTTCAGCGCCCTTTGTTAGGACACATATGTGATCTGAAATAGAAGGAGCTGGATTTGCAAATCATCACTTTCTAGCACATTGAAATTCAATAGCACAGTTTACAAAGCTTTGTCTATGAAGCCAGATTCTACTTGGTTGGATAGAAAAAAGTATTCAGGAGAGGAAGAATTCTTGAGGACAAGTACAGTAAAAATGTACCCGCAATGAAAGAAAGTGACAGATATACAACACTAGACATTTTTGTTGGTTCGATCTGAGTAGAATATATTGTGCTAAAGTGCCATGTTAGAAGTTAGAGTTAAACTTGGACAACAACCTTATTCAGTCTGAATCTCTTCAAAGTCATAAAACTCAAAAAGTCTGACTCGCCACTGACGTGCATGTAAGAGGCCATGACTTCTTGTCTGTGATATCTAGGTCAGGCTTAATCAAACGTCAGATTCTCAACTGAGTGATTCAGAGAGCAGCCATCACTCACGCCTGCCTCCTTATGGTTTTCTCTCTGACTCACTCTCTCTCTTTTTTTTTCTCTTTCTCCCTCTCCAGTCTAACGGACAGTAGCCTGGGTCTCTCCTCAGGTGTGCCAGCCAAGGTAATATTCCTCAGGTATCCTTTAATTAGCTATGATTTAGTATTCATGGCCCAGGTATTCATCACCACTTTGCTCATTGCTCACTGGCTGAAAGATGAGGATTTTCCTCAACAATATGCACTTCCCAAATTGAATTACCCTGCCCAAGAAGAAAGGGGTGAAGAAAATGAAAGATTTGCCTGGACAGATGAGACAAGATGAAGCACAGCTGATGAATGACAATGAAACTGACTCGATACGGCAGACGGCAGGAAAACTTTAAATGGGTCACTGTGCCCATTGAGAGGAATGCATTTCTTATCAAATATGGCAGTGGACCCCTGCATCCATACCACTGTTTGTACTCTAGCCTGCATATAGCTATAACCTATAACCTGCACATCACTGTACAACCCTGTGTTGACAATAAATGAACCTTGTACCTTAACAATGAATGTAAACTTCATTCATCAAGTTCTTGATTATAAGGTTGAATTTGTTCATTTAGTTTCTTATAATTGGCTCCTCGCTCGGTCATCTGCTCATCCCAGTTATCCTCTGTAAACAGAATTTATTTTTTGTCCTTTGACCCCAGATTCACATTCAATTTATCAAATCACAGGGTCTCAGCAAACCTGCTTCATCGGTAATCACATTGAACCGAGTACTGCTGTTACTTTTCTTGCAGTACTGGTGATCAAATACAGTTATTATATCAACTGTAATGCACTGAGATATGAAAATCTATTGTGGGTACTCCGGTAATTGCGCATCAAAAGAACAGCAAGCTGTATCCACGTGTTTTAATGTGGAAAATGTGAGTGTGAAATCCACAGTTTCATACACATACCAGAAAGCCTTTGTTCAACTGTATTTGCCTTGAAGGAATGAACAATCTAATCAAAGCTTGTTCCCCCTGAAGAATACTGTTAATGAGTTGCAGCATTCTCGACATTTTCATTCTGTCTTGTGGGTATATATTCTAATAATTCTTGATGTCTAATTGCCACAAAAAAATGCTGTAAAGTGTTCGGACGGCATAAAACGTAATGACACCGTCACTGATATATTGGTCAGAAAGCTGACGAACATTTCTTGATATTTCAGATGAAAATTATTTGTGATTGCAAGGACGGCACATGTTTGACAGGTCAACAATGCAAGTCCGCATGCAAGTCCAGGGAAGTACACAACAGATGAAAATGGATGGACATAAAGTAAATAATTATTCTAGTGTATTTTTTCTTCCCTTTTTTCTTTTCTTTTTTGAAGATACATCTCTGCGCTTTGCTTTCCAGTAAATGTTGCAGTGTTCATTGTCCGTCTGACAGCCAAGAAAGCCTGGAATGTTGCTTCTTGTTAGCATTAAACCCACAAAGTGCTGTTTATCGCCGTGGCACATTAACTATGCCACTTCGGATGGGTAGTCTACAATTTTTTTCATTAAACTATTAAGCCATGATTAGAAGACAAGATAATCCCACCCCCACCCCCCATCCCCCCTCTATCTTTTGTGCCAGACTGCTCTGTCCATATCAAAAAATGTTTTCCAAAGAGAAACAATTTGGTGCAAGTTATATATCGAAATGCAAAAGAGTAGAAGAGGAAAAACACACTACCAGGGTAATAAAACCACATGCCAACACTCTAAACAATGATAGAAATAACAAATTGCATCAATTTTGTACGTTCACACAGCAGTCCTTTAATTAACTTGAAAGTGTTGTCACCATGATGGGCAGTAAGAGCAAGGAACAAGATGCAAGCAACAAAATGGCTAAAAGCAGCGGGGAGAAGAACATGACAAAAAAAATGGTAGTGAAGGTAGTTGGGATTAAATTAGTAAGAAATAATATACTACTTTCCTTCCCACTTTGTAATTTGTCCCCTAATGCTGTGATACATTATATAACGTACGATGTCACAAATTACTACCCTTGTTTAAGTGTAGACATTGGAAGTTGGAGAAAGGAACCACATAATTAAAATCTGAACCAGGTCACTTTCTTCATGTTATACGTTGGTCATATTTTTTTTTGTTCCCTCTAAACCCCCTAAATTATATTTGGCATTTTTGTACTGCCATTTCTTGTTAGTATTTGGCCAACGTGTCTGCAAAAAGGTTTTATCTATGCTATTGTTTCATGAGCTCCAGTTAAGGGAAACTCTGCTTTAAATGTCCATTTTAGTTTTGCTTCCCTCATAAGGAGTATGTAATTCTGACAGACTACAGTTAAATAACAAAAACAAATTTCATAAGAACCATTCACAGCTCCATAAATAAAATAAAGACCATTCAAGCCACTTAAAATCCTGAAAATGAAAAGAAACGAAAAAATTCTGATTGAACTATGAATCAAAAACAAACTGTTGTCTGTACTCTTTATATGTTGACTACAAATTGAGAAGCAGCAGCAACATGTTTCATCTGATGCTGCCCGAGGAAGGGAAGGAAGGAATAAATATCCTGCTTCTGCTTTTGTATTTGCAGTGTGCACAGTCGTCTCATTGTGTGCAACTAAAGTGCACTTAATCCTTTATTTGCTCACTTAAAGTCTACACTTAATCAGAAAAATCATAACTGTCGATCTGTCATTGTTTTCTAATAAAGTCTCGGATGGTTTGCCTGCAGGAGTCCTACATTGGAGGTCTGTGCAATACTGTTACAAGGGAGAATCCCCGTCAAAGCTAAGACTAGGGTGACAGTAGACAGCAAGATCGACTCGCTGGATGAAGTCTCTCTATTCATCACAAAAAAGAAAAAAGATACTGCTAAAATTCTCACTTAAGTCAGGGAGTATGAGACAAGCAATGTCTTATAAATATCTGAAATATCTACTGTAACGGCTGCAAAAAAGGGCCAATTGAGCTGTTAGTGTTGAAACACAAGGCACCTGCCTCTGTCCAGCAGACAGCAATTGTGGGACTCTGTTCTGTGCTTTACTTCTGGTGCCTATGTGACTAGAAATCATTTTTTTGCTATTAGATATAGTATCTCTTGACAGAATCTCCTTTTAAAATGAGAATTATATCCCTCCTGCGTACTTTTAGCTCCTTGAAGGATAGGACCAGCATATCTTGACAGTAAAGCACTTCGTGCACCCGCAGGTTTTCAGCAGAACCGTGGAGTCACTGCGCTCTGATAAACAAGGCTCATAGGAAAACCTCAGAAGGACTAAAACCACAAGGTTGCTCTAAAGACAACTGCATTTGGCGTGTTCTTATGCAAAAAATGGTAAGTTTGTGACATGAGTCGCAAGGTGGATTGTGAATGAATCCACCGTAGGACTTGAGCCCAATCACTTGATCTGGTCTGTGCCCGAGAAAGAGAAAGATGCTGTGTCGATGAAGTATGTAAGTATGCTCTCTCTCTATTTGCTTGTGCTTTTTCATGTTGCAATGTTCTGGATAATGAATATTTGCAATATATCACACTCATCCATCAACTCTGAGCACACTCATAACCCAGTTAAAGATATCACACAACCTCACATGGACCTAGATCTTGCGAAATTTCAGCACAATACGCCAACTCTAGCTGATGTCACTCCAAAACTGCCTCTTTTTTTTTTTTTTTTTTTTTTTACCCAGCAACAGATGAATAGAGAAGAAGCCATTTTCAGAGACTGTTTGGGTTGCACCCTCTTGCTCAAGACCCCGCACCAGATGAGAGTCCCCACTGACAGAGATTACAGAAGCAAGATGAAGAAAGCCTCAAGCTGTCTCAAGGCTTCGCACAGAAGACAACAAGGGACATCATACTGCATGCCACCTTGTTGTTTCTTTTGTGCTGTAAATGCCTGGTGCTGCGAGAACAGATGAAGAATGTTCGCCTGCTATAGCTGGCTGTTTAGATTTGTTTTAATTATATTGCAGCTGGGGGCTGACTTCAGAGAGAGATTCCTCCAGGGTTACTTCCTGTCAGCGTTAATACACATTAGAGACTTGTTCACTGATGCTCACTTCCAGCAAATTTTAGTGGGTGTTTCTTGACATTTTTGTGCACAATAATAGATCAAGTATAAGAAATGTAAATAAACATATGCCACTTTGTGTCTGCTAGTGAGCACAATAATGTTATCGTAATTGCCTGTTTCATAACTTCCAAAATATCAAATGAATGCACTTCACTGCATCATTTGCAAGGCTTGTTTGGCGCAAACCAATATTAAAATCAATCTGCAGGTCTGAACTGTTAAGAAAGAAGTCTGATCTGAAACCTGATCTATATTAGCAACACTCCTATACTTAGAGAGTCATCTTGCAACCATGGAAACATGTACACACATCAGCATGTGAGTGCAGAATTTTCCCCTCATAATAAATAGAGATGTCGTAAGCTCGTGCTTGTGGAGAGAGATTTGTCTTGTAACTATTAATACTTGGGTAATATGGGTCAACTTTTGTCTCCCCACACTACACATTATTTGTAATAAAAGAGTCTCAAATCTAAAATTGGTTTGCGAGTGGTTGAATCTGCATTTGTGGATCAAGCGACACACATGCACTCACTGGTATAGTTTTGAGAAAATCTGTTTTTCTCTTTTGACATTTGAGACTAATTTAATCATGTTTCAGATGTGTGAATCACAGACTCCTATCTGCCAATTGGGCTTTTTCTCCTATTACAACAGACCTCTCTAATAGATGGTCCATTTAGTATTACAGATCTCTCCCCATACTCGTCCCAGTGTGTATTTTAGCAGTTCTCCTGTGGGACTACACAGTAACTAACCTCCTGTAACATTATGGTGCACAATATCTCTTTAAGTATGGTTTCTGTTTGGTTCACTAATGTTAACAAATAAATGCACAGGGAACAACAAAGTGCCAGATGAGTCTCCACTTGGGTCCATGTTGCACTGATATTGATGCAGGATGACATCAGCAAAACTATTCAATGAAGTCACCTATCATTGCATATGACTTCATGTTTATTCCTCTTTTGTTAAAAAAAAAAACAGTATGAACTAAAAGGCAACAATGGATCTTTCTTTTCTTTTGTCCTAACTAGGTGTAGTGAACTATGGGTGAAGAGTGACCCAGTAATTAAAGAGTTGTCATTTTGTCAGAGAGTGACTCTAACAGATTTTAGTTATGGGACTGTACTTTGGTTTGCACTGGGATCTCAGGTTGTGCATTCAGTGCTCTCATGCTTAAACAACAATTTTCAAAGATGCAAAGGTTGTATAGATTACAGCAAGGATTATAAAAAATGCACACTGAAAAACTTGTGAAACCAGTTTATGTGGGATGAGGTTTGGAAAAGATGCAGTGGAAACTTGCAGGAGAGGAAAGACAATAAATCAGAATATATAATAGCATTCTTGTGGGCGGTTCTCTCTCTCACACTCTTTTTTTCACTAATAATTCCAAAGCCTTTTGTGAAGCCCTTAATGTCAAATAAAAACTACATTATAAAATTGAATGAGGCATTTAATAGAGTCTGGAGCTGCAGGAGCACGCTGGCCCAACATGATTTCTGGGGTGAATTCTAATAAGAAATAGATCCTCAGAATGCTTGCTGAGTGGGAGAAAGACAGGAAGATGGAGGGATACAGTAAGGAAAAGAAAGTGACTTCAATAAGAATGTGAGTTCACTGACAGTATTAGCTGTGCCGAAGCCTGTTGTGCTTCTCTCCTGCATGTGAATTCTAAATTAGCACTTCTCTGCATCCTCTGTGCTTTGCTGTGAAATTCGACAGAAATATGGCATTTTTGACCTTGTTTAAAAATGTAAAGCTTGCTCATGTCTAACCATACTATAAGACAGGTATAGTGAAAATTATGCAAATAGAAGAACTCGAGCTATAGTGGGGAGTCCCTTGACTGGGGTCTGCATACCTTCACTTACAGAGCATGCATCTGAGGATTATTTACTGACTTGCTTGAGCAGTCACTCAATACTTATGGATATTCTTCACTCACTTCTAATTCAATATCAACTTGGCAAAACTCTGCACTGCCACTGCCGCTCATGTTTATCAGATCAATGGCACACCCAGCAAAATTGATCGGAATAAGAATCGAAAGGAAGACTCTATGCTCAAAATTCAATCAAAATCAAGAGCTACTTCAGCAGAGTGTCACTTAAGATTGATCTGCCGATATGAGGTGTGGACAGTAACCCTGACAAGCAGGTCCACCTGGGGCCTATGAGGGATTAAACATCAATATCGTATACAGGATAACATAATATGAGCCCTCAGTCGTATTTAAAATTCTTTTAGTTAGCTCTCCTCTAAAAGAACTCATAAGGAGCTCTGCCAGACTCATGAAGGGTACACTTAAAATATTCTTTTCTAAATAAAACAGTCCTTCCTGTCCTGTCTTTCTGCTCTACGGTGCAGGCAGACTATTATCTATGACATATGTAGTGGCCGCAGCAGAAGAGTGCACAGTGCCCTTCAGTTGAGTTATAGTTGCCACCTAAATATATAATATGTGACTTAAAGTAATGATTAGGCCTTGATCCAGATTTTTTTTCTTTTTCTTTTTGTGAGTCGGTATACTCACGTGTCATTTTGCAGCAGCTAACAGCGGCCTACGGCAGGCCTTAACAGCCACCCTGGATTACTGTAAATCGCCTTGAAGATAAAGCTGTTGCCTGGGAGCCAGACAGGACAGTAATTCTCCACTCCACTTCTATTATGGGCTTTTCATTTCTTCCATTTACTTCATACCAACTGAATGGGGCGAAACTCTTCATCATCCTTCTACTGTTACCATCTGCCTGCATACCTGCCCGGCCCGAGAATGGATGCCACCAGACAAATACCAAAGCTCAGTCAAGCTTTAAGGAAAAATAACAAAGCTGATTGAAAGTTTATTATGTCTATTGTCTTCACCTACTGGAGCAAACAAAAGCTCTCTGCCAACGTAAATGACCTCCTTGCACAAACCAAATTGGAGCATCACACCAAAGTGTGAAACTAATCCTGAATTCATGAGATTAAAGAAGTTGTGCTCGGTGGCGTTAAAAGGAGAAATAATAATCTGGCAGACACACTCCATTTCATTTCCTGGATGCTGACATGCAAATGAGGCTCATTTGTATAATCTTTCCAAATGAAAAACAGATAATCAAATACCATCAGAAGCCATTAATATTCAATTAGGTATCATTTATGCAGAGTCATGCAGCTGAAGGAATTCAAAGGCATGGCGAGTGGACCACTCTGGGAAAAGAGGGCAAATTGGCATACAAAACATTTCCTAGCTTCTTGTGTCATGTCAAGTGACTGGGCTCCATGCTTTTACTGTCTATCACTGTATTAGTAATGCTCCTTTTTTTCAGTGGACTGGTGTTTGTCTACCAACACATTGTCCACTTCTATTTTATATATAGTTTTGTTTATTTATATAGAGCAGATAGCATGGGCCAGTGCCACATACCACAGCAGTTATAGCCCAAGATAGTTTGTAATGCCTGACCTTAGATGGACTCTCCATGTTAAGCTCTGTGGGTAAGGAGATGCACATTTTCATCCCTGAGCAGAAAAAACATGTCTGTCCAAAGGTTTTACAGAAGGCTACCTTACAGTTCCTCAAGGGCACACCATGAGTTACTGAGCCAGAAACCCTGAGAGGTACCACCAGGTCACTGAGCACTGAGCCTTGTTATTTAGGCCTTTGTGGATCATTTTAATATTAGCAAATTTGATCAAATGATCAAAACCAAATGTAATTACTTTAATAAGAATATGGCAGTGGTGGGATGATATTGGCGTCCTATCCAGAGTTGTAGTTGCACAATTATATACCATCTTAAAGAGCTTGATCGCTGTAGAGGCTTCACAAAAACAGCAATAGTATACGCTGACCACAAACAATTCACCCTCCGACCACAGAGAAGAAAGTTAAGCTCATGACAGCAATGTTATGCGCTGACCGCACGCAATAATGCATAGCTACTAATGCAACATAGAAAAAGCAGGTCAACTGCTTAGTTACATGCATTGTCATACCAGAAAATGGGCTGGCAAAGCGTCTGTGACGGGTGGTTAGAAATTGAGTTTTGACTGTTCAGCACATTTAGATACAATCATTGGTAACGCCAGTCTCGTACCTACACCCACTTGTTCAGTTGCAGGGTGTCACCATGAGACAAAACACATTCACACATAAACCGATATATGACAGCACACAGTATACTGCAGATTCATGTTTCTTTGCTTAGACCATTGTTTTGGACAGTTTCCCAGACTTACAGTAGTGGCTGGAACACCATTTATGCTTTCTGCATATCTAGTTCAATGCATTATTTAAGACACACTTCCCCAGAATTTAACAATATTGTTATCACTATTATTCCCAACTGCCGGTATTTATCCATTGAGCAAAGATCATATTGGACTGTTATTTTACGTCATTTATAATGTATCAACAGTGGTAGTGAAATGTTTGTTTGCACTTGTTCAGACTAAAAGTCTAGCTGTGTTGCAGGAGTTGGAACAGTTTCTATGCACTTCACAGGGTCAGAGGTTAGATCCCCTGCTCCTCCTAACATGGTTTATGTATACAAGGCCTTGGTAACGGCAGATAAAGTCAGCGACATACACAGTTATATCTTACTGTTATTATATCAGCCTAGAAACAATGGAAGCTACATCTCCCCCTGTCTCTGAAATATTCTAAATATCATATGTTTTTTTATGGTTACACCGTTACAATTATTTCAGACATGCATCCCCCAAACAATCAGCCTGAAATCCCTAGTTTCCAACCCCTAGATCATATTTTGCTAAGAGAGAGAGAGAGAGAGAGAGAGAGATAATGACAGAGACAGAGTCACAGAGCGAGAGATCTTTCCCAAAACACGATTTGTTATTTGTCTGGTTGTACATGTGTGCTTTTAACCACTCCCCCTCAAAATATATTGCTAGTGAATAGCAAACTGACATACATATTTTTGCATCTCTACCTCCTATTCAAGCTCACCACAGAGAATACAGAGGAATGATTTTAAAAACAGACAACCAAACACCAAATTTACAGTGCATCAAAGGCTCTTGCACTCAGTGTGACAATGCACCTTGTGGGGGCTAGGAAACCTGACAACACACCGATGGCTCATTAAGAGTGAACAAAAAGGTTCACTGTAATGCAAATGATGTGTTTGGGCTCTCTTACCTGCCAAGGTAAGTAGCAGATGTTTCTGAATATACTGTCCGTTTAAAACGATTTACCACAATATCCCCAGTATACCATAAGAATCATGCAGTTATGTAAGTTGTTGAGTTAGGAGAAACTTTAGAGACTTTGTGAAATGCTATCTACGACAAATTCATAATCACCTCGGCCATCTTGTAAATTTCCTAAATGCTATACATTAAGTTCTTATGTTTGTCTCCTTGTGTTGTTGTCGCACCATGCTGCGCCCCATGAACAGCACAGTGCACACAGGCGCACACAAAATTATTTCCTACTGAATCATGAATAGGGCAGCAATGTGGTGCAGTGGTTAACACTCTTGCAAGTAAGAAGGTTTCAGGTTCGAACCTGCTGGCCGGCTGCGGGTCTTTTTGTCTGGAGGTTCTCCCACAGTCCAATTTGGTGAATTTTAATTGTCCTTAGTTGTGAGTAGCCCTCCAGCCCTCCTGTGACCCTTCAAAATAAGCGGTATAGATAATGAATAAAATGAATAATTTCCCACCTGTATTAAGTAAGGTGAATAACACATCTCTTGGCGCGTTCATTGCCCAAAAAAGGAAGGTACAATAATCAGCAACAGAGGGGTTTCTCTTTCAGCCATCTCATTTGCTCGCTCTCTAAATTTGCACAATAATCGATATTTTATGTTATCTAATGCATAAAAGCAACAATGTGCTTTAGTGTTTTACAAAATGCCTCAGCATAATATTTTCATGGTTTATGACATTAACAGATGCATCAGTAAAAGTATTTTCTGTGTGGGAAGCACATACCCACATACACATCACATTATGATAAGAACAGCTAATTTCAGATGCACTGGGTCAATGAAAATGTCAACCGTCAAAGTCAAATAGCTTGAAGTCACAACTGTCTAATGGCAGAAACCTTTTCAGCTTTGATAATCACGGCTCCTCCAGGTGGATAGATAAAACATTGCAACTGGTTTCCAAACATGGCGCTTAGGGGCATTACAAGGCGGTACTGTGTTCGCAGCATCATCAAGGGGGATTTAAGTACCCGGCTGGGACCTGGCAGAGATCTGCCAAGGATCTGCCTGGGGCCTGTCACAGACCAGCCAGCAATTCTAAATGGATGGATCTGTAGATACATAGAAAATCACACAGTTTTGTTAATGTTAAATAATCAAACAATGTTGCTATGAACTGTGGGTACTGTGACAACTGGGTAAAAAATAGCTGTACAGGATATAACTATGCATTCTGCATATATCTAAAAACCTGCTCCATTACATGATTCTGTGAAGTAATTTATATGAAAAGAAAAGTGGACCAAGAACAGAGCCCTGTGGAATTCCACAAGCTTTTGTTCATGATCCACTAAGAAAGATGATTTTTCATTTTTAATAATAACACACTCCTCACAGTTAGTAATATGAGATTTGAACTATTACATCTGGAGAGTTTCAAAGAAAATATCATAGTTCAATGAATCAAATAATATTTAAGGTCCAGAAACAATGCTTTTTTCAAGTTCAGGACAATTCAGATGTAAGTCTGTGCCTATGATCATCTTCCCCACCACAAGCCACTTTATGCACTCTGTCTCATCCCTGCAATTTTACATAATGATCTATGGGTTAAAACAGAGCCGACCCAGCCCAGATGTGGTGCTGACTTGACCCATGCAGCCAGCCTAATCGCAGATCCTCCGCTGAATACTAATGTACACCTGCTAATGGCTGTGCAGGCTAAACAGATGTCTTGTATTCATTCAGAGTCAGATGCTGTGGTCGCTATCTGCTCTCTTTAACCCATGTTTTCCCCTTAGACATAATATTAGAAATCAGTGATAGTTTCATCTCAATCATGCATTCATTTTCTATGTACGGAGCATCAAGCTCAGAGCTGGAGATTGTGGCAAACATTTGGATGAATAGCATCACTGCTCGTATGCCATGTTACCAATTTTGAACACGTATACATAACTGTGGGAATTAGTTCCAAGTCTCTCTCCCACATTCGCTCTATTTCTTCCTCTTGTCTCTTTTTCAAGTTAGAAATCCTCTTAAGAGAGGTTTTCCAAAATAACATTATCTTCAAACAAACATTTCACTTTTAATCATTGCATTTTTCTCCCTTATACAATTCACCGTGGTATTGCAGGTCCTTTTGAAGCTGTTCTTTTTCTGAGTGTCCGCTGGGATTTGCTCCCCTGTGGCCTCTCTGCTTACACCAAAGCTTCTCTTTTCAAACCCGGCTTTGAGTAAAGAAGGAAAATGGGAAAAAAGAAACCTCATAGGGAAATAGGTGGTGAACTGATGAACAATTCACTAGTGCATACCTGACAACAATAGCGATTTTATCACCTTGTCTTTTCTCAGTAACACAGAAATATGATTTCTCACTGGGCAGTCACATGCCACTCAAGATGTTTAAGCAGATAATACACACTTAACTCACACCCAGTTCATCACAAACATTCATCAAGGCTGTGATGACCAAACAAGGAAGAACAAAGGTAAAAGCATTCCCAGTTATCCCTCAGCCCAGTCTTAAGCGCTCAAATAAAAATTGGTATACCTCAATATGTAAATGCCCCATGCAGGTTTTTGATGATTGTCTGCTATGACAATGTCTGCAAATACTTCTACAACTTGAGTAAATATGAACATAAGCAATGTAAAGAAAATCTGCAAGGCAAAATTAGGGTGGAAATCTGACTTAAGATAGAAAGCAACCTGCGTTTATCCTTCTATAACATGACAGAGTGAGAGATGAGATGTTGTGGAGTTTAAGACAAAACTGCACTGACACAAATAATAATAATAATAATAATAGAATCACGTATACATGGAGCCAAATAACCAAGTTTCATCAGCAGTATTAATTGTTTGCTGTTATGACACTTTGGGGCCAAAGGAGCAAGCTGTACACTCACACTGATATTTATCACCTTATAAAGCTGTTATGGTGAATGAGTTCAGTTGAGTCATGTTTGTGTCCACCTGATGAATGCCAATTTAAGTGTTAAAATACAAAACATTTTAATTAATGTCCAAATAAGATTCAACCAGGGCAGTAGGGCTCATGTGAATATATCCACTCTTTGACATAAGAGTGTAGAACATAGAGAATAATGTACTTCATGTGCAACCATACACATTTACAAAGTGTTTAGTTTTGACCTTGCTTTTTGACATGTAGTATTAAAAAAAAAAACTTGTTTTGAGTGTTAAATGACAATATCAGCTCCACAAGCTGCCAGACTTTACTTTGACCACACAAAATAATTATTGTTACTATAGTTCTTAAAGCAATGACATTAGGGCAGCATGATTCATATTCCATCAACACACTAGTTTGATTTACAAATAAATGCTGTATAGGAGTGTGAAGGCAGGAAGAAAAGGCTTCAGAGGAAGAGAAACCACAATCAGGACATGAATTGACAGAAATGTATAAAAGTCTAACCCATGACCGTACCGCTTTGAAGGAAACAGACACATGGTATACAGCAATTATGCATCTCAACGTATAGTATGCCTACACTGTAAGACATTTCATGTTATTTCAACTTGCTGCCTTGAAAACACAAATTAACTCAACTTGAAGACAACCTTTGTTTCAACTCGTGAATTAAAGTCCATCTAGTTGATATGACTACAATGTTCTAGTTGTCTCAACATTGTTTTTTAAGTCGTCTAAATTGATTTAACTTTGGACTCAGAGTTAAAACAACAACTAACCTTAAATTATCAGTGCAAGAAAACCTCTTTTACCGAGTCAAACAAACTCACATTTTGATATTGTTATAACTCACACTTTCAAGTTCAGTATTTATATAACTTGCCATTTCAAGTTAAGAGGATTTATATTTTAAATGTGTTTCAACTTCGATGTATAAGTTATATCGACTCATTAGTGCAAGTTTGCTTGATTTATTAATCACAATTAACAGTTGCTTTCCTCCAAGACTTTCTGTATAATTTCCTTAATATTTTGACCAGCAAGTTCTCCAATGTCAAGTAACTCATTCCTGTGTTGCTGAATTAGAAACATGTAAAATGGTTTGCATGTGGAGAAATAAAGATGCCAGCTGGTTTTTAATCTCCTCTCCATTTCAAATCACAACAAGTATTGCTTCAGAAAATCATTTATTATTGAACACACTTAACAGAACAAATCACATCATGTTATTGAACCCAATGCACACCTAACTTATGGTTCTCCCCAGAACACATTAACCCTACCCATAAGTCCTTGCGGCGCTGCCCTGCCGATGCCACAATATGAAGGTGATGCCTCAGGATCATTAACAGAATCCTCCCCTTTGTTTTTTCAACTGATAACTTGATAAAGCAAGTTCAGTCAATTTGACAAAATGTTCAATTAGTCAAGACAATGAATAAATGTAAATTTAACCCACAAAAACTAGAATAGCTGAGTTCAAAATCTAAAACTTATCAGAGCACTTTGAGTTAAAGAGAAAATGTAAATTGACATAACTAAAAAGGGCTGTGATGTTTTACAGTGTACATGTGATGTATGCCCATAATCGTCCCTCTCTGGCTTTGACCTAGAGAGGGATGCAAAGCCATCACAATAAAACATAAACATTTGCCCCTTGATATATCTTGATATGCAATGTCTCATTATCACATAGTGTGCTGTCACAAAATATATTTTTTCTTACAATGACAACAATTCTAGTAGAGTTTTTATCGATGAGTCATCAGAGTGGACACTCACAAACAACCCTGCACAAAGGAACAGTCAGAAAATCCTCAATGAGTAGTATTAGCTGGTAACATCTGATTAAGAACACAGCTCCAAACACTTGACATTGTTGTTCATCCGATCCAATTTCACATTTTCCATTAGACAATAAAGCATTAATGTGAGAGCAGCGAGAACAAGTAGAAACTGCAGGCTAAAGCTGCATCCAGGAGGGCACATGAAACAGTGACCTACCACAGTGTTTGAAGTTATGATTTATGGATCGGCCGATACTATTCTTTGTTCTATTCAAAGCGCTGACGGCTGATAAGGCCCAGCACAATGGCCAGATTAGAGGCACGATTGGACACATCCCTGAGACGTGTAGTGTTTAAAATCTCCTCACTGCCTGTAATTCGGCTCCTCTCTACCCCAACCCTGTAACAACAGACCCTTGATAATGTTATTGCTCATGGTTCATGACCAGGGAAGATAAGAGAAATAGGTTTCTTTAAGCCCTGCACAGGCTTAACCTATGACTCTACTTATAGCAAGCCCCAAAGACCCAGACAACCCTGTTAGCTTTAGTTTTATACAATACCTCAATACAGTACGTGACAGACTTTAATACTTCAACCATACTGTATGTGTTGTGTGTAGGAATGAAAACATTTACTACTTATGCAAATCCACATCCACAGTCTGAAAGGCTCCACTCAAAATGCAAACCATTCAGCAGCATCATCACCTACGACTCAACCTCGCGTGTAAAGTGCAACTTTTAAAATGTATGGATTTGTAAGATCTAATAATAGTACAATTTAATTTTATTTAATTAGTGTGACAGGGCAGGTCTATTTTTGATTGCTATAGAATGTAAAATTATTTTGATTTAAAGCTGCACTAATCAATGTTTTTGACACAGCGGTGGATCTAATGACTATATATATATATAATGTGAGAGGTGCTGCTCCCATTGATGAATCACTCATCCATGCAGCTTTTAATCTATTTTGGAGATGTGTGTCCTGCAAAAAATCTCATAAATCGACTGTATGCCACCTGCTCAGTGGATTAGGAGCCAAAGTTAGTCACTAGCTGGTGGACATGGTGGAATATTGTATCTAGAAAGCAAATAGTTCCTTCAGTAGTTGGAGGAGACCAAAACAAGAGTCCTTTCTGCTGCCCCCCAAGATGCCAAAAAAATCAAGGAATGCTTTAAAATTAGACATAAACTCAGTAAGATGGACATAAACTCATGGCGTGGGACACTGAAGGGCTAACACTTTTTTTGTCTTTTTAGTTTCATAATTTCCCCAAGTCACCTTCCTACAATGGAAAGTTCACCACTTAAACAAACGACATGCTGTATCTTCACAAACTAAACAGGATTCAGAGCAACATCTTACACACCAACACACGTGTGCCACTGCACAGTATCTGACATAACTCTGCCACAAGAGATGCATAACTTGAACTTAAAGAGGATGTGGGGTGGAGAATATGACGGCAGGTATCCCATTGGGGTTATAAAGAGGGCACCTCCCATCACAGATGTTTAATTGAATTTAGCCCCATCGCCGGGGTAAATTCCGGTATCTCTGAAACATCCTCCTTTACACCCACACACATTATCTCTACTCTTGGATTCTGCACAGATGCTGCACCTATATTTAGTGTTTATTTGTGCCCTACTCAAGGGCACTTTAAGAGGTACCATTATAATTGATATATACATCTATTTTTCTAAGCTGCTTATAGGTCCATGTATATTTTTTTTTATCAATCTTTGCTCAACTTTGCTGTTTTACCTGTATGTCTATCTCTATCTTTCCTCTAAATTGTTTTGGCACTGTGTATCACTGAGAGCAACTTAAAACTGTCTACTGACTATGTTGTATGTGTGCACATACTGTCTAAGCCTGTTTCTCTCTGTCTCTTGTGTCTCCCCTTACCCCATGTTCCTCTTCTCCCATGTCTGTCTCTGTGTTATTACACTCTTTGGTCTCCCAGCCTACCTGCACACCTGGTTTAAATCAGCTCAGTGCACACCTGCTGTCCATTAGCTCATCAGCTCATGCAAGTACACGGGAAAATTCACGTCCCCGGCTCCTTCTTCAAGTTAATCTTTTATGATGTTTTTGTGAAGTAATTTCCTTGTGTTTTGCACTCAGTGATAACTGCTTTTTCTTGTGCTTCACGATCACTACTCCTGTCTGTCCATTTGCCAGTCTGCAAACACCTGCCTGCCTGCCCGCCTGCCAGCTCGGTGACATTCCTCCACGCCTCTGCTTCGCCACTCTCATCCTTGCCCCGTTCCACCCCACGCTCCGCTCCAGACCTTTAATCTCCACCTTCCAATTGCTGCAATATATTCCCCTTTTCTACATCTGACTCTCTGTGTGCATGCACTGCATTTGGGTCTCACTCTCATCGTGACACATAATTGGCCAATGAACTTGATTCTGAGGACAAAATGTCACCCATTTACATCTCCTAAATACACTATCCCATTGCCTTATAATACTGTGGTCAACATTCAGCTCTCAAAACCCTGAGCTATTCAATATGATTTTTTTTTAAAGTAAAGGTACACAAGGTATAACACTTCCCTGTCATAAATGCAGATGGATATATGTACACTACATGTATTTTTAGCCTAACTGACATTGAAACACTAAATTATGCGATCAGAGCATCTTTCTGTTGGGCATGTTGCCATATAGCATTTTATACAACTATTCTTTGTCCTATTCAACAATGAATGTGAATGCAAATGTAGAAACTTGTCTGATGCTAGAGAAAAACACGACTGCCTCTCCAAACTACTCATCATGAATCATGACAAATGAGAAATTTCCATTCAGTCCACAAGAGCAGAAAGAAATTATTAGAGCCTTCATTTTGAGAGGCCTCTGAAAATGGGTTGAACAATTGATAATGGTAATGCAGTCTTCAAACATGTGAGTGAGTTGCAGGCTGAAGGTTAAATATGATCAGCGAAATTGAATCTGACAAAGCTACATTACAATCCATCTTGGGATATTAAACATTTCAAATTTTCTGAATTAAAGACTAATAAGGCTGCTGAGATGAGTGTGAGATGGATGGCCTTGGTTAACAATCACAAAACAGATCTGATGAGAGTAAATGGCATCAGAGTTGACATATGATATTGTTGAGGGGGAGAAATGAAGTCTTAAATTATTTTGCATCCTCTGAGATTGAGACTGTTACTTTTCTGCGGTGAAAATGAAGATTTTGCTGTTTTTTGTGATATTATATACTTACTGTGTGATATTTTGAATGAGCTGACCCTGATATCTGTTACTATTGAAAGTGGTTATCAGGAGATTACACGCCAGGCTTTCCTTAATCATGTAAATTACATTAATTACCTGGTTTATGGCTGCTGGATGCTCCCTTCTCCTGGTAGCAAAATGTGGATGATGCTTAGAACGAATTCAGATGAAAACAAATTTTAAAGTAACACACTGTTGAGTGCTGGCTCAACTCCAACTCTGAAGAGTGATTGTCTGATGAGACCTTAGCCAACCATAATTAGACACAGGAAATTAATGGATTAAACTGTGTGTTTGTCTGCTCTAAAGCAAGCTACAAGTGTTAGCTTGCCTAGCTAACTATATTACTACCTTAGTGTTATTACCAAAAGGGCAAGGGGCAGGTCATTAGCTGTTTTTTCAACTTGAGCAGAAGAAAGTGGAAACGCCAAGAGCTGGAAAAAAAATGTCAACATATCGTAAACACATTAATATTATAATATTCTCTCTTCTCTCTTCTACAAGGGTATAATGGTTTTCCAACCAGAGCACTGGTACCACCTACTGTGGATGAACCAACACGTAATCATTTCATAATGGTAGTGGATGGAAGCAAGTTTCCTTTTGCAGATTTACTGGAGACACGGTAAAAATTTGCTATACATTTGGACAGAAACCTGGTGTCAGAGATGAGATTCCACCACTCAGTAACTGCTCTTTATTTGGATAGTGGAAGTTTAGCCAAATGTATGTTAAATAAGGTTACTTTTGCTAAACTCCTCGGTTATTGATGTTATTGTTATTGAAAATGCAAACCATAAAGCACAATAGATCTTTTTCAGACAAAATTTCTTCACTTGTCACAGCTGGGCAAAACTGCATTGATTGTCCATGTCTATAGTTTCTATAGTAAGCATGCAAACCATGAGCTTCGGGGTGGGCCAGCATTTCCTCAAAATGTCCAGCTTTTCTTGGAAAGTCCGCCTTGAAAATGGATTTCTAATTAGATCTGCGACCAAAGTTAACATCTTCTCCTCCGTCAGCCATTGTGGGTTAAAAAAAATTGCTATTAATACTTACGATTATGCTAAAGTTTTAGCTTGTGCAGGTCGCTACAGATAACAATTGCTAGCTTTGGCTAAGCTCTCTGACCAGCCAATCAGAGGACATGAAAATACTAATGTCATCGTACGCCTGCTAGATGGCCCTGGGGTCACCAACTCGAAATCTGATCTGAATCTGCTTGGTTAAAGCAACATCTGATTGGTTAAAGCAACAGTTTCATTGCGATGTTTCACTGCAATATTCCCTCATCTTTTCAAGGAACTTGTGTACAAAGTTGGCAGCATAACAAAGTTTGACAAACTGTGTGTGCGTTTGTATGTACTCTGTGTGCTGGATGTTGGGGGAATAACTGTTTATGAGGGGATCTTGACGATTTATTCCAGACAGCTGCATCGTTGACAGGCCATCATTAGCGGAGTGATTCCTCAGGTTGTTTCATTCCCCGGTGGCCAAGACAAACTACACAAGATCTTAATTGCTGGTATGAATAAAAGTTCATTTTCCAAGGGGTGGTATCATTATAAATGTAGTATAAAAGATTACTAGGAAGATGAATATGTCAAGTACTGTACTCTCGCACTCCTGCAATAAAGAGGCTAATAAACCTGAGATGGGCCAGAGGGTTATTCAGGGACAATAGAGAAGATAAATGCTGTTTATCTCCAATTACAGAACATTCTTATGACTGTCTAAGTTAAGAGGGATGTAAGAAGGAGAGAAGCAGATGTAGAGAATGACAAACAGAGACAGAGATTTCAAGCCTTACAGAGAGCCTCTTTTGAAAGCCTGTCTTTGGATAAAAACTGTTTTCCACCTAATCTTCTTTGCCATTGTCCAAAAATGTTTTATGACAGATAGATGAGAGGTTGTCTGTGTTTTCAATGCCTGTAAAGTTACAAAGTACCACTGAAAACCATTCTGAATAGAGCTGCAGTCTAGAGAATCCTGTGTGGTAAAATGCTACCCATTATTATTGTGGTCAGAGGACTGTGGAAGAGGAAGTATTAGTACGGGTCTCTGGGGATGGGGACTGGGAGTTTAGGGGCCTTAGTGTAATATAGCATGGGAATAATGATGGGCCATATATCCCTGATATCCACTTCACTAAATGGCTCTTTTGTTCAGCGAGGCATTACTGCACAGTTCTTGGTTTGTGTGACAAAGGCTGTGGAGTATTCTGGGGTACATCCAAGTGGCACTATGGGGTCAAACATTACAATATATCAACTTAAGTTCTGCCATTATTCATGTAGGCAAAAAATGCTTTTAACAATTGTTCACATGTTTAAAAATGTCAAAATCGTCAGCTAATTAGATTTTAAAGACAAACTGTAGCATCGGCTTTGCTGAGGTTTACAGCGTTTTAAGGCACTAACTTGGCTTTTTGAGTTTGAGCAGCTCATGAAATCCAATCTAAAAATAATATGTTCAGCTTTTCATCTTAATTCTTAAAAAGGTGAGATTTTGTACCATTTGAACACTTGTTCCACTGTTTGGGACCAGATAGGGTACAGCGATGTAGCGTCTGTAAAGTCTGACCTTGTTCTCTTGATAAGACTGACAGTGAAAGACTATTTCCACCACCCAGTGACATCAAAAGGACTACAGGGAGAG
Source organism: Pempheris klunzingeri (assembly GCF_042242105.1). Taxonomy (NCBI): domain Eukaryota; kingdom Metazoa; phylum Chordata; class Actinopteri; order Acropomatiformes; family Pempheridae; genus Pempheris; species Pempheris klunzingeri. Next base: position 32,498,461 of record NC_092012.1, on the reverse strand, counting down.
TTTGGCTGAGATAGGATGGTTTGAGTCATATGCTCATGAAGGTCAGATTTCGACTTTAAGGAGCCCATGGTAGGTCTTTGAGTAAGTCAATACTGGACAGCTAAGGCTTCTGCTGCTTGGCCCTGAATCTCTAAGGCAGCACTTTCTCTCCGGCTGGATCGTCCTCCATCAGTAGATCCTTACTCCAGCCACTGCATGCACCCTAATCATCTACTCTATAACCTAAAGCATCTGATCGAGACTACACAGCCCTGTTCCTTTCATGACCTTAGGAAGCAATGTACTCACTGTGCACTGTTTTTGGGCCATTTCTTAAAAAAGAGCCTGTGAGGGCTGGCTTCTGCATGACTTGATGGGATTAAGAAGAGGTCAAAGAGCAATCAACCTTGTTCTGTTTCACACAGGCTTTTTCTTTTCATGAAAAGTTAATTCATCATAATTACTGCTAAACTGCCATGTTGCTCAACTCTTTTACAATATTTATATAAACGCAGGGCTATCATTATTGCAAAAAACAGGGACAGGAATATGCATAAACACAATGCATTTCAAACGATAGATACAGATTGAACTTCATGTAAATATTCAAATTTAAACATTTATTAGTTAAGCAACTGATTATAAAATACTATCCTACAAAGCTAGCAAACAATTAAAACTGATAAAAGCCATTACACTGTGAAAAGAAAATAAATGAAAAATTTAGAATTTAGAATTGGCCTATATCACAGTGAACCAGAATTCAAAGCAATACTTTCATACTGTTGAACAGTAAAAATAAACATCTCAAGTGAGCTTTTAACTAATATATCATTATTTGGGTGTTTGAAAACTAAATGGTTGCAATTATGAATATTAAATGATTCACTTTTTCATTTTTTCTCAACAGTTTTTTGTTTATAAAACTCAAAGATTCAAGTTTCTCGAAAGATTAAAAGTAAATCATGTCAATATATGATTATAGAATTTCAAAACTCAAAAATTGTTTGAATTTTAAGTAAAATTCAAACCAGTTTTGCCTTGAAATTATGGGTTTTTATAGTTTTTTTCTTTTTAAACATTTCCCCTTTAGGGGAACTCTGTCGCTCTGCTACAGTAAAAAGTATAATGATGATTTACTTCAGTAAAATTTGCTCATATCTCTCATATCATTATATTTGATTTAACAGGTAAGCCAAAAACAAAAGTTCCATGATCGTTGATCCTGCTGATAACGGAAACCTAACTTTCCCTGTTACAATATGGAATATTAGAGTATGCCAAATTATTGTTTTTCAAATCACTCTAATTATCATATGATCAAATTAATGTAATTTTGTTGAATATTTGCCTAATTAAAAGACTGCTGTTTTACATTTAGGCCTGATGATTCAGAATTAAACTACATATATGTGAACTACGTTGGCCCTGACACTACAAGTCAATATTATATCAACTCCATTACTTTTGTTTCATTAGCATAAAAATATTGCTTAAGTATGAAACGGCAAACAGGGAGAGGGAACCCCAGAGGGCTTGTGGGTAAATTATTATTCCTGCTATTCACAAAAGCCACAATTTATGCACAGTTCCTAATTGCTGCTCATATGTGTAGTCTTGGATGTGGCCCATTTCCAATATTAATATAAAGTGACAGTAATATTCATAGGATGAGCATATGCAGAGTAACAATAACTAAAGTTGACATATCTGCCTCTGTTTCCAGCATATTTTGGTCGGAGTACAGTATGTGCCTTCCAGTTTTGATTGTATTGTGCCATCTCCCCAAATAGCAATCAAGTCAGACATTTGGCGTTTGGCATTCTTTCCAATGCTGGGTCTCATTGTCCTTCATGCCAGTCAGTTTTCCTCTAGGATTAATAAAGTGTACCCCATCTCATTCCAACACTGGCTCAGCAAAGCTGCTGAAAGTATGACAGCTGTCTCAAGTGAATGATTTCACCTTAATTTATTGTTAGGACACTAAGTGACTAATTGTGATGTAAACTTTTCAAGTAGGACACGCGTACATCACCTGTCTGGATTCAGTTTTACACTGCATGTCCATTCGGTGTTGATCAGAACCAACAACATGCAACTCCACTCTATTCAAACATTAATTCTGTCTCATCACCTGGCCACTAAACCCCTTCCACGAACAGCGATTGTCTGAACATAGCTTAGCATCTGTAACTCAGCATGGCAGGCCTGTCAAGCATTGGAAGTCTCTCCATGTTGGAGCAGTGTGCATCGGGCTGTGGTAGGAGCAATAAAGAGTTTGGAGGGTGGTGTCTTTTTCCAGCCAATGGTTACTGATAGCAGGATGACAATGAGGGTGAGTATGGTTAATAACAATACATGATATATAATAACAGAAAATGGGACTTCACATGGCCTTTGAAGCAACACAACCCTTTAATCCACAGGTAACAATTCTTGTACCTACCTGGAAGATAACTGCAGAAGAAATCCTTTTGTAGGTATTGGAAAAAACTGCATGTGAAATACTTCTCACCACTCTACAAAATATAACTGTAGCACACAGTCAAACAAATACCATAAATTAGTGTCCATGTGGTGCCCTCTTCACCAGTTGGGGATTTAAGGAGCCAATTAGGGCAAACATGGTAAAATAACTTCATCTTTCAACAACATACAAAAACTAACCGCAATTATTGAATGAAAACACCGGGGAAATGAGAAGACAACTTACAATAGGTTCATTTATGCACAAAGAGGGAAAAAACTCACTTTTCTCCTCTGTTCTGCCTTTGTTCAGCAGGAAGTGAATGCAGACACTGACGGTGAGGACAGCACTGCTCGTTAATGGGGCTAAGCAGGCTTTCTCTCACAGTTTATACAAACAAGTGTATAGACTAAGCAGACAAACATGGATCTTGCACTGTCTTTACACTTATAATTCAAAAACTAACTAGCCCTACACTGCAATACAAGAACAACAGTGTTTCTCTATCCCCATGTCTTCTACATGGATCAGCAGCCGGTGTGGATGCTGACTTTTTGCAAGGAGCAGCCAGACATTTTTCACAAGAAGCTGTTTTTAAAACGAATCAGCTGAAGACAAAACGTCAGCCTGTAGCATTAGCTTAATTAGGAAGCCAACCACAGCTGATGAAATATGTCACGGGCAGCTGTCACGTCAGGAATGAAAACTCTGCCTTTATCTGTGTCTCACTGAAATCACGGACTCGTTGCTTTAAAAAAAAAAAAAAAAATACATTTTTAGAGGTAAATCGGCCTCCTTCACTGCAAACTTGCATCGTTCCCTCTTTTCATCTTCCAGCTGCCACAATTCAAAAGCCATGTTGCAGTAATCAGAAACAATGAAACGAGGCAAATCATTTACAACAGCATAAAGAAATCCTTCTGATATCTGAAATCAGATTTATCTGTTAAGTGCACAGTAAATTGCTCAAAGTTGCACCAGTTCTTACAAAAAATACACTCACATTTTCATCGGAATATGTATTTGGACAGAACATCCACATTCTTACATACTTCCTCCGGGTCTTTTCTGCACTTACTACATAACCATGTACATAAAGTGTTGTATATGCAGTACACTGAGTGCAACCTCACCGGTCACAGTGTACACTGACCAACTGTGCACTGAATGAGCAAAGTATATTAATGTGAGTGGTAAATGATAATCACTGTGACATAAAGCTCTCTGCCAGACCTTGAATTACTGTGATTACACATTGCGGAAGCCCTCGAACCAGCAGAGTTGCATGCCAGAAGGTCAGCTGGTGAATATTTAAATCTCATTAGCATGTTGAATGTCTACTGATGTAGAAACACTGCATTAACAACTTATAGAATACAATCTTTTACATCACAGGCCAAAGTGTTAGAAGAAAGCATTTTGCAGCAATTTACTGTGTACATTTCAGATAAATAATTAGTGTACAATGCAACACAGAAGACTGGGTATTTATTGATATCTTGATAAAGGCAACATAAATGAATGACAGCCTCGCAGATGATCATTTTTAACTGTAATGACTAAATGATAGTTAGTTACACCAGAACAGGAACAGCTTCTTTCTTTCCACATTAACAGAGTGTGTACGATTCAATTATTCATTAAAAGACCTGCAGGTGCCAAACTGCGGTGTCTTGGAGTGCACACACGCGCGGGTGCTTTGCATAACTGAAGGATTGTGGGAGAGCCTCGCAGCACAGTGCAGCACAGTGCAAGTGCAGTGCAAGTGCATTGACCTGTCAATATACAGATGTAGTGCTGGTCACGGTTACCATTTTCCCACGCTGGAACTAACATATACAGAAGAATTGTCTTTTTTACATAATATGTCAGCTTATTTCAGTGGTCCGGGTGGATTTTCACAAGAATAGGTCTTTTATACAAGTGGCTGATTGACCTTGGTTGAAAAAAGCCAGTGTGAAGTTTGGACAAAAAGTCCTTCGGGTTCACTTATAAAATATTGATGGCAAACATGTCAAAACTTGTACTGTGGAGATTTTTGTGAGATAGATAAATGAGCAGATTTGCTTGACATTGCATCATAAATATGACATTTTTTGATATTATCAAGTAAGTCAAAAGAACTGGTTTGGGGGGAGTCAGACGACGTGACCACAATGTCAAATCTCTTTCAGATAGAAAAATTGTTTGAGGTTTTGTTTATATAACACAAAGAGAAAATATTTCTCACTAATAATCTTTGCTATTCTATTGATGAGGCAGAGGCGGAGCTGCTGTATGATGTTTTTCAGTTCTTACCCTGGGGTATCCCAAATGTTAAATTCGTATTATCCCATGACTGAAGCAATAGATCCATGCTGGCAACATTTTAAAGAAACTCTTGAGTGCTTTTATGTCATACATCATTATTCAGAGTAAAGTGCGTTCAGGTAATAGAGTGGTCCAACCCTTTCTCTCACTCTGTCTCGCTCTCTCATCCCCACCACCCCCCAACTCCCAGCTCTGGAGGAATGCGCCATGATTGATGAAAAATCACTCCAAACTGCTTTAGAGAACTTTCCATTCATGGCGAGGAAATTGGTCTTTTCTCCTCTGCATACTTCATCTTGGACCAAACAGGGCAGCTCTGCCCATTTCACTGCTGAGCCTGACAATAAAATGATGATTAATATTGGCCTACATCAGCATCCAATTACAGTATCCCTTTGACTTTGATGCTATAGACAGCTAGCAGAATGAAATAGATATGTTTTGATTTTTGATGGTTAACTATGACAACAGTCCTGCGTGAATGAAGTTGGATAATTTGTTCATTTATCAATCTGTCACATATTGACGCTGTGGAGAATGTCATGCTTTAAATGGCTCATGAGAGTTTCTTGTATCTCAGCAATTTTCCTGATAACTAAGACATGAGTGTGTGTCCCATGAATACTGATTGGCATTAATGTCTGTGGGCTCGCACAAAACATGGACTATATGGCCACATCAGCTCATGTGAGTACATACCGTGGCACCCACGGAGAACCTGATACAAAAAACATGTACTTTTAAAAAGTCCAATATTCTGGTTAGGGTTAGGTTTAGGTTCACAATTAAGGTAGAACAATATCTATGTAGCCTAAGAGGGAAAACTGTCCCAAAACACTTGCAGCTTCATTAAATTCATTGCTTGGAGCTAAGAGTAACTTGGGTGATTATATGAACATTATCACCTCAGATCTTCTCTCATCTTCTGTCTCTGGCGGCTGGACGGTGAGCGAACAGTGTTGAGAGAGACTTCAGTTAAAAAGCCAACCTGAAACAATGAAAATGGTTTTGAGAAGTGAGGGAGCATGTCCAACCATCACTCCATGGGAATTATGCCTTTAATGCCATGTGATCAGAGCTGATAATGAGTCCACTTGGATCCACAGGAGTATTACACATTTTCACACACAGCCTCACGACCTGCGACAATACAACGGCACCTCACCACACTTGATTAGACTGAATATAATTTGAACTGACTCCAGTTCAAGGTCAGATTTCGGTGATTAGGTTTCATAGTTGTGGCCACCAGTCTTTGTCTGTAATGATGACATTTTACTCATTACTAAAATAAGAGCTACGGTTTATGTGGACAACCAGCTCCAGTTATGCAGCTTGTTCGCAAATCCCCATTTTTGTTCAGGAGGTATTTGCACATGGGGTGAAGTAGCCAGTGTGGTTTCTTATACCCAAGTGTAAGCCAGCAGCCATCTGGCTGTTTGCACCTGACCACAAATAGACACTGTTATTTACACTATTTACACTTAGTATTATTATTATTTAAACTGATGACTTTAAGATATAATATTTATAATATGATGTTAAAGTATAAGTGGAGTGGATATGGTTCAACTTTGACCACGAGCACTTACTACAGTTTTGTGTGAGTGCACTTTTTCACTGCAGTAAATGATTGTGAACGACATTTTGGGTGCAATCACGTTTATTTTGACCCTTTGTTTTCAAATTATTGGTTTAAATCAGCATTTTTTTTCTGACTGTCTAATCATCTGACCTCTTACAGCTGAAATCAGGACTGCTGCATTCAGTGGTTTGGGACAAAGAGTCAGAAGCCTCTTCCAGTGACATTATTGTTGCTTCACTATGAACAGATTTACATCAGACTACAAAGAGGACTTTTGGTGTAATTTATGGTAGTGAGCACAGACTCAGTTCTATAAGGCTCGAAGGATCTTATCAGTGGTTTTGCATGTTTAAGCCAAATATCTGCTATCAGTTTATTGCCTTCTGTCTGTGCCAGATCTTTCCCAAAGCATGCTATAATGATTTAGCTTAAGGAATATTTTGTTGAACAAAATGTGTTGTTAAACATTTTCAAAAAGGAAACAGATACCTTAAAGACCTGTGCTTCTTCTGCCAAAACTCAGGTCCAGATTTACAACTCATGGTAATCATGATTTTGCTTGTAAAACTCTTTTATCCTGGGATTAATTTCCAGTGCAGAATATAAATTCCATCTGTGTAGTTCTGTGTCGGATCTGTTGGCAGGACAGACGTCCCGCCTACAAGGAGTTCGTACTGGACAGACTCTGCTGCGTGAAGCGCACCACACTGACCAAAGTTTTGTAGCTGGGAGGGATGCACAACTTTATCAACTTTGCTGTGTACCTGCCAGCGAGTGTTGAAATCAGGATGGCTTGTCACACATATAGGTTCATCCACTGCTTCACTGCCTCGCACTAACTCCTCCAACATCGCCTCCAAAATGTCCCACTAATGGCAGCAAAAACACTCTTGTGGATTGCATAGTTTGGCACGTTACAACTACACCACCAGCTGCCATCTGTTGGTTCCAGAGGCAGTGTCCCATCTTCTTGACATTTCCCTGCCTCGCTGTGCGCACCTCAGTACCATTTCCTCCTCGGCGTACTGCGGCTCAAACTGATACTCTTAGAACTCTTAACATTAAGTAACGTTAACAAAAACGAGGGCAGACGTGTGTCTCATTATGATGCATTAGCTGTAATGACCCACTTTCAAGTCTGTTCAAGCTGATTTTGAATAGCAAACCAAAATTGACTGAAAACAACCAAATGCATTTAAAAATCACAGCGGCACTTGCAAGAACTGGGAATTGATTGTCAGTAATAGAAATGGTAAGCGAATAATATTTACTGGGTTGAAAACCACTGGTATGGTCCTTTAAGATTTTTTACATCTACTTCAGTGGGGGTTGGGGGGGGGGCATTGATGGCTGTAATGTCAATTTATCATGTTTAATCAATATTCTATGTCCTTATGCTACTCTGCCTCCTAGTACCCAATGATGTAATAATTCATCACCACTAAAAAATGTAGTGAGTGTGGAAAAAAGATCCACAGTTGACCCACTATTTAAAAGTTTCTCCTAAATAAACATGAATAATGCGAACTAACCATCACAGAAGTTTTTTTTTTTCTTTCTTTTTATTTTCATTTTCTGTCTTGATCCTCGACCCTTTTGACATGTATCGTAGGGGAACCAGAGGAGTTTCTTTTCAAGAGAGATTTCCCCTGATGGTGGCTGAGGCTTGGAATAAAACAAATCATGTTTAAAGCTACTCTTAATTGCCTATAAATCAAAGGAATCAACCCTTTGCCGATGCTGTTGCAACCTTGGATGAAAACAACACATGCAGCGCTTCTATTGCGATTATTTTAGCTTTCTCAGTTGTAACAAAAGCACTGCATCTTGTCAATTGTTTTCCAGAAGCCTTTGGGAGACCACGAGTTTTCTCCCTAAAGAGCTGTCATGGCCCTGAGCTGGTTTTGTATGATATGAGATATATTTCACCAGTCAATCGATGTGGTACAACCCATCTGGGAAGCCAGTCTGCTCTGTGCTTGTCTTCTACGCCTGCCTCCTCCTCTTTCTTGTACATTTCCAGGGAATAGCCATGATGAGAACGCTGAAAGGGGGAATTTGTCAATGTATCAAATATGTTGAGAGGCATCTGAGAGTGAAGTGCAATTACACGGACACAGAGAGGGGGAAAACATGTCTCAGAAGTTGCAGTGGGAGGGAAGAGAGTGAGGAACTTTTTCCCCCTGCACAACTTTTTATTCTATCTGACAGAACAGAAATAATACAGTACCATTATTTCTCAGCTTATAAATACCTTATACAATTTCATTCACTCCTTATTTGTAGTGTTTGTTTTGTTTATGCAATATGCAAACCACCGGATGTTATTTATGGCACACTGTAAGTGATAATTTTGTAGGATCCTCATTAGAGGTGTTCTAATCAGCAGGTATATGTTGTTTTCTAAACAAGTGAGTTTCTATGTCAGTGGTGGCCACAGTAGGGACTAGCACATTATACCTGCACTTGCAGTATTTTAACTCTTACTGTCGAAACTGTATGGTATCAGTCTGAAAGAAAAAAAAATCTGATTTGTTCAATGTGCGTGCAGAATGAGAAAGAAATATTTTATACTGTGAATTGCGCAATATTTTGTTTAGCTGGAACAGAACCTGATGTCGTAAATAAGGAAAATGCAAATAGACTGAGGTGGCTGTTCACATATGAAAAACCTAAATTAGCCAGTCACTTGGAGAAAGCCCATCATCAGGATTAACTGAAGCAATGTGCAGTCTGCTACATACAGCATTAAGTGTACGTAACAGATCCTGTCAGTGAACAATTTATTAGAAATGTGTCATTTAAATGTAAATATAAAGAGTATGGGTGTACTTTGTAATGCAGTTATTCCTAACTAACTAACTAACTAACTGTATTTGCACTTCCAGTATTCACATGTAAGGTGTAATCCTCAAAGGTTACAGGTCTGCACTCAAACATTTGTTTTTTTCCAACCTGATAACCTCTCCAATCACCCTCCTTGTGAGCTATTAGCTGTTTGCAGTTAGTCAAAGTCAGCGAGTTAAAAGGGGGTTGAAGATATAAAAACATCTCAGACCCGGCACGTGACAGTTTGTTTTGAAACATGTATAGTGGTTACCAGGAACATCCAATGGGAAGTGACACTTGCCTGCAGCACTCTCCGGGCTCCCTACACGGTCCGCATCAATCCAAAAAACACAGCCGCTCTCCAGAGATTACTGGCAGGAGCAGCAACAGAGGCAAACAAATAGACCAAAGAGATTCTGTCCTTGAAACAAGCCACGTCTCTTTTGATCATTATTACGCTGCGGACATGCTTAGTTTTTGAGCTGCATGTTCAAAGATTTTTGGCCTAATTGTTTCAGTGCATAGTATCAACTATGATTTTATCCCCAGTTTACCTGAATTCTATGGCGCCCTGAGAGCTCAGCACACTGCGGCTTAAGGCGACACATGCAAACAGACAAAACGCACGCAAATGAAGTAAAAAGGGAAGTTGGAGGGAAGTAAAATCATGGGCAAAATGAGAAACTCATTTATCAATCTGACAGCAAGAATGCAGCAGAAAGAAACATGCTGCAAAAACACAAAAGTCAGAGTACGTACAATCCAGAGCTCAAACTTATCAAGTAAGTTACTCAGTGAGCCACAACCATTAACTTGTGTTCCCAAGCTCATGCTCATCAGTTCTCATTTATTTATTTGTACATCTGTGCATCATTTCTGTATTTGGGAGAGGTGTTTGTGTTCGGTTGTGTCTAAATTTGTTAAAATGTTGTGTTATGCCATACTGCATACGTGTTTATAAATAAGAAAAGATGTTTCCTTCATTTGCTTGTTTTGTCTCTTTGCATGTGTTTTCATTCATTGCAGTCTGTGTTGAGCGACAGAACAGAATTTGGCTCAGGAGCAGACATCCCAGCAGTCTGATGACAAAAGTGTGACAATGTGTTTTGGAAGCAAAACATCTTGCTTTATCTAGTTTGAGTCACATATTACAATGCTGCTTTCTGACATTCTTCTTTTAGGGTTATTTCTCACGGTGATATTTGTCACTGGATGGCAGAACTCTTGTCTGAGAACCGGAGACTTGTGTTGAAAGCTCACGCTCGTCAGCGACTTGTCAAAAAACTGAAAAATAAGATTGAAAAACACAAGTCAGAAGCCTTATTGAATTACTCTGACTTTCTATGTGCTACTTTTCTTAATCCTTTTCTTTGTACAACCAGACAAAAAGAGAAAGATGTATAATTTGTTGGTTTGGTGGCCAATCTGCGTACCAAATGTTCTCTCAAATCCATCATGCTTATGTGAGATTCCAAGTCAAATGTTGTGCCGTGGTGTCCTACTTTCATCCCCTCATAACTCGCCTCCATTATCCAAACTCTGTATTCTTTATTACCATCAGTCTGTGATAAGCTCCACTGTAATGGTTCAGAAATCAGCCTCGTAATTCAGTTGGTTCCAATAATCACTCTGCACAGCTAATGCAGAACACGCCAAAGCAGTCTGATAATGATCTTATCCATCCTAGATGTCTTGATGCTGGGGAAAGAACAGCACACTATTGAAGGGTCTCCACATGCTCATTACATTATGTATTGTCCCAGCTCATCTAAAAGTATGATTATCCTCTTTGCCCTTGTGTTGTGGGAACCATACAAATTATCTTATCAGCGTCATCTGATTATCATTGACAGTGGCTATGATGTAACCCTCTCACACTTAATATGAATTATTCATGTACATTTATCTGTTTTACGTATAGAAACCTTTGCTCGGAGCAGCAGCTAAACAGACACACGTGGTCGGATGAGACTAATTGAACTCAGTGTGCTGCTTTAAAGTCTGGAGGTTACAGGAACTTTATTTTGATGAGAAACATGAAGAAAAAGATGTATTTTTCAATGAAACAGACATATAAGCCAGAACAGTTTATCCACTGTTACGTGATCAGGTGAAGTATTTGTACACGAGTAACTTAAGATTTCTTTCACAGGGAACATAGGAAAACATGTTATAGGTAAGAGTGCTTGTGCACACGCCGCTTGCACCGTATAATTACAGCACCTACATGCTGCAAGGCCCTTAACTGTGTTGATACTTGACCACAATGGAGGCAATCTGTGATTAGCCGGCTGAGAGGCTTGGCTGACCACTCTATATGTTGATGAATGCATACACGCAGCAGCTGATAGAGCAGATACGACTGTCAGAAAGCTTCCATTTCATCTTGCTCCTACTTTTGAAATATTTCTCCAGCTTGCCATCTTTCCCGGTGCGTCTCTTATTACAAATGCACGCCTGCTGCACAAGCCTGCCTTCGCTGCCATCCAAAGCTGTGGGTTTTCTCCACAGCCGTTGAGAACAGGAATGAGGGGGAAGGAGGGAGGGAGCGGGAGGGAGAGGAGGGGAGGGGGGGTTTCTCAGGCTTGAACAAGGCTTTATGACTTTCAACACGATTTGCATAATTGTATGCATCTCATGCAGCGTGAGTACACAGTGCCAGCATGGATGATCAGTTCTTATCTCCAAACTGCACCATAAAGATAAGAGAAATACATGCCGATACAAAGTAATCTTACTTCCTACTGTCCATGTCAAATTATTTAGGAGGACTCGACATTCCCAGAGCCACTGCTTCTGCATGAATGGACAGATCATTGCATTGTGATTCCTCAAGGCCAAGAGTCTAATTCTAATTGAAGTGGGGAGTTTATTGTCGGTCGTTAATCTCTGTATGTGCATTGTGCAACAGATTTATTGATCTGAGTCTATAATCATATTGTACATAAGTAATGATTTTACATACAATACCTGCACACTGCCTAATATCTTTACAAGTGGTTTTCCATCTTCCTAAAGGTTTTATTAAGTCCAATGTTGGTGGCTGCGCTGCATAGCTGTATTTTTAAGTTTTATATAGCACACTAAAGCTTGTCATGTTAAAGTAAAAATGATGCCTGGAGGGTGGAGTCTGGCACGGGCACTCAACATAGCCAGAAACTTGTTTTTACTCTAACAGATAACTAGCCACGGGTGTCGTTTCTAGAGGCGGGCTTTTTCAATCTCACAGCCAATCAAATTGCTCCCTCGGGGATCACAAATGCCTTCCTATCCCAACAACATTTCTCTAAACCTCTGTGAACATGACAGGATGGAGGTTTGGCTACAAAACATTATTTGCAAGTAGGATCTCATCCAGGAAGGTCCCATGAGATTATCTTGTGATAATGGGCATTATAAACAAATGACCCCAGAACCCACTTGATTGTCCTTGCTATTCTAACCAAGCCAACTAGCATCTTCCTTAATTTGCATGTAAACTCCTGGTCATCATCATCATCATCATCATCATAGTGATGATGCTGTCCGAGCACTGGGTTTTTCCACTTGTGGAAAAACGTGCGCCCTGTTGCAGCTAGGTGTGTTAATTGTACATTCTTGAAATACAAATAGTGAGTACCTTGTGACCATGCACTCTTATGAAACCAAGGTTTCTGTCTGCTGTTACACACTAAAATATGTTTTCATTCAGAGAGTCAGGGGCATGGAGAGTCAACAATCAACACTGGTTAATTCGTTTGTGCTTTTACTTCAGCTGAGACAACCTTGTATTGTGTTTCCCTGACAGTTGCAATAATTTACAGAAATCTCGTTGCACTGGTTTATTTATTCTATGTGTTTTACCTTATCCACTGAAGACCTGCCAGGTGCTTTTTATCTTGGGGAAGCTGGTCCTGGCAGACAAGGCTCAACAGAGAGCGCCCAAGCTGAGCGTCATGGGTGAAGCCACTTCACAAAAGGTTCCCTGCCCTTTTATTGGGCAGGATTTATTAAAACAGCCAGCTTCTGACAATTCAATTGAAAATCCACTGCTGGGTCTGTTTTCCCTCTAACTGCAGTGACCCCTTCAGAGCAGATGTAGGGAGGGGGAGCAGATGAGAGACGAGGAGGAGAAGCAGGCTTTTAGAGACCTTGAGATAACTGGCAGGTACAACAGGGTGACTGATAAATATAATATAAAAAAAATCAGTTGCATCGCAAGTTAGTGATGAGAAAGGGCCTTTAGATGTAAATGCCTGCAGTTAAGAGCGAGTGTCATGTGTACAATGGGTGGTGTTTCAAATAGTAACGGCAGTTTCTCAGTGTGTGTGTTTCTTCATAAAGCTGCCTGTTCCCCAGTGGAAACCAGTGTGTGTCAGATTTTGCCCTTTTGCCATGTCTGTCACCATTCTTCTGATGGTATTTGCGTTCATGGCCAGTTTTCATTTGCCTTTGCTGCCTTCCTCACACGCTTTGTGCCAAGCATGCCAGCATGTGACATTCACAGAGGCTCGCGAAAAGGACAGTGGTCTACACTTTGTGTCTGGATTCTCCATCCTAAAAACCTATTTGAGCCATGAAGCTTTGGCATAATCCTCCTAAAGCTCCCATGTTATTCACAGAATGGTAACCAAGAGAGCCTTAAGCTTTGCCAAACAATGAGCTGAACACAAGCACGGTACGAAATGCCATATGAAATTCAAGCACTGTTAGGTCAGCCGGTGCATGGACGATATTTTATTCAATGAGTTGTTATAATAATCGTGTTGTTCACAAAAAAAAAAAAAAAACAACGTTATCAAACACTGGACAAGATTACACTGAACGAGATTACTGATGTTTTGCACCCTTGTTGCACCCTTTCTGTTGCTCTGCGACCTTTTCGTTATTAGTCTAACAAAGCAAAGCTAAATAAACTCCCTCAGATGGGAAGACAGATTGTAAACAATGAAGGTCTTTGGGAATGTCAGATGACTGTAAAAAAATTCAAGCAGTTTTTGCTAATATGAGACTGTTTCCTGATCTGACTTAAAGTCTACAGTGATATTTATATTTCATTCATGGTTCATACAGACCAAACAAACCATGCTACTTGAGCAACATGCTTTTAACCTCAAATGCATTAGACAAAATGTTAAATGTCCTGTACTTATATAGCATCTTTCTGGTCTATCAACTGCTCAAAGCACTTTAACACTACATTCACATTCACATTCACACACTAGTGGCAGGTGATCTGCATTCAGAAGGAATTTATCTGCAAAACATTTGGTTTATCCCCAGTGTCCGCCAACTAATGTATAATGAATCTGCAGGAACTGATTTTCATGCCACTTGGGGTCAGCGGAATTACAGATGTTAACAGAGCTTTGATATAATATCATCTTTCAAGCTGATATGGCAAAGCTGTTAACAAATAGTTACTAAACAAATATCTATCTGATGCAGAATAACATGGGCCTTTTTTGGCCTGTTTTTTGGTCTCCACCAACTCCTAGGGGAAATATCTGAAATATCTGACTCTGCAAATTCCACAATATTCACCGGCTAGTCGCTAACTTTGTTTTGTCTGCTGTTTTGTCTTCAGCGGGTAGCATACCATGGGGTTTTAAAGCCTTTCCATTAAAACTGCTGAGGTAAAATTCAAATGCTAAACTTGTGGGATGGAAAACAAAAACATGTAAATGAAAGTCATTATGAAGCTTTTTGGAGCTAAGAGGAACTGCAGAGTAGGTTCATTACTACAAGTCATCATCATATCATTCACAGATACCTCTGATCTGATACCTTTTCCTCATATATTCTTGAAGCACCAAGTACATTTCAGCATGCTGTCATTCTTTGAATTGTGTTTCACTTGAAGTCAAGGTGTGACAGATATTTTCCACATTATCCAAGTCTTATACATACCACAAGAAAAAACAGAGCCCCTGGCTAAAGCTATTTCTCTCCTGACCTTTTCAGATACATACTGTACTTACAAGGCAAGAGAGGAAGCAAAGGCCAATTGGCCTCCAGATTGCTGTGCCACCAACTGAACACACCATGCCAAGGCGCTGTGATTGCACAAGTGTGTATTTATTCAGGCCAGCTCTAGGCCAGCTCACATCCATTAGGTGCTGCTTGGAGCCTGGTTACGCTCTCTGGAATGATATCTCCTCAAGGCCATCATCTGAGATGCACCGAAGGTCAGAGAGCTTCTGACAGGAGTAGAGGTGGAGTCATTTGGGGCCATGGGGCTACTAGCTTGTGGGTCCAAGGTTCACTGGTTTGTTTTTGCATGCTAAAAGAAGAGGAGTCTATCTGAGCAATGGGAGAGAACGGGAGAAGCTGCAGTTAGTCATGCAGGCCTCTCTTTTTGTGAGATCGCTCATTCCAAATTTTTAGATCACATTGCTCATGCAGGCTGAGTGGCTGCTCTCACCTAGTAACATGTGGGCACTGAAATACAAAGCAACAGGTTCCATGACACACATATGCTGCCCAGGTAGGCAGTGTGTCCCCTGGATAAGCACATCATCGAAAAGCCGCTAGCTTTGTCTTGTTAATGCACAGAAATGTATTTGTGTGTAGGTATTGATATATTATTTTCTCTCCTGTTTTTCTTCCTCCTCTGTTGGACTGTGACAATTCTCATAAGCCAATGATCTGTCTCTGATGATTTCACCTCAAATCAATGCACCAAAGTCAGGCAAAGGGAAGGGATTAAAATAAAGCTGTTTCTTACCATTTTGTTCATTTCCACATGAAGTTACTGTTAAAAAAAACAAAAAGACAAAAGCAATTGAGACATAAAAAGATGCACAGCCAACAAAACCCATATCTATTCCCCACAGACAGCATGTATTGTTAACAGTTTCACATAGTGATGATGTGAATCTATATTTCAATTCACAGCTCATAATTACTCTGCCATTATGCTGCCTTTACACTGGTGTTTGTAATAAATGCAGAGCTGCGATAATCTGTTTTAGCATGATAGAAAGGTTCATTAATATGGAGAATACACTGTGGAGTGGTATCAGTGCCAGCAAACACAAGCACAAATATCATATTTGTTTTCCGTCAATTCGCACTACCCTGCAATAACCAGCGTTACCAGGCTTTGGTTGATATTTTGTTTGATTTTAGAAAAGGCTCATGCATGAACTTTCGCCAGCGGGTGAAAAAGGTTCAGCTCTGATCAAGGTTCTCACCCTATGTTTAACAATCATCAGCTTTTTCATGATCAAACATTAAACCCCAGGGTTTTATTAAAAAATATCATAAATAAGTAAAAACTCATGCATGAATCTATGCCATTAGGTTAAAACACCCTAACAAGGTTACACTCTCCTTTTTCAAGTCCAAAATAAGTGCACGAGTATTCATCACCCTTGAAATCCTCTATAGTTTTGTATTCATGTGTGAATAAACAGATTATTTTTTTCATTCATTCTGCATGAATTTCAACCAAAAAGACACAAGAATATTATTAAGTTTGTGCTTTTTTTAAATAGTTTTTATTTTTATTTCATATTGACTTTTTGTTTCAGCTTCAGTTTTGTTATAATCAGGTTGAGAAAATGATTACTTGTACTTTTACTTTTATTTATTTAATATGGGGTCTCAGTCAGTTGTGAGATTCAACGGTCCGAAAGTATCAAAAAATAATAGAAATAAATAAAAATTAAGAACATTTCATCTATGTCAGTTAAGCTCAGTTAGCCTTCTTGTTGAGTTTTTAACATGGACTTTCAGATCCGTCTGATTTTTTCACTTGAGAATTATTATTTTTTTTACATATTTCATCACCTTCCAGTACAAGGCACGTTCTTATCTGTGACAGTTGTATTCAAAGTAATCCTACATGGGAACTTTCGACATGATGCCAGCCATAAACGAATTAGCAACACATCATGGACCGTGATGTGCTGCTTGCTTGTGCAATGGTGCCGACAGCTGTAAACGTGGCACGGCTAAAAAACTGAATGGTAGGTTTCACATCCTTATGACAAAGATGAAAACTATTTTCTCTATTATTTTATTTTATTTTAATTCATTTTTCAAACATACAATACAGTTTCAGTCAGCTATCATATTCTTTTAAAGCCAGACAAGTCAGCTGACAACCACAGTCAGCCATGTGGTGTCTGCAGCTTTAACCCAGAGCCTGCGATGGTGCAAAAAAGCTGATGTTAAGGCTTTTTGAGTGTGTGGGGGGAAAACAGGAGTCAGATGAATATGCCTTCTACCACTGTCGCAATGTTATGACCGGTCTAATGAGATCTATGGAGAGTTGGGCCTCTCATTTTATTGTCTCACCCGTACACTCTCCTACACAGGAAATCCACTGTGGAATTGTCCTCAGACACATCCACTCAGATGGATGGATGCTTCTGCTGATGTTCCAGACAACAGAGCATCACTCAGTGCCTTTTTTAAGGTTTACGTATAAACACAGTGGAGTCCTCTGATGAAGGCACTTTTGCTATTCCCATATGCTACATGGAGAGAGAAATGCTTTTTTTTTTGTTTTGTTTTTGTCTTTACAGTCCACTAGGAATATAAATAATTTTGTTTCCCCCCATATTCAAGTAATGTAATAAAGCACATTCCCACATTTTTTTTCAAATCTCATCAAAGTGGGATGAAAAAAATCATGATCTCTCACCTCAGGAAACCCGCAATCTACTCCCTCGCTCTCTCCTACACACATGCAGGTGCACACTTGTCACACAATGCTTTTGCACTTCATCACAGTACAGTGGTTGTCTCTCCTAACATAGAGGCAACAGAACAATAGAGGAGCTTAACAACACTACAGCGGCTGCCACTGAGGTCACATCCACAACGCTACCTGCATATTTGTTAGCAGTTTAATTTTAGCAATGCCAGACCATCTGCTCGGCATTTGTAGATGGCAGAGCAAGCAGTGATTAATCAGTCAAACTATGGCTTCCAATGTCCCAGCTCTTCATTTCCACAGTATAAAAAAAGGCAAGTCAAATAGCTGCACCTTCACCCGTTGTAAATTAATTATATGAGGGCGTGGTGTGGAAATAAAAATTCAGCCAGATGATTCCTTAACCCTCTTAGTGGGGAGAAGATGTGGAGTAAATTCATAGGTCAAAAAAAAAAGAAAGAAAACATAACAGTGTTCTGTAAATATTGTAAGATCTTTTTGAACCTGAACTGAAAAAATACATCATAATTAAGTTTAAATATTTCCAGTATGTCTGTTTGTAACAGAATTTAAGCTGAATGCAAATAACTATTATTATAACCAAAGCCTACAAAACAAATGTGCAATGGTATATGGGCCCATGGTGCCTATCACGTTCCCATCAGGCACCGTGATCACAGAACACTGATGCCAACTTCATTACAGACCCAGAAAACAGGTGTTGTCAGTCAGTGTGTAGTAATTTGCTTAAAATACAGTTTTTTGGGGGGGAACGTACAAGCGAAAACAGGGCACCTCTTTAACACAAGGTCCCAGTCAAAATTTCCAGTTAACCACTTGCTTTGAGTTTTGTAAACACAACTGCCACAAATGTGCAGGTACAGTAGGAAAAAACGAATAAAATACATCATCAAAAAATGATTTTTGTGACATTCGGTAAAATTATTTATCATTTTGATAGAAAAACTAATTTTGGACTAAATGTATTTAGTTATTGAAAATTAGTAATATATAATCATTATCCTTAGTTATAAAGGTATAACCAGTATGAAGGTCTCTATGCTTTGTCCAAACCTTCTGCACACAAGTGTAAGTAAAACGCTGAGTACTTTGTATTTGTAGTGAAAGTTAACAATACTGTTTATGAAAAAAAGGTCCACATATCCAGATGTTGTAGAATATGAACCCTGAATTCCTCATGACCTCTATATGTGTCCTCAATGATAGCCAATGACCTGTAAAGACTTGAAGATTTATGTACAGCCACGGCTGTCTGTCCGGGCTCAATAATGGTGTCGACTTAATGTCTTACAGAAGACAATGTGCAAGTCAATCACTCAAGTTGCACCCTTGATTGCAATGAACTTTCCCACAAGAACTTCTATTCTCTGTGTTTTAATCAGCCCATTCTTCAGATGAAAAGGGGTAGGGGGGAATAAAAAGAAGTCTTTCATATTCTCTTCCGAAAAGGAACTCAATTAAGAGGTCCCAAAAGGGCCCTTTAATGGCTTATGTGGAAAGCAGTGATGAAAGAGACAGGGGTTATAAATATTTCAGGTAATTTTGTTATCTATTCATCTCTTCTTCCGTATCCAGTCAGCGATCGTCTCATTATCTCACAGCCGGATTGTTTTACTTACTTGCTCACGTTTCTCTTGTTCCACGACACACTGTGTGTTTCTAGACAATGCGTTTAGTGCAGTATTTTATTGAATTAGCTTCATGTTTCATGTTTAATGTAACAACTCCCAATACTTGTATATAAATGAAAATGTTCCTTTCTGTCACAGATTGATTTCCCATTTATTTGACTTAAAGCACACCCCTTTCCAGAAAGTGTTTACATTTCCAAGCAGCAGGGTCAAACACAGCTACGTTTATAAAGCAGACACATTCATGCTTCTTTGAGATTGCATGCACGTGCACAAGCTTGATTTCTACTCCACTCCACTGATTTCCGCAGTTAGCCCTAAATGGACACGGACACACCCCTAAGAAGAAGCATTTTACCAAATGTCTGTTGCATTGACATCTTTGGCTATTTATAGCACACTGAGTGTCATCAATTCATCACACATGTACCCATAAAGAGTTGTTAAACCTAAGTCGTCATCATCAAAGTTCAGAATGGGAAATAGGGAAAAGATGTAGGTAATGGAGTCTGTGTTGAAATGGTTTTTAATGTGCTTCACAATAAAGGAGAAAAAGAAAAACCAAAATATGAACATGACAAAAGAAGGTGAAGGCACTTCAGCACCCCTCCGCACCCTGCAATGGTGGCTGCTCAAATCCAATTTTAGTCACTGGTACTTGCCTACTGTGCTGCAAATGGTTCAGGCTCATACTACATCGAATACATGGTCAAATCTCACACCCCAGCCTGTCCACGAAGCTCTGCTACTGCCAAACACCGTGCTGCAAACTCTCTACAGCAGGGGCCCAGCTACCGCTCAACAAAATCACAAATGTTTGCTATCCTGGCTTCACAATTGATGGAATGAGCTCCCCGCTGACATCAGGACAAGCTGAAACACTGCACACCTTCTATTGCAAACTGAAAACTCATGTGTTCTTACTGGAACTTGGTCCATAAAAAATGATTGTTTTTAAATGTAGACATGAAGAACTTCTGCTTATTTCATGAAGTACACTTGCATGATTCTTATTATTTTTTGGGTTGCATCCATGCGACTGAAAGCACTCACTAGTCGCTTCGGATAAAAGCATCAGCTAAATAAATGCCACGTGATGTATAAATCTTAAGTGATTAAATATAACAGAAAAGTTAGTTATTTACAAATAGAGTTTGAATATGTGTTTGAAGCAGTTGACTGATTCTGCAGCCATGTATCAGCTCCGTATTTTGTACAAATGTCAGCATGTTTACAGGCTCATGTAAACCCATAAATGCATCACTCAGGTCATTAGCTGGATGGAAAGTTAAGGGATCGCTGTCATTCATAATTTCAGTTGTTGAAACATTCCACTCAAAAGAACCATTTTCACCCTTAGCATGTATAATCTACTCAAACGGCTGTAACCAACGAGTATGGCAGTTAAGTCCTTAAATACTCTCAGTGCTACACAGTGTGGTGTCAGTGCCTAAGCCCTGTTGGGATTTGTAAGGAGGAGGAGCACCCTTAGAGGTTTGGAGTTTAAAGGACGCTCATCCTGCCTTCACTCTTTTCACTGTCCTCTCTTGTTATCACACCCTGACTCGAATGAACAACATAAGGCAAAACACTATGATATATAACAATGAGTAAAAGATTGTGAATATTCTTTAACATTAATTATATGTACATAATATATAATTATAATTATATGTGGTGATACAATCAATCACTCAGTCTTTATGCCAGTTCAAGACAAAAATTCAAGAATTAAGAAACGATTTAAGAATCCTCACATGAGTAGTAGTAGGTAACAATGACTAGGAAAAAACTGCCCTTTAACAGGAAGAAACCTCAGACAGAACCCAGCTCTTCTGCGTGGACACCGCTCAGTCTTTGTGAATGCTAATCTAAATCTAGTATCATGTGCTTAAAAATCTTAAATCACAGCATATATTCTCCGTAGCATACTGCTGCTGATGCTAGGGCCCTCCCAGCAAAATGACAAAGTGTTTTTACTTTGTGTTTTTGATGTCAAATATCAAGATTTCTTTCCTTAGCAATTTGAATTTCTTAATTTTGTTGATTTAAATTGGCACAGAGCAAACAAATGAGCTCCAACAAAGCTATTCTCAGAAGGCTAAAACGCTCTGAGAGGAAACTTGACGTGCGTAATACTTTACTTCCAAACACACCCACTGTTTTCGGTTGCCTGTTATGTAATAGCAGTGTTTGCAGCAGGTCAAACCACATGGGGACTCTGGAGATATGTTGATTTTCTGATTGCATTAGGAGGAGCAGACGGTTCTGAGCACCTGATCTGCTAAACCAAACATGCCTGATCACAGAGCAAATGAAAGCAAACGAGACGAATGACAATGAAGCAATTTGTTTTTTGCTTATACCACGAAACTCACCAACTTTGTGCATTAGATTGAAAGATATATATATAAATGTGTGTGTATATATATACACACACACACATATATATAGCACAGACACAGTACTGTAAGCTGTATGTACCTAGAATAATTCTACAGATTTGTTTTCATTAGTGTGAGTGTGCAGTCTAATCTTGCTGTGGCTCCTAAAGTTGGCAGTCAGTTGGCTAACCTAAGCCTCCACATTCTGGTAGTGAGTCAGAAGGGACTCTTTAATGCTTCAGCTCTCCAGTCTGTAGAGAGCTCAGTGTGTGAGCATGACTCACATCAATATAATACACAATCTGAGTGTTAAGAATATGTGTAAGTTGTGCACTGGTGGCTTTAAACCTGCAGTAACCACTGGGGGCAACAGAAACAAGATGTGAACAACACATTGACATATTATCACCTTTTGAGTTGTGATGCAAAACTTGCTAGTGTGCAGTTACTCACGTACACAACCATCAGATACAGAGTGTCATGAGCATGCATTGTATGTATGAATGTAAGTATCTACTCTTCTTTCAGCTCTTTTGTGGTGGGCCACAACAAACACAACAATGCATTTGAAAGGAAAACGCTCAAAAGTTGGGTGATGATTTACAAAGGAAAATGGGTCAAATTTCAGAAAATAATAAAAACAGCACACATCCAACAAGAATTATGGGAAAATCTTTGCTTTTGTGATCCTTAAAATATGCCTGTGAAACAAATGATACTTTTAAACAAAGAACCTCTTCATAATAGCTAAAATGGATTGTTCTCATAGGAGACAAAAATGCCACACTAATTACTGATAAAAATATGATCACTGAAGGGAGCCGTTATGCTTTGGGCTTTTTTCTGAATTAGTGTTACACAGTGGAAAGTATGGTTAATCACTCTTCACAGTGCCAGGCTCCTTGTGAAGGTGAGCCAGGCTACTGGAGGATGGTTCATCACTCGACACACACCCACTGTTGGGTTAAAGCTAGGAAAGAAAGGAACGAAAAGGTTATGAGGCTAAGGAATAGATTATAACTACAATAGAATAAATTCTAATTGTATGGAGATGCAGCTCATGTAGGTAATAATTCTATCTTTTTATCCTGACTTAAAATTCTGTCAAAAACCAAAACCAAACAAGAACTTTAGTTCAGACCTTGATTCAGGCTTCTAGGAATGAAAAAGCCTGAAGTTAGTCTGAATTGGATATCTCATGTTTAGTGTACACTCATGTTGTCCACTTGAAGTAATTCCTGGATAGTTTGCTTTTTTTCTGCCGCATTAATGATACATTTACCTCTAAATGCCTCAAAACGTTTAAATTAGTCAAATAACACAAAGAAAAATAGTTTTTTTCTTACATCCTTCAGTTGAACTGGTTGTTATTTATTTGCATGCCTCCTTTCACTCTATCCTTCACTCCATCTGAGTCACGATGAGATGAACATTTCTTGGGACCTGGGAAAGTGCGAAAAGTAACACTAATCTGTCATGTGAATGTTCTTGCTGCTTTCACACGACATAAATAATGGGCAATGTTTCTGAATGTTACGTACATGCAATGATGAGGCACAATTTTATCAGCAAGCAGTCCTGTCCTGTGCTGGTCGTGTTTGTGTGGGGTTATGACTGCGGAATGCATACAGTACACCACAATGGGTCTGAACTAACTGCTCTGATTTAATATCCACGTCTCCGCCTCTCAGACTCTGTTTGATGGATCTTTATGTATGTCTATGCATACTATGTGACACAGAACTGTATTTACTGGTTAATAAAATCACAATGTCTTCATAAAAATTGGGTGAAGGAAATAGAAAGTAATCTACAAAGGCCATGGTGTGTAAAATTGGATTTTCCATAGGAGCCACAGAGAGGAACAGTTGTCGATAGAGGTGGATGCACGCTAGTGTGTTTATCATTTTGCCTTTTTAATGCAGAGGAAAAAAAGTTCATGAAGAATAATAGTCCTATATACTTTGTCATTTGCATCTATTGTTTAGGGATCATAGTTATTGGCTAACATACCACCAATACAATATCCCATTTTTTCTGACTCAGCATTATACTGCAATTCAAATAGGTGCATTAATTCTGAACAAATGTGGCAGAGTAGTGATCCTGAAGTATAAGTGTGCACTTCACAGTACATTACCGTTACATTAATGCAACACCCATCTGGAATCAAACATACTGCAACATACTGTAGTTTCTTGATGAAATGAATTCAAGAACAAGAAACTAGAAATGATGTTCCACAACTTCAGTAAATGGTTAAACTTGGGCAAAGTGCTTTGTTAGGGTTAAACCAATGTGTGGCCTCCCTCATAAGGATAGCTAGTCAACCTGGCCCCTTTTCCCCCTTCCCCACTTTTACTTCAGCCAATCGCTTTCGACTTTTCACAGAAAGCACCAATTTTCTGTTGGTCCACCACTTTAGTCCAGACTGAAATATCTCAACAAATATTGGATTTGTTGTCTTCAAATCTGGAACGCTCATCCCCCCATCCCCCCAAGGATGAAATGCAATAACTTTGATGGTTGGAGACTGACTGACTTTTCATAAAGGTCAAATCTGTGTTCAATACTTTGGTGTATAATTAAACACTTGCAAAACTAATTAAGCAGTCTCAACTGTAATTTGTGTTTAGTGCTACACTAAGATGATGGACAAGATAAACATTATACCCACTCAACATTATATTAGCGCTGCCATTCTGAATGTGTTAGAATTTAGCGTAGCACGACCTCACTGGGCCACTAGCAGGGCCGTAGACTCATAGTCTTGATGCTATATGCGACATTAAGTTACCTTTAAAGAATGTAAAATTCCTCTTTTGTCAAATCTGCTAATTATAACAGACGTTTGTTGAGGCATGTGTGCAGTGGGGCTAACGTCTAGCTAGACACAACAGGGTACTGCTAATACAATGTTGGTGAGCGTACAGTATTGTGCTACTTTGCACATGGTATTACAAAGACAGCATCTGTGCGATGAATGGTTTGTTTCTTCACAGTTGCAAGAAACACAAGTTGGTATCCGCTCCTTTGCAACAAAGTGTCCTGGAACGACTGTTCCTTGTTCACGGTACAACACAAAGCAGAGTTTGACACAGTGCACTTAGCTGATTGGTCATTACTGAAGCCCACTTCAGCTCCACCTGGTCTATGTTGTAATGAATTCAGCCTGTTCCAGTTTCTTTCCCGAAGGTATGTTGATCCGCGATTGCACTTGTGCACCTGGTCACCAAAAATGAGTTGGCTACACCCTTGTACCCAGAGTTTGTTCCTGCATTCTTTTTAGGAAAATAAAGCCCAGAGAGATACTGAAAAAGAGGTAAAAGATGAAAGCCTTCTCTCCTTCGTGTAACTCATCAATCACAGTGACAAGTTGCTCTGCACTGACCATACCCCACACCCCCAAACTGGTCTCTGCTATCACTGATTGGGTCACTATGCACAGACACAATAAAGAAACTTATGAAATGTGAGATGTGGAAGAGCTTGGTTACTGTCTGTCTGCTTGTTCAAGCAGTTGATCTTTCAGTCTCATCAAACTGAAAGTGTTGTGACAAAATATCGTTCCCGCTTTTCCCTTCAAAGTATCATGTCTGTTCTTTGTTTTCAAGACTGGATACAAATGAGATCTCTGGCAGCAAAGATTAAAATGCGGAGATTTAATAGGGCACATGTACACAGACAGAGGTCCAGCTGGTGCAGGACCATCTGTCCAGGTGCCCTTTCTAATGCAAACTGAGCCATTTTTCAGGGGTGCTGTACACACACTATATATACAAATAATGAATTTGATATTGTCAAAAAAGGTACATTTTTATCATGATAACTCCATGGGTTCTCGCAGGTTGAATTTACTGACTGAAGAGATTGGTCATGACCCTCAGTTTTATTCATGCAGTAATAATCAAACCACAGGCAGAAATTGTTTGTGAGAAGTAATGATTTCTCTTCACAAAAATGTGCGTGTTATGGCATTGACTGACAGGGTCTTTACATGATCACAAAGGCTTATTCTGTCAACTAGTGGCCAATTTACCTTGTCATATTTATTTTTTTATGCCGGAGCACAAAATAAAGCCTCAAACATATAATATTGAAGCAGACCTCAGTGAGCCACTGCTCCGCTTTCCACAGACAAATGTTATTCTGGTATGTAGTAACAGTAATAATGTGACAATTTGAATCATGATGAAAAATTATCAAGAAGACTTAGAGATACAATGACATGTGAGATATTTCAAGGTTAGTGAAATTCTGCACCACCCTTGAGATAAAATCATAAGAATGTTTTTTTTCTTTTCATCTTCTAAACTCAATATGGAGGAATTACAGAGGATGAGAATGAAAATTCTACTTTGAATCAACATTTTTAGGGAAGTCATAGTTTATATGCCAATGACTTAACATTGTATAGAGGCATGTTTTCACCTTTGAAATACAAAAACATTTAATCAATATTGACTCAGTGCTCCAATTTTCCCAGCAAACTATTCTGATATAAATGAGCAGTGGGGATGAACCATTTGAGGGGGCACAGAGACACGCTTCTTCATTGTGATGAATGCAACTTGTTTGGTCAGTCCATTGGTCTTCGATTGGTTAATTTTTTAGCAGCATGCTTATGTGGAAGGCAATGTCGGTCCCTTGGCCCAGACTGAAATATCAGTTTGGTACATACAATTATGTTTCCATCACAATAACTTTGTTGATCCCCTGGATTTTCATCCAGTGCTATCATCAGGTCAAAATATAAATGTGTCCCGCTCTGTGGCTTACAACTACAACAACTTACAACTAACAACAACGTGCTGGTGACCAGGTTACTTACTAGACTGTACTGACCTTCACGGTTTTTATGGAAATATAAATGTAAAGAACAAAAGCCCCAAACAGGACCCTTGGAGCTGTATGACCAGGGACACACTGCCTACCTCAACAGCGCATTTGCGTTGCGGAACTTGTCGGGGGGGGGGGGGGTTCTGCGTCCTTTTTAACAGGTTGCAGCAGCTCATCTATGGATTCAGTCTCGCCCATTTTTTCCACAACATGTGCAGTTTGCAGCAGAAACACAGTGAAACTATGAAAAATACCATGAAACTTTTCATGGTCCATATCTGTAGAATATGTCACATATATGGACATTTGGATGGAATCCTTTCATTTATTGTTGTTATCATCTGTGTATGTGACATTTACAATGAAATGAAAAATGCAATTATTTGTGGTCATTACCAAAGGGGAACACAGGCTGGCAGACAGCGCTGCAGCAGTGTGTGTGGACAACACACTGTCTGTGTGGACAACACATGCGTGCTGCAAAAAACCTTCAGCAATTTGGAGAAGTGCTGTAAAATAAGGAAGATTTTGTGAAAAGCTCTAGTTTCTGGTAGTTATTTGATGTAACTCTGTTTCAATATATCAAAACAGTGCAACATTTCACTGTGCCTCCTAAAAAAATATTCAAAGCAGAAAGACAACCTGGCCTTGAAGGCTTTGATCTTTTCTTAAACTGATCAAATACTTTAATGGAAATGAATGAATACCAACATGATTTTCTCATTTTCCTTTAAATCTGCTGTGTTTAGACAGATCATTCTTTCAATATAACTTTGCACACAGATTGCTGAAAGGAGAGGTTGGTAGTCATGGCTTACTGACCAAGTGAAAGGTATAATGTAACACACAAAGTTCTGAATTAATCCATACAGTAATTCTTTAAAGCAAAGCTTTCATTATTGTTGCAGTCATCATGCGCTTATTAGACCACTGAATTCAGCAGATATTACAATATGGTACTGTAATGGCCATTAAAGAAACATGATACTGACTGGTGAATATGTGAATATCATGTTCCATTTAAGTTATTAAAAAATAAATTCCTGATATGAAACGAGTTGGTATAGGAGCATGGAAGAAATTATACTTCTGTGGAAATCCAATCTGTGTGAGACCAAAGGTCTACAGGCTTGCTAGCAGCTTTCTAATGGCGTGCCTCTTCTTTATTGTCAAAGTAGTGCATTGACCAACAACACTGAGCTAAATTCATAATGCAAGCACGAGCACATTTATGTCAAGCAGTGAATCATTTCTACCATGTTCCCCACCTTGGTTTTGTGTGTTAGCATGCTAATTTGCACCAAACATATAGCATAGCTGAGGGTGAACGAAGTGTTATTTGCACAATTTTAGACATACATTACAGATCAGTCAAGGAACTGCTTAAAATAGCAGCAATCCAACCAATAGTTGTGTAGATATTTCACCCAAAATTAGACACAAAACCTCATAGTGGTGCAAGATAAAAAGTCAAGGGATCACTAAAGGCTGTAGAAAATGTCATGGTAATTCATCCCATAATCAATGTGAAATCTCAAATATTGTCCAACCAACAAATGGAAAAACCAGCTCTGTCATCCCTGAAGCCAAGCAATGGAAGCCATGGATTTTTCAACCTTTTCGCTCTTGTGCTAGTGGGATCTGCAGAGTTGAGTAATGAGTGGGAGATATTCTCATGGGAACAGTATTGATAGATACCATATCTTTGCTGACACCTGCAATGCCTGAGCCATATAATCTGACATAAAGAGTTCAGTGGGCTGTGTTGACAGTGCGTTTATGGGCAGTAATAAAACATTAATGTCTTTGTCAACCATTTCCTTTGACATCAAAATCTGGAGCAATGCTAAAACAACACTGTGCAGCAGCCCTTGTCATGCTTAGTTGTTTAGCCAGGAAAAAATTCAGCAAACATCACAAGAAGGTTATTTATCTTGGCTAGCCGCTGCCCCGGGCTGGAAACGGCAAAGCACTTAATAGCAAACAAGTGACATCTTTTTTCAAATGATTCAACAGTCATCTAAAAACAGAGCTGACCAGTGGCCTGTGGCTATTGTTAGTGTCTAGTGTGACTTATAGCATTATGTCACTGCACCCGCAGAGGGGCAAATATGTGCTTAGCATAAATTAAAGTCTCCCAAAATAACCATGTAGAACTTCTTGAAAAACAAAGCAGGCCAAACAAAGACAAGCTCTGTCTACAACGAACCCTGCATGAAATGATTTGTTCATTCTCTGTGCTGATGTTAGTGTCAGTGTAAACCAATAGCACATGCAGTTTTCAATTTAAATTAATGACTGTACGTTTTTCTTTCATGGCCTCCGTTACAATGCACAAAAAGTGAAGAAGAACAAATGTTAAAATGGTATTATTTTAAATGAAAACTGCAGCATAATACTCTAATTATGCATCAGTTACATTTCTAATATATTATCATTTGCTATAAACTTGGGTCCAATAAAATATATGTGTGTGTGGATGTGTGTTTCTGTGGGTTTGACTAACTGTGCAATGCTTTATTAATGACTTTCCTCTTTCTATGCATTTTAATACTGTACAATATTGCAGTATGGTGAAAAATTAAACAGAATCTTCCTGGCCAAATGGTCCAGTGCCTGCTGACACAATCTGCCATTGGGAAGGGGAGCAGCCCATGACCCACTTAATGTTTTAGAACCACGATGAAGTCCAACACAACACACAATCTCTGATCTAGAACTAAAGGAAAGACACTGATCCTCATTCAGAAAGACATAAGGGGCTACATGGTTATTTGAAGGTTTTCCATCTACTGTATGTACTTCAGATGTGCATACAGAGCATGTCACTGCTTGTTTTCACTGTTTTTGTTGTTACACTGGGCTGATTTACTGCTCTGCCTTTTTTGGTCTAACTCGACTAATTAGCAGGAGGCACTTCTGCAAAAAAAAGTGCACGATCCTAAATCACACTCAAAATGCACAAAATAATAAATAAAAAAAACAAGTTCCATTTTCTGTCAAAATTTACAGGTTGTCAAGGAGATAAAACTGGCCTTCACAATAAGATGTCACAATATAAACACGAGGGGTTAAACAATGACTAAGAGATTAGCAAAACAAGGAGAAAATGAATGTATGCTGCACAAAACTATGTTCATTTCCTCGTATTTCACTCTTCCTGATCTCGGCAAATAATTTAATCATCTCAACTTATTGAATTAAAACAAAGAAAACACTTTAATGTGTCAAAATACCTACGCAGTCACTGATGACAGGCTGCAAGTAAACACACATTTGCTTTAAAGGGGTCATCACCCCAAAAACATTGAGAATCATTGAGTTAAAGTATGCAGAGATATGCAAACAGTCTAATTATGCTGCCCATGTAGTAGTAGTAAAAATTAAACTGTCACTGTCTCTGTTCTTTATTGTTTTTTTTATCTTAAATGGTTATAGAGGTTATTAATTAAAATGTAAGATGGTGAAAATGTTTGCAAACACGTAGTACATCAGTGGCGTAACATAACCTTAATAAGCTTTATTTAATTACAATCCTAAATCTATTAAAATACATAAATAAGGATTTCAAATAAAGCTCCTGCATAAAAGCAGGTTCCTCTGTTGTATGGCAGCAGCCAGTTGAATGACTCTTGCATCAACATCAGCTGACAGTAATGTTCACAGATCATAGGTGTAAAAAGGCTAATAAATGTAAAGCGCAGGCAGCCCTAACATGAGCAGAGTGAAAAGTGCAGTGAAGCTGCTCCAGATAGTTGCTCTCATCCTGTGCCAAACCTCCACGTAGTTGCATTAAAGGATACTCAGTATTCTTGGCAAAGATTCACAAACGCAGATTCTTGTTGAAGCCTGTTGAAATCCAAAGGGCTCCACTGTGGAGATAAGAGACCTCCTGACACGGTAAGGTGGGCCTCTGAGTGAGCTTCACACGGCCATACTGAAAGAATAATGCATAGGTGCATGGAGAGATTGGGGGAGAAAAAAGATCGCCTCATGTTTCTGAGTTATGTTGTACCAATCTGCAATTCTATTTCATATTATTGTCATGCATCATTTTTAATGGTCATGTTTTATTTGTATTTGTCTTCCTATGGAGTGGGTGGAGCTGTTGGAGGGTGTTTGGATGACTTTGAAACAGATTTTTCTGTAGGGGCGCGCGGAGAAAGCAAGTGGTGCAGTAAGTAGATGAGCAGGTACATTTGTTCTATTTAGAACATAGAAGAACATAGGAAGTGTGTTTCGACATAAACTAGGAGATATGATGAAAGGTAATAATGGTTTTTCTGATTAAACTTAAGGTGAACACTCTAACAGTCTTGTTAGAATTGACCTCCTGGACCTTTGTCATGTGCCTCCATGCTGTGCACAGGAAACACCTAATAAGCAGATTATCATGCAATCAAAAAGCATATTCATGAACCCCTGAGGATGCATTCTTTCCATTTGGAACTTAAACTTCCCTTCATGATCACCTTCAAGCTGAAATGTCAACTTCACAGTATACAATAATATTATAGGCAAACTGTCACATAATTTGCTGAGCACACTTGTGTTAATGAGCCCATAACGCTTTCTCTCATAATTCCCATATAGATAAACTTTATATTTTAAAATCAAATATTGGTGAGGATTTTAAAAAAAAATACCAGTATTTCTTTTGCTATTGGTGCTGTAGCCTTAACATTTATTCTGTATCGATTCCAAGTTTTGGCCCAAATGTCTGTTACTATACAGTATGATGGTCATTTATGTGATATCCATTACACGAATGGTCAGTAACTGAGAAAATAAACTGAGAATAAAAGCAAGTTACTATCAGAAAATTAGATCTGAGATCAACAATTGACCTATGTGACAATTTGATTGATGTTTCCTTAACATCTAACTTCACCTGTCATTACTTTTTATGTGAAGGTAAGCACCAGAGCCACTGTTGACCCCCGGTGTCGAGGTCCACTGTTCACACAGGCTTTATTGCTCAGAGCTGCCATGGTAATTTATGTTGTCAATTTACACCTTGATCATACACAGCTTTGTTCTCCGAGTCTCCATTAAGGGAAGCGTTGGACACCTCACTGTGTTATATAAATTGGGGATTAGCTACAGAGTTACACAAATATACCCCATGAGCTCAGCAACTCTTTATTGTAATGAACAGTGTGTACTTTGTAATATGTAACGAAAGGTTTCATTCTTTCAGCGTGTCACTCCCAGCCATCGACACCCCACAAGCCCTTTTGCACAGCTGGTCAGATTCTGACACCTCGGCTGTTGTTGCCACTGATTTACGCTCCTGTTGAGGGATGCGAGCAGAGTGCCTTTTCCCCACAG
Source organism: Pempheris klunzingeri (assembly GCF_042242105.1). Lineage (NCBI taxonomy): Eukaryota > Metazoa > Chordata > Actinopteri > Acropomatiformes > Pempheridae > Pempheris > Pempheris klunzingeri. The sequence continues at coordinate 32,466,441 of NC_092012.1, read as the reverse complement.
TTGTGAATCACTGGGGCTTTTCATGTGTTCCTTTCATCTCCACTGCAGAGCAAAATGTATTCCATTAGATTACCATGATTTCCATTACATCACCATTAGATCCATGCGCAGTTTATTGCAGTCTTTTGCAAACACAGTGTATAGGGTATGAATAGTGTTTTGTATGCTTTATATAAGATACAATGGCTCTCTGCTGACTGTGGGTGTTAACTTTTAACAACCCCAAATCTGTCCTACTAAATATGAACACTGTAAATGTACCTCAAATATTTATGACTGATTTTTTTTTTTTTCTGACAAACTTTCACACAGAAAGTCTACACACTGAAGCTTAAAAAAAAGAAAAGAAAGAAACACTATTGCCTGTCCAATTAAATTGGCTGGGCAGGCTTACATAGCTTTTCACTGATAAGTGACTGTACAGAAATGATTGGGGTGGGGAGGGCAGATTATTAAAAAGCAAACCATCATAAATTTTATTTTCTATTTTATTGTTTTATGTATTTCCATCATTTGGAGTCTCTCCTTGACTAAGAGAAAAGAAAATTCTGAACTATCCCGCAATATCTCAAAGAAATATGAATGACATGTGAATATGAACGGGCACAGTTCCTTTTTGCCATTAATAACTGAAAGTGCAGACATAATTTAAGATTGGGGTTACTCCTCTATTGAAACTGATGGTATAAAATAATCATTTTCACTGAATATTACAGCCATTCTTTTCTTTTTTTTTTAAACCAAGAGATGTCAGTTTCACTTTTTACGACACTTTTTACATTTTAATATATAATGATGTGTATATATACGTGTACATTCAGTAGATATACACTCAGTCTAAGCTGTGCGATCATTTTCTGTATTTTTTTTCCTGCAGCCAGCAACAACAGTAATGTGTTCTCACTGCATCCTAAATTTGAAATCACACTGAATGCATGGGCAGGAACTTTGCCACTAGATGTAGCTGAAGTACTCAGGTACCAGAAGCAGTGCTCAGGTAACATGCTGCCCTTGATGCAAATCTGATGCTAGTTGGCAGATGTTTTATTTGTTTGTTATCATTTTTTTTCATTTCACAGTAACGCTGTAATAAAGCATAGGGTCATTGTCTTTCAGAAACATTTTTGCTATAGTTTCTAGGTGGTTTTCTTTCCCTAGAACCACTCCAACACCTTTTTTTTTTTACTGTTTTCCACTTTGGAAAAATGTTCTGTTGAATTATCAAAGTCTGTGATAAATTTATGTGCTCAAATATTTCCCTCATACAAGTGTCAAGGAAAATGTGTGTTGAGACCTTTCAGACGTGTACCTTTTGTGATGCTACTGAATGTCACAAGTCACCCAGCACTCACGCCTCTGTAAATAAAACTGATAGACACGGGTGCTGTATGCTACATAACTTAAGGCGACCTGTACTTCTTCCAACATGACTTCCTCTCTTTCCCTCTGGCTCCTTCTCCGTCCCATGTTATTCACTCTCTGGCAGATTTCAAAGAGACAGTGGGGGTGGTGGGCTAGAGGTTAGTGCACTGATTATGCCATCTTTTCTTTCTTTCAAATCACCAGCTTCTGCTCTCCAAATGCAACAATCACCAGGAGTGTGGGATAGAGACGCCGACATTTGACCTGATTTCGCACAGATCTATTACTGCTAGCTCGGTGCCTGGTTTTTACGTGCCGCGTGTAACTTAAAGTGACACATGCCTGAAGCTCCCTTGGAGGCACAAAGCTAGGTTGGCGCTCTGAAACCACATATGACAAGCAGGGGAAGGGAGCAAGAGAGGGAGCTTGCCAGGGTGAGGGGTGTTTGTCAGAGAGCTAGCGAGGAAAGGCGGGTGGAACAGGAAAAAGAAAAAAAATAAAACTCTGAAGGAAATAAAAAGGAATAAATTGTCTCAGTCTCTCCTGTTTGCCTGCCTACTCCAGTAGGTTTGTGAGACTGCATGCCTCTCTTGCTCTTCTGCTTCTATGGCTAAGCGATGTCCTTGGATAGTTAACTCCTTGAGAGTAAGCAGCACGGTGAGAGGACACTGGAAAAAGCGAAGTTTGGCCACACAGGCAGCTGCAAATATTACTGCCTCTTTCATTAGACAGACCACTTAACATCCCCAGCAGCATCAGGATCCATATCAGACAAATGATAACACACATGACAGGTTTATTAGCCGTCAGTTGTTGTGATCTGACCGCATTTCAGTTCCTTGTATCACGATGACTGTCTGAGGCTATTTGCCGCAGTCTTTGTCTCAGAACCTCTCTCAGTGGATTATGGAAGAGTCATTGGCATTTATGTCAAATTAACTGGAGCATCTCTCGCTACAACCGACCACTCACTCGAAGCCTCCGCCCATAACATAGCAACCACATCTGAGCACAGCAGACCCTGTTAAGTGTTGGATTTCCCCAAAGACGAGAGCTGTGAAAAAGTCACTCAAGACATATTGGTCAGTCCCCGTTCTAAACGCCTCCTCTCTTGGAAAGTTCAAAGTGAAACATACTGCTTGAAAATACAAATATTGGAGCATAATCAAGCCTCTTCTAATCTAGCAATCAAACATTTTAGAGTGAACCATGAGTTGGAGCTCACGTGTTTCTTTAACAATATCAGGAACAAGTAGCTTCGCATGCAAACTGTTCTCACTGATGGACAACACACCCTTTAGCACCTACGTGAGATGTTTCCTGTGTGAAATGTCACTAATGTACTTGTTTTAACTCAAAGGATGATCCTTTCTGAAACCTAACCAAGCAGTTTTGGTGCTTCAATAATGAGAATGAATGCGTGTGGCGAGCAGAAAGTGCCAAATGTCGTCACATTTCATACTGTATTTGTCTTTACAGTGCCTTCATGTTGCTCTAGTAAACCCCACCAGAATCATTACACAAAACAGGGGAAAGGGCCCATTACTGTAGGAAAAACTCCATACAAAGCAGCATTTTCAGCAGGGCTGTACAGTGTTTACAATGGGATTTTAATGTTACTCACTAGGGTGCCATAAAAGCAGTTTTATGCCTTTTTACAATGTAAAAAGCGGTATTTAACATTACGCACTGTAAAAAAAACGCCATCCTGACAGTTTGAACAGCATTTCTTTCGCTAAGTGAGTGATCTGGCACTTACCACTTGCCATACTTGTGCTGGTATCAGATGCCGATGGACGAGGCAAAATGGTGGTATTTGACGACCTGGAATAAAAATGGGTTTTCACATGGTAATTCAAGAGCACTGCTGCCTCTTTATTTCCTTGACTTCTACATGGATCACCCACTGGTGGATGCTGACTTTTGTCTGCTGGATGTAAAGCTTTTATGCTTTTTTATGCTATTCTGTCCATAGCTGAGCTCATAAGATGTCATGGTGACTGGCAGTGCTGAAGATAGAAATGTGCAGATTCAGTTCACTGGCTCTCAGGATCTTAGTCTGCAACAGTCTATTATTGATGTCTGACACGATGAATCACTCGAGACGGATATTAAAAATACACAGATGGCAAGAAAAGTTTTCTCCTATTTCATCTCTGCAACAGTGAAACGTGAGCATGAACTAATTGGATCAATGAATTTGCACACCTTCTAGAAACTAAGCAATACGTTACTTACTGCAGTTTATCATCATTTGGGAGGACTTTATGTGGTTCAGTAGGCGTTGAGCATGTGAGAGCAACGGTGAATATTATGCTTGTAGAAGAGTGAGAGAGGGGGCACACACACACACACACACACACACACACAGAGGCACACACAGCCATCCCCATCCAGGAGCAGCAAATTTGTCTCTCTGAAGTGTGTTCTTATGCAGCGAGGAACACCTAAAGGCCTACATGGCTTACTGACCTACAAGGACAACAGGGTGGGTACATCCTGATTGTTTATCCTTTTACTACCCTGTCTGGATCATTTGTCAGGTTCATATCATTACCCAACAGGAAAGATAGGCTCTGCTTGTGTGTGTGTGTGTGTGTGTGTGTGTGTGTGTGTGTGTGTGAGTGTGGTTCAGCTGCTGCATCTGCTTATTATTCAAAGCGGCAATGTGTCCAACTCCGCCTCTATTGGCCCTGCATTTGTCATGTAAACTGGAGAAAGACACCGTTTCATGACTCCCAGCTTTCTCATTGGACTTGCTTGTGTGTCAGCCTTGGAGATTTAAGTAAGAGCTCTGGCTGACTGAGTGACAGCACACAGTGCAGCAGAGAAAAGGTCCCTTTAAAAAGCTGTCCTGAGGCGCCCTTTCAACCAGGGACATCACACAAGGAGAGTGCTAGAGGCAAGATTAGAAGTGCTAATTTTACAAATAGTTTTGTATAAAGAAATATTTGTTTTGTTAATCGTTGTCACCAGTTTTACATTTGCTGTTACCTACTGGGGGCTTCCTCAGGGGCAGAACAAACCCAGTCAGGCTGGGTCCAACAGTTTGGTGTATATTCACAAGTTGTAAGTGTGTATTTTGAGTATTGAGTATAATTTCTATGTGTGTTTTTTACTTTTTCCTAAGCACATTATTGATAGTGTTGATAATGATGATGATGATGATGATGGGTAAAAACAGTGATATTTTGTCCTCATACCAAATTGCCAATGGTGGGAAAATATTCAGATCTTTTACTAATTATAAATATTATAATTATATATACAGTGCTTAACAAATTTATCAGACCAGCTGTCACAACACAAATATTTTAGAAATCTGTCAACAACTTGTTTCAAATTTAACATTGTATCATTATTTATTAGGCAAATAACAAACTGGAACAACTAAATAGTCCTTATTCACATATTTTAACCAAAAATCTTAATATTTTGTTTGACCTCCTTTGGCCCTGATTGTTTTCATGGACTTTTCGACCGTCTCTTTTGTTATTGAGTTCCAAATAGTTCCTAGCTGTTCCCAGAGACTTGCTTTGGATTAAATTTGTGTGTGATCTATCTTTTAATTCAATAAATCCTGTTCGATAGGATTCAAGTCTGGACTTTGACTTGTCCAGTCCATCAGTTCCACTACTCCAGATTCCTTTTACATCATTTCAAATACATCATTTTGATTAAAGAGCTGCACATACTGGTGGATTAACCATTATAGAAATTAAAAAAACATTTTGGTGATCAGCAATACTGTTAATTTAGGGCAGCGGAGGCAAACACCTCACACTGGGTGGTGGTCTAATACATTTGTTAAGCACTGTATGTATATATTTATTGTATTATTGAGTTATTATTATGTTATGTTATACTTCCCTCTGAAATGTAGTAAAGTTGAAGTAAAGAAGCAGAAAAATGGGAACAATCCAACAACTTTCCAACACTGCAAACAAAAGACAAAAAAACTACAACTACATACATATATCAAAAATAATAATGTTTCATTAATATATTGTCATGCCAGCAGGGACAATCTAAATGAGTTTGTCACAACTGGACCGGAATAAACACAAAATACCAGAGTCTCTGAATCCATAATACAGCAATATGTCTTGAAATGATATGTACATTATGTTCAAATTACCTGCCATTGCAAACATACTGTAACTGTTGCTCAAGGCGAAGCAGTGTCTTTTACAAGCTGTTGGCAGCCGAAGAGATTTTCAACAGCATTAATGGACTGTTAATATGTTGATCTGCTCATATATCCACAAGGCATTTTCCTGCCAGAACAAATAGACATCAAATACCGAGACTGATAGAACCCTCAAATGACAAACCCTCTGACTACATTTTTAGTTGCAGTCATTTATTCTCAAAGCAGAATGAGAGGAGTTTAATGCTGAAAAGCTCAAAATGGGATAAAACCATTACACACAATGCAGTTAAAACCTTTCTCTGTCTTTCTCTCCTCCTGTCTCCACTTTGCTCCCTGTTTTCTCCACGCCACCGGGCAATAAAGCAAATCGCAGTGTCAATGAAGCTTATCGTGAAAATATAAATTGGATATAGGAATTTCATTTCCATCTCACAAATTATCTGATGCTTCTAAATAATACTTTATGCTAATGAGAATTAAACTCAGAGGAAGAAATAAATATATCGCTGTAGCCAATGTCATACAGTATGCAGAGTATACGGCCCAGTGTGCACATCTGGTTTCAGTAGAGGGGGACCCTACCCATTTTAGCTTCCCGAAAATGTACTGTGTTTCAACTCAAGTTGGTGTGCTCTGACACTCCAGGGTACAAAGACAATGAAAATTCATCTTAATCTGGAGAATTCTCGCTGGCAGCCTCCCCACTCCCAGCCCCGTGGGGGACAATAATTAATCAAGCTAGCATTAAGTAGGTGGGGTGCAGGGGTAATAGATCAATTGAAAAGCTGATGATAAGAATCGATGGAAGAGATAACCTTGGCTGAGGTGCAGCGTCTGGAAGATGGAAGGACAATGTGGAGGCAAGGGAGGGAGAGAGGGAAGGCTGAGACGTGATGATTTGGCTCAAAACCATGACTGTCAAAAACAAAATGTGTTAGCTTTACATTTTTTAAAAGATAATGCCATAGCCCAAAGCCTGAAACGCTGACCTCACTCGCACACACACAGTCACACACACACACACACATTTACTTAAACTCGTGACCTTCCTTGCTCAGCATTAAACTTTAGCACATTGCGTTTTGCTTTATTATCAATAGATTGCAGCTAAGCATCAAGTAGCACAATTACATCATTGTTCGCCTGCAGCAGAAGCACAACATATAGTCAGACATATACATACAGTATTACACAGTAAATTATCACAGTATTCTTAGACAATGAAGGGTCTCAAAGTAACAGAATGCAAGGTGGGAGGATTAGAAATTAACAGGCAGAATCTTGTTGAAGACTTAATAGTTTTAGTTATGTCTGGGAGGGTTTAAGTTTCAATCTGACTGTTGGAAAGAGAACCAGCATGGCATGTTTGGATTTCACAAGAGGGGCCAGTGGGAGTGCTCACAAAGCTGAGCATAATTGGCACCCTAACATTTCTTAAGTTTATTGGATCTTCTGCTGGGGAATTATACCTGTTGCATTTAGTTCTGTGGACAGTTTGATGTGGTTGAACACCAAGGGAATGGATCATTTACGCAGATGAGCTTGTCAAGTCATTGACTGCTATATCTGCATTAGCCACAGGGGGGATGTAAATGCTGACCAAAACAATTGAAGTCAGCTTTGTCTGCATTCAAGGTGGAGGGAACAGAACATGTGTAACATAGTACAATTTATACACTATAGAAAGACAGATTTCATGGAGATCTTGGCAAAGCAAACACATTTTGCACTAAAGTGCTTTACAAAGACAGACAAAGTTTATGAATATATATATATATATATATATTTATATATATGTGTGTGTGTGTGTGCATACAGACATATATAGTATGTATGCGTAGATTTTGTGGTTGAAAATGAAGCAATTTTAAAATAGAAACAAATTTAAATACAATTTAAACCCATCACAATTAAAAGTCAGACCCAGCCTGTCTAATGCCCTCCAGCAGGCTATTCCAGAGCCGAGGGGCAGCTACAGAAAAAGCAGTCCGCCTTCTGGCTGAACAGTTCTTGTTTTTGATTTGGAATAGGATGTATATTTCATCCATTGTGTAGAGCTGGCAGTGGTGATCATTGTGGGCGCTTCCAAAACCTGGAAACTGCCACAGCACGTCACTTTCTCTTGCCTCCAGGCAGTCAGGGCACTATGTGCTGTTAGTTACTAGTATTTCCTCAGGTACCAAGACTGCGATTGGTCTTTCTCTAAAGGACAGAAGATCCCATTGTGTGTATTAAAACATACAAGTGCCAGACACATGAACAGAGTGTGTCCTTTTGCTTACTGGGACACTTGGATAGAAAGGACCATTGTTAAAGCAATACTTTGACATATATTTGCTCTCTTGCCAAGGCTCACATGACCATACATTTCTGTATGCTTAAAGCTAAATCATTCCTACGTTTTCTTGCACCAGCCTCGTGTCTATAGAACGTGGCTGCTCCCTAAGTGACTGGGCTGCCCACTTTAAGATCACCGTGCCCGTCTCCACAGAATGTGGAAGGGGCTAAATGCCCTAAGCATAACCTCCTTCGACCTCCTCATTATCACTGACAAGACATATGTGTATTATTCAGTGCCGACAGTGAGGACATGTTTTTTGTAAAAGATTGAATAGTAAAGGCTTTGGGGGTGCTGTGCTGCAATGGTTGGGTTTTGGGTCAAGTCTTGCCAAATCCTTGTTGTTCTTTTGACATTGTCCTTTGTCTTACAACTTTGGTTTTGAGACTACATAGCCTGTAAATCCCATGCTGTTTGGCAACTTTCTTTTTTTCTCTTGACTGACTCCAAACATGATCACAAATACTTGAGTTTATTATTCTCAGCTCAGTCCTAATAGTGACAGAAGCTGGAACTGAAACTGTTGTTGGCAACTGACCATCTAAAGAGATAACGTGATAATGATGTGTAACCCCACTGATCTTCTACTCCTACTCTTATTGATGTATATCCACTGATCTTCCATCTACGGCTAAGGACTACAAAGTGCATGGGAAAAAAATTGTTTAAAAAATGTTAAATGTCAACACAGTGGCTTTTTATTTTAGATCCTCATCTATTTATCTATCCCCATTTATGTGTAGTCAAATAAGCTCTTTAGGTGTTTTACTTGTAATTTCCCTGCCAGTTCAAGGAGTACAAAGTTCACAAACAATGTTCTGGCTCTGCTGGTACTTGAGGGTTTATTACGCACACAATGTGAGAACATAAGAAAATGAAACAATATGTACATACAAATATGAGGGGCTTCTTTTAGCGCTGTGACCTTTTTGTTTACACCAAGAAGTGAAACCGTTAAAGAGAAATAGAAGTTAAACTGCTAAAGAGAAATAGAAGGGAAAATGATGGAAATGGACCCACAGACAAGGTCTATTTTGGATTTATTAGGACATTGCTATCTCCCCTGACTCTTGGCTGCTGAAGTAGAGGGACTGACCATCCTTGCGAACAGTAAACTGAGTAACCTGAGGGGTACTGCATCTCTATCAAACCCCCAGGAGAGTGACGGAATTACTCTTGTGTTTGGTCTGCGCCTTTACTGTTTGTCGCTTCTGCAATGCTATTTTTATGCCTGTTTCAACCAGTGATGCCTTTCCTTTGTCATTCCTCTTCTTTGTTTGTTAGCGACCAGGGGACTGTGGACATTACATTAAAGTCAGTCTTTCACCATCAGCAGAGATGTAAAGATGCCTATTGGTTGATGTGCTTTGCTTTTTAAAAGAAGCAGCAGGCAACTTTTCACATCCATGAGTCTGTGCCAACATGTAGCACCACCTTCAGATATATAACCATCCTCTCTCTAGATAAATCAGCATATCTCTGTTTCCATGGAGAAAATGAAAGAATAAAGCTAAGGACTGTCATAAAGATGCCTCAGAGGAAGAAAAGTGGGTAATACTCTGTGGTGTGCTTAAGGAGGACACTGATGGGCTTTATAAGCTGCATGACAGACTGCATCAATTTTGTGTTGACTCCCCCAACTCCTACAAACATGTTTTTAGTACTATTAAATCAACATAAACAAGCCTCTGGGGATAAAAATATAAACATGTAGGAATGTGCAGAAGGAGCTTACACGGATAATGATGGAGTGTAAAGACAATTACAGCAATAAGACAAAGGGTACAACAGAATGACACGGTGGAAGTGAGTGGTGGAGAGTGGTGCGATAATTTGGTGTAAGCTGTAACCATCCTCAAATGGAGGATGGTTACAGCAGATACATTGGACCCATTCTTTATTTGATCTGACACCTGTACCCCCTGCCCTACCCCAATTCCACTCCAACACAGCAGATGGATCTAAGCAGCTGCCTTCTCCTGCACCCTGCCCTCTCTTCACCCATCACAGGTCCACAGGGCCTATTTCCATTTGGATGAACCTGATGAAAGTCATGTGTTAGAGTCCACACATGGATTTAAACCATCCAACCCCTCTGACTGGGGTGCCATCTCATAAGTTGTATCCTCGAACTAAATACTGATTACATGCACATCTTAGCGTGGATGGTATGCAAACTTCATATGTGGAAGTTATGGGCCCATAGAAACAACTATTAGGCATCTTTACAAACACAGGGTTTGGTAGCCCACTGCTTCCCAAGCTGGATGTCACTGTCATCTACAATATTTTACACTGGATGTAAAGTACCTAGTGTCTAAGTAGCTATTTTAATTCAAGTGGTGTAACCTCATAACATTATTTGAAGGTGGATGACCTTAATTCTAATTCAGTTTGTGGTAGTTTGGTATCAAAATATGATATTATTAGTTTGTGATATACTGTTTTTTACTCCCATAGGAACAAACAGACCACTATACTGTATATCTATTGTACTGTTATTAATTTTGTCTGCTATAACTAAGACATGCACTCACCCACATGGACCTATCTATATAGGTGTTCCCTTGGCTAAGACTTATGTTATTAAAGCAGTGGTATTCTAGTTTTCCTTACAGTCATTAATGCAACTAACTCCTGCTGCTATCATACACAGTAAACATCTTCCCATACATATCCCAAAGGATGATGCACAAGCTAGAGTGAGAAAAAGTGTTCATACATCATGAAACCAAAGCTGATATTAAAAAAGCTGATATAAAAAACAGATCACAATGGATTTCAAAGAAGACTATGGCCTGGCCTAACAACCTTGAATACTAATGAACAAAAATAAAAGTAAGTACGTTGTCACTGAAACAGGGCAGACATGAGTGCGACCTCTGCAACATGTGCTTCAAAAGACAACTTTCAAAATAAAAAAATTACCTGACTGACACAGAACTGTGATGGACAAGCTGGCCAAGATGAAGTTAACAAGATAGGCTTAGCATGTTGCCAGAGGAAGTAAAAGATAGAGAGAGGCGTAATATCTTACTGCGAGTAAAGATGAATAAGTAAGTAAACATCAATAGCAAGCATGTAGTGTTAGTTGGTGTCCAAAAGAGCAGGCTTCTTACAAACGTCAGATTAAAAACAGTAGCTACAATCACAAGACTTACATTACATTCCGATGTCAAGCATTAATAAAATGTTTTAACGCTTACTCGTAACCACGTTGGAGTTAGATAGGCTTACCTCTTCAACTTACATCCAGGTTCTAAAAAATTTGACATAATAAATATGATTTGAAAGCTTATATTTTTAAACCTGTATGAACTGATTTGTTAGCCACATGGGAGGAGGGTAAACAAGCTTAGCAAGCACAGCTGAACTGACTTATTATCATATTTTAGGTTGACATGGCAAACACGTATATTTTTGGAGTCATGCTTCTGGCCAGTTGGCATTATGTAAGTTCAATATTCAACTGTTTTTGGTCTCCACCAACTCTTCAAGGAAATATCTGGCTCTGTTCACAGCTTTAACTTTGTATTTCACTTTGTGTTTCGCAGGTAGTGTACAGTCGGATTATGAGAGCTTTTTTTGCTGAAACTATCTGCCAGCTGTGACTTTAAACAGCGCTAATGAGAGCAGTGAGAATGAACCAAAGCAAATTTGGTTCCAATAGGCTGCAGAGTGTCCAAAGCTATGGCAAAGTGTGATACATTTCCAATTACAGGTGTAGCAAGGCTAACAGCATGCAAACCTACTGCAAAAGTAATGAAAAATCATTGATTATAGCAGCTTTAAATGTGTTAAAGCAAAATGCTTTGAATTGAACCAAAATTCGATTTGCTACTACACCTTTGTTTCTGCTGCTAGCTCACTGTTTGAGCCCTTATAGTCATAGATTGTGGCTGTCTGAATGTGCTGGTCAAGTCAGTCAGCCTTGCTTTGTGACCCATTCTACAGGTTCACTTCCTCTTGGTATGAAATGTTTTTGCGGATTGCCTTTTCTCTTCAAGGTGTGTCTGGTTCAAGTGCTGCTTGCACAGCTTTTATATTTCTCGTGTGTTTTGTAAAAATGTGTATTTTCACCTCAGCTGTCCAGGTCACACACAGAAAAAAAAAAAGTCCACTCAGACCTCCTATACTGCGGTCTTACAGTTTTTGTATTACAATTGTACAAAGATTCATTTCATTAAACAAGAAGAAGTGTTGGTAAATCAACAAAAGCATTTAACATTTCTTCTTACTTCAGTCCAAGGCCTCGTCCTTTGGGGCTGCTCTCTGCCTTCCCAATACTCTGTCAATTACTGTGTAGCTTACACTAAACACTCCAAATTAAAGTTTGCCTCGCAATGAGTGCACATTCATCAACGAAGCTTGCTGAAACATGCTGCGCTTTCGAGAGTGAATAATGCCAAAGCAATGATGCTGTAAGTGGATTTTCTGCCTGCTCCCCTGCATGGCACTCACATCAGAGAACCCATTTGAAGTGTTTAGTCTTGGAAACATTAATCCCTGTAATTTCAGGTCTGGTGTGCCCTCTCTGTCAGGTACATTAGGGCTGCATTGGAGAACCAGTAAAACAGTGAGGACGCCCCGGTGTTGTCGGCCAGTAATTAGAATGCCATGTGTTCGTCCTTACGAGGTGAAACAGCACTTGTTAAATGAAGACCTGTCACAGTTTAATTGTCTCCACTGAGAAAAAAGAGGAAAGAGTGGTGGAGACAGAGAGATGGGAAGGAGAGAGAAAAGCAGAGACACAGGAGGGATTTCTGTTCTAATGTTACAAATGTGGTTAGTTAAAGTAGTGAGGAGAAGGCTGGTAAGAATTACTGTGATGTCTGAAATGCATCATTGTGTGAGTCCCTCTCAAATGGATCATGCTTCTTATTTGCGTAATTACTTCCACCAGGGATGTTGTGGCGTCAGTTCAATTTGTTTTTTGTCTGTTTGTTTGTTAGCTAGTCAAACACTACTTAACAGATTTTAATTTAAAATGAGGCCATGGGCCAAGAGAGGATCAGATGATTTGTTGTTGGTGTAGATCCATATCCAGGTATATTCAAGAAATCCAAGATTTTTTGGGGGGTTTCTAACTGTTGTGAAATAGTGATATATATATATATATTTTTACATTTTCCTATGTCTATGTTAATATGAGTTATTGCATGAATTGAATTTGAGAAAAAAAAAAATCGAGCAGATGTCCCAGGATTGTCGTGTGTTTTGATCCACATCCAGATACAAACATTTCAAATCTATGATCTCAGTGATGGCAGCACATGTGCACAAGCAAATGGAAACAGGTAATGTCTCACTACGGTCTCTAGTGTCATGGCGGCATGGGCTGGCGGTACGACCCATAGTGGTAACCTAGTGGGGGCTAACTGAAAATAATGAGCTGTGTGGGTTGTAACCCTACCAGACAAATAGCTTATTGACAAAGAACATTTACAATGCAGAACTTTGTCCATAAAATTCCAGTTCACCTCCACACAGATGATTTACCTAGAGCTCCTCACAGAAATCTGAGCATGAAAAGTCAATGGAAAGGTGCAGCTTCACCCAGGGCAGTGCAAATTGATATGGGAGGGCATTTTTAACCTGCTGTCTGTAAACTATAGCACAACAACAAGACTCACATTCAAAGAAAAATGACCAACCAGAGCAAGTCAACTACAACACAGACGTGCCTGGAGGAATTTCAGTGTTGTCGTACTGTGGTGGAACAGGCAGGAGTCCCAGCACGGACATTAAGCAAAGCTCAATCTAAAATAACTATTTTTGTGACTGAAGTGAGAATGGCTGCAGTTCCTCAATTAATCAAAAGGGCTGTCTGAATTTCCCCTCTCTGATAACTTGTTTTGTTTGTATCAAATACAAGCTTTCTTATTCTACCCTATGCTTAGGTTGCCAAGCTGTAACTCTTTATTGCAATAAGGTTTTTTAGGAGTCTGAGATTTTCTCTTTCTTCATGAATGAAATTATAAAAATTTTTGTTCTGCATATCAAGTGGATCCTGTGCTCTGTGACACCTCTGTGGCCTGGCTGTCAATGCAGAGAAAGAAGAATGACTTGTTGCAGAACAAAGAAAATTGCTTAGCATACCTTTTTTCTATGTAAGATTGATAATATTTTGTTAAAATGCATTATTATAATCACAAGCATACCCAGTGTGACACTTTAAATACAACATAGAGTGATCGATGTAATTTGCAAAGTCAACCAATTGACTTGGAATCATTACGTCAAAAGAAACACAAGAACATAAACAATCAAATTGCACCAAAATGTAGTCAATCATCTCTCAAAGTATAGTTATCAGTCAGTTTTAACCTATAATTATGTTAATAATGTTTATTAACATATAACCTGCTGTATACATACAACCTTATCAATATCCTTTATATAATCCTCTCTAGCACCCAACCTACTGTTAAAGTCCCCAGGAACATAAATAGCATGTGAATTTGAACTTAACTAGATGTGATTCAAGACATAATTATAAGAAACAGAAGCATCACTTCCTCATACGTCAATTCAGGTGGGACATTATGAAGAGGACACAACATACAGAGAACACATGCAGCCAGTTTACCACTCTGAAACAAGCCTTTAGCTTCTTAGGACGGCACCTTGACTGCTCAAAACAAATACAGTTTCTTGTTGCTTATAAATCAACTATATAACTGATAACTGAAATAGTTTCTGTCAGCTATCTGTAATTGCTTAAATGTTTTTGCTACCACCATAGTCTGTTGTCATTGTTTGGCTTAGAAAGTGGACGCATAAATACAAGACAATATCACCATTAGCTGATTTGAATATTGCAAGCCTTCTGGAGTGAGTGTGTCCTTTACTTATATACAATTGCACTCGGCAGGACTTGGGCTGACTCCAAGTCTTGTTTCAATGTAGATTAATGAGTCCTCCACTGACTGAGCACTCACTAAAACAAAGCCCTGTTTTCTAGCACAGCCTAAGAATTCTTGTGCAGGGCACAGAAAAGAATCGGAGTGCTGATAAAGAGAGTGTTTGGGTCTGCAGAATGAAGGATTGTAATGGAGCAGCTTGACAGTGTGAATGTCTTCATTTTCCCTTTGTTGAAGTTTAAAAAAATGGAACCCATCCTTGCATCCTGGGTGTACCTTGAGCTGTCTAAAAGGAAGTGATTACCTTTGCCACAAAGGCCTTGGGGGATTTGATCATCAATTAATCACAAAATCTCAAAAAGGGACTATTCATCAAAACCTAATAGTTCTTTTGCTGTTGAATAATTTCCCTGAGAAAAGACATACCCCGCATTGCACTCCAGTGACCACATTGGAGATATAACACAACAAGCGCCTATAAAATAGGAACTGGTGGGCTAAGCTGTCATCAGTTTGAACATAGAAAATAGTTAATAGGTAGTTCTGGCTGAATTATTCATGGATCGCACACAGAGGAAAGGTTGTGTTCACAATTTGACGTTGGACTGTGATGTATTTAGAGTGAAGCTTCTTAATCAAGAGTGATTTAATTTGTTGTCACTAACCAACATGTGTGGCTCTAATTATTTACAATAGTGTACCCAGCATGATAATTGCTTTAAGGCTTGGATAAACTGGTGAACAATTGTCTGGTATGATGTCAAGGTTGCCAGAGAAATGTTGCATTTCCCTGTGAGCTGTATCCAAAAGGTTTCTTGTCAGTACGTCCAAAAAGACCCAAATGGTCATTTTATGACCAAGTTGATCAAGTTTAGGCAAGGTGAGGTTTGAGAGATGACTGTGGTTGCTGATAAAGTTTCCAAAAATAAAAAAAAAATCACTGTCATGGTTAAAAGAAAACAGTCTTCACTGTCGGTACAAGACAGGGTGTGATCCACTGATCCACTCTGGTGAGGACAGTCTCCGTTTGCTGCTTTGTCAGGGGAGTTGACACACTAGATCAATTTTCTTTTGACTGAGAAGGGTATAAACACATAATGACAGCCTGTCCATCTGTGATGATCACCGCTGTATCTTGATTTCCAACCCATTTTCTTCAAGTGTAGTCACGCTGGCATCAGGCCAAAGGAAGGTGCTCACAACAGAGTGTGTGTGTTTTTTGAAGTTGTATTTCCCATAGCTATACTTATTTTGGTTTATTGTACTAAGTGTAGATTAAATGTTCAGGTATCCATGTGACAAATTGTCAACTAAACTGAATGCAGTTGTAGCTTTCTGGCCGTCTGGTTTATCTTTGATTATGCGTTTTTAATGTTTTGCAGTAAGCACTAATGTATGCATACCCAGCAAACACTGCTGCTGAACAGGTCAGGTGACTGGGTTTAGCCCTCTTTCCTAAACTACACATGAATACAATTCCTGTCATTAATTGTTGCACTGAATGGGTCACTGCAATTCTTTTCTTATTACATATCCTGTTACACAATATTCAATACACAAATTACTAATTAAAAATCTGTTATCCTCATGGAACCCAATATTTACATGTTAACTCAGCAACTGCGTTTAATAATGTCTGTTACCTGCATTTTGGTTTACTGAAGTAAAATTAGAATTGAGGTCATATTTTCGGAGTCATTTTAAATCATATTATTTCCTGTGTCCCAATGATTCTACTACAGCACACCTGTGAGTTAGCTGTGGATCAGTGGGGGGCTGAGAGTGCTCAACAATGGGAAGTAGGAGGCCCCTGTGGGCAGAGTGTGGGAAGACTGGTATTTCCCTGCACAAATGCTGCAGGCCTGGAGGGAACCATGCTGCTGGAGATCAGCTAATCAAGCCATTGTCAGCAAGAACCGGGATGCACAGAAAAGTATTTTTTGATTAAGATTCCCAACTGAAAGAACTCACCTGGAAGAATCTCAGCAGCAGCCATGACAAGATCTGGTGGAATTGCGATGCTAAAAAAAGTTTCAGGGTTTATTTTCCAATCTCCCTCAGCCTGTGAATACAAGACTATTTATTTATTGCTTAGGCTTGGATGTTTTTTCCCCAACTCCTTTTGAATTCTCCTTCACCTCATAGTATCCATCAAGGTGAAAGAATACAGTTTAGCCGAGAAGAAAAGGACAGAATTTATTTGGCAGCTCTGCCCTTCTGTACCACTGCAGTGCCACTTCAAGAGGAGAGAGGCTGTAGGCCCAGCTGACCACTGCTGCTGCCCCCCACTCAAGATACTTTGGTTCAGGAGGATCCTTGGTAGCCTTTGCCCTCATCCTCTCTACTCAATTTTGTTTCACTATGTATATTTTCTGTCACCACACTGCTCTCTGAGTGTGTCTCTGCAATGAAAGCAATTGCCTGCTTAAGCTGTTAGGAAGTTTGCATAGCAGGAGCTTCTCTTCATAATACCATTTATATTACAGAAAATATAATTTGGATTATCCAGAGAAAATTGCTTGGACTTGAGTAAGAAAATGTCCTAATATGTTTTATGGAGGTCAGGATACTTCCTTACTCCTATAATGATTTGCACTGTGGCTTGGAATCATTTACCAGCCTTGTGTCTACTATTTCATGGGAACCTTTCCAATGGTTGGTAAGAAATTGAACCGAAAAGCACAGATATTAAACTGGTGGTGGTACTAGATGGAACGTCAAGGGATCAATTCATTGCAAGTCATCCTCTGTGGACCATGACTGTCTGCAAAAAATGTCACGACAGTCCCTCCTATTGTTGAGGTCCTCCAGTCTGGACCAAAATGGCGGACCAGCCAAAGGAGCCAAGCCTGTATCCTGGCTAAATATAGGTCATTTCTTTTTAACAGGGCTTAATGTTCTAGGGTCTTATGGGGAATATCCAGCACACTGCCACACATACATTACTAAGGTGAGTTTTATCCAATAACAGCAACACATTCAAGACTATTCACTAGTGGTTCTCGCTGTCCACAGGTGTGAGTGAAAATTAGATCCTCAGATTCTAATTCTCTCTACTCTGCTCTACCCATCCATTATTATTGTGTAATCAGCCAAGAGCTACCTTCTTTAAATCACCCTTTAACTAGCTGTGCAGATGAGCAATTAAACTTAGAAATTGTGCTGAAGACATGACTGCAGTGGGAAATAGTGGAGGTGGAGGTGAGTAGAATGGAAAAACACAAGTGACCTGGTGTGCGTGAAATGTTTGAACACCCAGTGAAGATCAAAACGTTTTTTCAAGGCTAACAATTTCTGTAGCCATGCATGTAGGTATTCACAGCAATACCATATACAATATTAAAACATGTAGGTGTTTTATATTTCTCCTCAAGTATGTGTGTGCCTCATTTAAACACCCAGCCGGACTCTCAGATCATCATCCTCCATCAACCTCACGATCCCTCCTGCCCGTATGACCACCGTGGGCCATCGCCTCTGGAACTCCCTCCCACCGGACATCCGTAACATCAGCACATTGACTATTTTTAAATCTACTCACTCTGACTGTCTCTGATTTTTTTTTTGTTTTTATCATATTATTTTATACTGTTTTTAAACAGTTTTTAACTGTTACAACTTTTAAATGTTTTTTCACTGTTTGTTTTTATCTGTGTCTTGTACGATGTCCTTGGGTGTTCTGAAAGGCGCCTATAAATAAAATGTATTATTATTATTATTAATAAAATAAGTGTAAGTAGCTGTAATTCATTTCACAATGATGTTGACGTCGCTGATTGAGACTAAAGACTGTTTGGCAGAAACTCTGCCGTCTATTTTGTGGGAGCTGAAGACAGACCTTCACTCAAAAGTCAGAACCTTCTCATCTATCATTACAGGAGAAAATATGTGACAATAAGATAAACGCAGATCATTTGCTCTCTTTAAAGCTGCATTCATTGACTCAAGGTGCTTTGCAAAGACCAATATTAAAGTGCTGATTGCTCAACCTCATTTATAGCTTATTCATTCTTTGCAGTGGTGATGCAGCTAGTGAAGACCGATTTTGTGAGGTCTTCATAATATTTTGTCTACTTCTTCCAATAAAATGTGTCTATGAATTAGTAGGTTTTACAACTGGAACGACTCTAACATATGGTCAAATTAGGAGGGCCTACAACCGACCATGGCTACTAAAAAAGTAGTACCAGTACTACGGGAAAAAATAGAAAGATATGGCATAAGGGGTTGCACACAGCAGTAGTTACCAGGATCAGTATGTTCAGATGAATACTAATTCATAGTGATTGAAAGGTTACATGAGGGCTTTTCAAGGCTTTGTGTTAAGCCCACTATTATTATTATTATTATTTTCTACAGAAATGAGACTCCAAAACATTAAAGAAAAGTCATATTATATATATAATTTATGACTTACAAAGTAAACATCTCGTAAGTGATGAGAGTGTCTAAAATATTTTTGGAAAAGATTATAAATAATGAATTATGTTGGAATACTATATTTAAATTATGTCAAAGCAAAAATGGCCAAGTCTTGAAAGTTTAAATTTAAAATGAAATAAAGTCAACATGATTTTAGAGCTAAAAAACAAAGTGCTAGGACACATTTAGGGATTTATGAAACAGTGTCATGAGGAACTAAAAACGTGTGGCATACTTTGTGAATTAAGAAAGAAAATAATGAATAGACAAATATAAAAGCGTCTCATCAGAATGGCATGTTGGCATTTACGTGTTAGTGATAGTGATTCATTTGTCTGATGTTACCTTTGATGCCACATCATTTTTGTACACTAGCAAGAAGCTGTAGCCTCAACCAACAACTTCTTTTATCCACATCCTTATATTTCTGTGTTATTATTCAAAGACCAAAATTAATTTCTTTTTCAGAAATCTCCTGAGGTCCTTCAGCCTTTCAGGTAGACTGGAAAGTTTCCTCTTTCCACAAACAGTTTAGACTTGAGATGTCCTTTACCACAGCTAAATCCATTTTCATGAAGTGCGCGGTGGGAATTTGTATTGTGATGCAACAGCAGGCTGAAGAAAACAATACAGCGAATTGTCTCCCTCCTGCCCGTCCCATGTGTATGTATTCATTCTCCAGCCCAGACTTATCACAGCTCTCCTTTACCGGTGGCCCCTGGGCTTGAAGCCGCCGGAGCCTATAGGCTAGCAGCCTTAGTGCACCTGATTCCTCTTCTTGCCCCTAAAGACCAGAGTCCTCCATTTGTCATTGGTAAACATGCAGAAGAGCTAGTGTGTGCTTCACATGACAATGGAGGGGGGGGGGGAGTGAGGGGAGGAACAAAGAGGACACAAATATCAGCATATTTTTGCAGAGATGAACCTGAAATAAACCTGGCATACCTCTGCCGAGCAAAATGTGGGTTTTCATTCCTCCTCCTGTAAAAGTACAGTTTGCTAAAGGAGACAACGTTGTATATTTCATTGAATGTTATACATATTTCATAGTTTCATTTCATTGTTTAAAAGAATAACCTACCATGCAGCAGAGAGAGGCAGAGTGATGTTAATGACACGACTTTACACAGAGTCATTATAAATCCATTGACCACCGTCGTGTCACATACCCCTCGTGGAATCCCGGTCAATGCATTCTGAAAACAATTTCTTAAATACCCATACACTATGGAAATGTTGATGAATGGCCTGTCTAATTTTTTCAGAACGGGGGTGGGGGGTGTGGCTACGTGTAGATGAGCAGGAGAGAGATCCTGATGAAATTACAGGATGGATTGATTGATATCTGTGGATGCGTGTTGCAATGGAGTGATGCAGTTAAATCTGATGTATCTAGATTAGTGTCAGAGGAGCCGCTGAAGGACAATGAAAGCTATCATCAGGAGATGTGACCTTCTCAGCATATGAAGCCCCCAGCGCACCAGCCCGCGCTTCATGGCAGTAAACCAAGAGCTGGAGGAAATGTTGTCACCGCCAAGAGAAAAAAAAAAGGACAATATGAGGCAGGGATGAAATTGCAGATGTTTCAATTCATATTCATTAGCATGGCTTTCCATTATAGAGTGGAAATAAATGGTAACAAGACAACTGGTAACAGAGAGGAAGTCGGGTGGTGTGAGACAGGCTGTGCAGCGTCATGTATCACACACACACTCGCACACACACACAGTTCGGTTAAATGTTCTCATGCTTCCTAGGAGGCATTACATCCGCAGTCGTGTTAGTATTTATATTTGCTGACACAGTGGACTTGTCAGTTTTAGGCCAGTGGATAGTGAATGTCTCAAACAGAAACAGATATACTATGTGTGCACCTGCGCAGCTCACAGATCTGTTCTGAGTCAAGATGGCTACCTGACTACATTAATGATAGCATCTATGAGGGGGACTGAGGAAAGGTTCTCTACACTGATCTGTGTTCTACATTTGTGTTTTTTGTTGAGATATCATTTCTTGCTACAAGAGTTGAAGCCATGAGAGGTGACTAAATAGAGTGCATTTGTCTCTGCGTGCCATCTAGGACAACACTTGGAAAAACTGTGAGCCCGCTCTACTGTATGTAGCGGTTGCCTGTGTTGTACTTAGTTAAAGCATCTGGTTACAAACATTCTGCAACTAGTATATTTAATTGTTGAATAAAAAGAAAGATGTGCAGACCCACAAGATGTCCAGTTCTTTTACACTGTGCATATGTTTTGTGGTTACATTGCGCCGCCCCATATGTCTCCCACAATTTCAATTTGTATGCAGTATTTCTGCAGTGCTGCTTAATATTCAATGGCCCTATTCAGTGTCTGTGTAGAGAATCATGAGGCTCATGTCATTTCCTAAAGTTTATCAAAAGGTTTTAATTTCCTAACATTTACTAAACTTTCACTATAATAAGTTAACAATCCAGACAATGACTGAAAAAGCTTTGATAGAAAAACTTTTGTGAAGACACACAATTTGAAAAGTACAATCTTGAACAAAGATCTGAGTGGCCTTCACATTTAACTCAAAACACAAGTTGCTGCTATGGAACAGATGCATATAAGTACAGTTTGAAAGGGATAAAGTTGGGAGGTTGATGTTCTCTTAAAATGTATTCCTGTGACTGACTGTTGTACTGTTTGGAGTCCAAGCGTAGTCTAAAATCACCACGCTGGACCGATTGCTGAGAAAAGGTAGTCATGAAAAGCAATTGCACAGGGACTTGTTGGTCTGACAGGAAGCAGGAAATCTTGGCAGGTTGTATTGTTGAGTAGAATTGCATCATTAAACATATACTGTAGATACTGTACTGCTACTGTACAACACGGACATGCACTTTCACGATTCTGTAGCCTTCAGCCTACTTTGGATTCACTTCCTTGCACACCCTCTCTTCCTAGTCTATGTGTTACAAGTCGCTGCCCCACTTTGACTTATCTTGTGCATTTTGCTGTCCTTAAAAACAAATACAACTGTGAAGGAAGTCGGCTTGACAATGAGATGAGTATGATATTAAAATGATATTGCCTTTGGAAGTTATAGATTTTTATAAGCTGCTGTGTGTGCTGATGCAAAGCCTGGGCAGCCTCATACAGACGCATTGGGAATAATCATGTCTTAGAATTGATTCTTAATTGTATGCCTGATCGTGCCAGCTCTAGATAAAATGACATACAGTACATTATGTGAGACTATAAAGCAACTTCTGCAAACAAGCATTATGTTTTCCTGGTAGTTTTGCATGGAGCCTCTCTTCAGATCATGGCTGATTGTCATTGTAAACCAATGCTTACAGTGGTCCCCGACCTTTTCTCCGGTTTCACGTAAGACAATATTTTCACGGAGCGGCCTTCAGGGTGTGGGGGGGCATAAAAACAAATATAAGTGCATAAAAATACAACTCATCGTTACGCTGAATTAGTGGGAGCCCTGAGCTTGTTTCTCTGCACCGAGCCGGCCCCACCTGGGGGTGAAGGGAGACGATGACACCCGAAGTTTTCCTCATGTCCTTAAGTCTGTTCCGAACACCCCGCTTCACAAAGACAGGATGCTGGAAGGGGAAGCAGGGTTTTCAGTGCCTCTGTGGCGATCTCAGGATATTCTGCCTTCATTTTGATTTTTGATCTTGATTTTTAGCGGGAGAATCACCTGTGGCGATAAATCTGTATTTTAAGTCAGACTCCTGATGTTGTCTTTTAAGTGCAGCTTTCTTCTTCTGTCTCCTCATTGGACCTTTTCCCTCTTTCCAAAGAAGCTTTCTAACGACGTTTGTTTTTTTTTACTCATTTTTGCTAGCTTACCTGGGGTAACATATCACATGACCGAGACGAGCGTCTTCACCTGTGTTCACCTGTGTCAAGACGCACAGACGCACAGGCGGATGTAATTGGGAGAGAATCTGATCATTTTTTCAAAATAAAACATCGTTCAGACTCTGATCATCAATAAATTTTTTTTTTTTTTTTTTTTTCTGTGCGGCCCGATACCAAATATATATTATATATATATATATATATATATATATATATATATATATATATATATACACATTATATAGCATGATCCTGGATTGAAGAAAATCTACAAACTAAGATTTAATAGCATCTCAAGGGCCTAATACAATATAACTATTATCTAAGCTCGCAGCCATTTACAGGATTCCTCTTCTACCATAAAGCCTGACATTGACTTTTTTATTGGAACGGTGACTCATTTAAATTATTACAGAATCCACCCAAGACGTTGGAAAACTTAGGTCAGCTGCGTTTACAGAACGTGCGTTGGATGTCACTTTGATGATTCACAAGAATCTTCGCACCACAGCCAAGGACTACTTTCCTAGACATCAGATATTTATCCTGGTGTAACAGCCAGGACAACCCCCGCTAGCTCCGGAAATGTAATATTCATTAATGCATTCGTTTGACTGCTGTGAAATGCTCTCAAGCCCCGTGGTTCTGTATGCTTAGGAGAGAATAGTGATTAGTGAGACTAGGGGACAATGTGCTGATTCGGTGCTTTATAAAGACTTTTCATTGCTTCATAGTGAAATCCATGGCAACTCCCCTGCTCTTTACTGTACCCTGCTGCCAGTGGCCTCACAGAATCTCAACAGCCAATTAGTTTCAGTGGTAGTGGTTGATGAAAGCCACAAATACAGCATGACTAATTAAGAGCTGTGGTATTATATTGTGCCACTGTATGCATCTCATTGATGTGTAATCAAGTTTGATAATTTGTTAAGTATCCCTTTTGGTTAAGTATTAGTAGTTATTCAATTTTAAATTCATGTGAGCAAGGGAATATTATCAAGAATCTCTCAGAAGTATGGTGCATTTGAATATTTTCCCCATGTGACCCTTTGATCCACTGTATCTCATCAACTCTAAAAAAAAAAAGTATGAGCTTTTGGACAACCCTTAGCTTACAATCAAAGCAGTCCTTCTAAGAAAACCCATATGACAAAAGATAAGGGCCTGCAGACTACCCAGCCTCCCTTTAATACTCAGGGCTTACCTACCTGCTCTGTTTGAAGCACAATATTTGACGTACACCTGATAAATCCCTCATTCAACATTAGCCGGTGTTTTTAAGAGTGCTCTCTCCGCCCTCCTCTCGCTTTCCTTGAACATTTCTTTGCTCATTTTTGCTGAGATCCCAGGGCTGATGTCTGCTACTGATAAAGCCTGATCCGCAGTAATTACACAGGGTAAGGGAATTGGATCTGTCTCTGGCTCTAAACTGTGATTTCTACTTCGCCACGTCCCCCATGCTGTGTCTTCTCTGGTGATGAGGCTCATTACAATGCCTGATGCAGATCCCCTTTTGTCCTAAGCAGCACTGTAATCACCCAGAACGCTCTTACATTTCAACTTCCATTCATGTACCAGGGCTGAATTTCATCAGTGCTAACTATTGGGAGGCTGTGGTTGTCGCCTTGAAAAGGCTCTGACGGACAGCAACTGAAGCAAAAGCACATGTGGAATACAAACAGATGTAGCAACACTGTGTCCTAAAAATGACCAAATCTGTTTTGAGGGGAAATGTGCTATGGGTCAATGGTTTTCAAGCAAAGGGAGTACGATTTTTTAAAATCTTTTTCTTTACATCATGTAATTTGCAGCAGCAATTTGCAGAGAGATCTGAGGTATGGAAGTAGTCAAAGACATTTACACCAGAGACCACGCATTGCTTAGTTATTCTGGCCTGTGGTTCAGTTTAGTCAACAAAAGGACTTTGGTTAAGGTTGGGAAAGGATTATGGTTTTGCTTAAATGTAAATTTAAGATTGTTGTTTTGCTCATTGTTCATTAATCAAGTGCTTTGTGGTGGTTTGAGCTAAATGCTAAGTTCAGCAAGCTAACAAGCTAACATTTGCCCACATTGTGGCCCTGCATATTAATTTACGGGATCACTAAAGTTACCACAATTTATCATGCAGGAAACATGCATGTTGGTACAAAATGGTGAAATGTGAACCATGTGGTGGGAGGCAAGAAAGTTAAGGTCAGGGGATCAGAAGAGGCTTCGTTCTCTGGGGACAATAAACCCCCCCAAAAAATCATGAAAAGCAAAATGACATTTCAACCTAAACACATCTGCTGTTTCAAAGTAGTAGAATATAAACAACATTTCTAAGAGGCAGTGTTGGGTGGAGACTAGAAGTGTCTCCGTGAAATAAAACTTGGAAAAAGAGAAATCTAGGTGCAAATCAGGAAGGAGACGTGCACTGACAGAGAGAGAAACTAAGACTGATGAATGAAAATGTATAGGAGTAAAGGGTTCATGTTCGGGAGATGGGGATTCACAGAGAAAGGAAGGAGGAAGGATCTTAGCCTAATGGGGTAACAGCTACAGACACACAGTGTTCTCTGCAAACCTTTTCCCAGAGACAGCTTAAAATCTAGTGTCAGGAAATCCATATTAAGGGAAATAACATGGTTATTGAAAAATATATATATGTTGATTGCAACCACAACACTAAACACATGACAGTGTGGTGGAACGTCCCCACAACAAGCATTATTTACACCAGCAACGAGTCTCCAGAGAGGAGATGAGCCACTGAGATATCGTTTGCCATCCACAGTGCAGCGCTGGATCCAAAGTCATTATAATTGGAAAGGCAGGAGAAAGTTTGTCAGAAAGCGCTCTCATGAGGGAGGTACTCGTACCCATTGTGTCAATCTTTTACCATAGTGACGCCAGTACAAATTTGTCTTTGTATTGAAATGTTTATTTATACATGAATTATACATTAATTCCCCTTTTCCTAAATCACACAGGCACTGACAGTGTGCAGCACTAAGTGACATGCCATACCATAATTGCTATCCTGACTATTGTTTGTACAGTTTGATTCATTTGGTAGATGTGAAATTGCATGTTAGACTCATATTGTTTGGACAGACATTCACCCTCTAACTGTCAACAACTGCCGTGAAGACGTCATTAGAAAGTCTTGTACAATCCATTTCTGTAAATCAGAGATTTAAATGATTTACGTTGAAAACATGTAATGCTCACCGCAGAAAAGCTGCAATTTGCACATGACAGCAGGTTCAGGGATTGTATTAGATGGGTTTTGAATGAGACACCAGCTTGACATGACTAGCTCCTGCTCCGTCTCTGCCTTTAAGACAGACCCATTATAATCTACTCCTTCCTATGCAACGGCAGCCTTGAATGTGTGAGTATGAAAAACATCCAGCAAGCACAGGAGAGAAGGGAAAGAAAGGAAACATTGACTTTAATCTGCTCAATTGAGCTGCTGTGATTTGGATGTTGATTAAAGCACTGCCAGATGACCTGGGGTTTCTGTTGGGTGACCAGCGCAGCACTGCAGCTGTTGCTTTTATGCTAAACCCCTCCGTGGAGACGCTGTTGATTGTGGGATTAGCACACAGGTCTCCTCCCCTGTTCACTGCTTTCACCTCAGCCATGTTTTATGACAATTTAGACAGCTCCAGACCTCAGATCTCTCCTTCAGACATCATTAGGGAATAGTCAATGCAATGGCCTAATGACTAGGAGTGTGTGAACTTGTTGATGAAGGGGCTCGTGCATGGGAATGTTTCTTTGTGAAAAATACAACACATTTAAAACTCTGCACTCTCCGAGACAGCTAACTAGACAGCTAAACCAAGACAGCTATCAAGGTTAAGCTAGCTGGTGAGATACAGTTAGAGCTACAATTCCCTACAGTGGTCGCTATTTGTAATCGGAAAATGTCTGTTTTAAATCTGCAATAAATAATATGAGGAGTTGTGAGCACAAGTGACATATTGCCACTTTTTAAATTGACATAAGTTGCTTTTTTACACATCCAGAAGATACGGAGCAACATTCTCATTCATTTGGAGTCTTATTTGTGTCAATCTGACGAATGGAAGTTCAATATTCACACAATTTTAGCTCTTTTTTTGGTCTTTACCAACTCCCAAAGGAAATATTGAACTCTTTATTCTGCTAAATGCTCAACTATGTTCACCAGCTAGTTGCTAACTGTGTCTGTCTGTCATTTGGTGCTGAGCAAGTATTGCACGGGGAGTTTTTGAAGCTTTTTCAGTAACAACAGCCGCCCGCTGCAGCCAGAAACACCATTATGAGAGTGGTGACGGCTTTCCAAGCAAAGTGGCAGGAGTCACATCTAAAATTTCAGCTGAAAATCATTATTAAGCTCTATGACACTGAGGGGAGCTGTTTGTAGTCTTGATAATACTTGGAAGTCGTACTGATTTACTTAAAGTTGTTTTTGGTACCATAAAATACCAGTATTTCATCTCCAAGACACACCACCACCATTGATGCAAACAGAACAGTTTGAGCCAATTCCGGAGTTGTGTATACTTCATGCAATTATAACAGGTTTTACCAACAGATAACCTGGCCTTCCAAGTTTGTGAACAGATAATGAATGACCTTGTGTAATGCAAATTGGAACTCCTTTATTAAGCCTAATCTAATTAAGATCCCCCTTCACACATTATTAAGGGAAGCCAATAAACAAATGCGTGGTATAAGAGATTTGGCATGGGAGCATAGTCATAAACACGTCTTTAATTTCACAGCAACACCGCAGCGTTGATTGCCGCCATGCTGCTGGCCATATGTCCTTGAAAGTAAACAGTAACTGAATCATTGTGTACTTATTAGTTTTAAATTCTACACATAAAATGAGTGATATACATGTAGTTTCGGCAATGCAGTGAGCTCATAAACAGAAAGCGTCCACTGATAAGGCAGCAATATTGTTCATTGCTTATAATAAACGAAAAGTGAGTGTCGCTTAAAAAAAAGAAAAAACTGCAGAAGAGAGTCATAAAAATGAAGTGATGCACAGTACCTCCTTTCTTCTCCTTGTGCCTTTTTTTTTTTCATCCTCAACATCCACTCCCCCCCACCCCCCCTTCTCCCACCTTAACTTTGGAGGAGGGCCTCCCCCATGATGCCTCCAGATTGCACTTGTAACAATGTGACTGGCCCCGATGCAGGGATCCACATTTTCATATCTGAGGCCAATGATAGATGAGGCAATCTGAACAAGTTGTGCTGAGAGATACATCAGGAGGCAGACAGGCCCAGATAAAGGAAAAAGACGACTGGGCCCCCATTGTCACCCATCCGCTGCTCCATGGATATATAGTGGCTCCCCCAGGACCAATAACTCACATACATATTCAAAAGGTACAACATCAGTGTACCACCCCAGGGATAGATGCTAAAGCAGCTAAAATGAAAAGCCGTCCAGGATTCTGTTGGCTCTGCTTCCCTCTACCAGCCTCCCAATACTGGACAACTGGCTTAATGACCGGCCCTCCTTAGGCTTACTGTTGACTGAATTATGGTCAGCTAGTGGTTTACCTCGACAGGTTCTGCTAGACATGCAGTTTTATGAGGAAGTTGATAGTGTCATCAACTCACATCCTACAGTGCAATTTTTTATCCCGAATGCTAGTGATGAATATGAATAATTTATAGCCCAAAGAGACATGTCATTTAATGAAGCTATTGGTGAGTTGACCTAACAAATTAATCTCAACTAATTTATTAAGCACACTGCAGGGTCAAAACCCTTTAACCCATTTATCTTAGTCAAAACGTGTACGAGCTAAGAGCTAAGCTTTTATGTTGTCTCAGTGGTGTTGGGGAAGCTTTTGTGAGAATGTAGCCAGCTAAGCTACAACTTAATTAAGGCACAGTGAGGCTACCGCTGAGAGAGCAACAGTAACTAGGCTACCTTCAAACAAGACTAGGCAAGCTCAGTTGAATTGGACTGACTTACTCCCTCTCCTCCTGAAAGTCACTGAGATGTGGGTCAATACTGCCAGAATGCTAAATATTGCTTTGCGCTCTAAAACACGCAGCTTGGCAAAAATGTAAGACACTTTTTGGTTACACTGATTGCAAAAGCCATTGATGGATCACAGGTGGAGAGCTTGGTAAAGTTTAGCGACCTCTGCTGCAACTGATTCTGTGGCATTTCTCTACCTAAAAGTGCAAAAGTCCATCATTATGAAGTCATAATTTGAACTTGTGGGTCTAATTAATCACAGCAGTTTAACAACACCAGTCATATCAAGCTTTTACTGTATCAGGAACAGGAGAGAAGGACATTGGGTGTGTGAGATGTTCGTGCATTACGGGCACTTGAGGAGGAAACACGAGACAGAAGCTTAATGTTTGTAACTCCTCGTTAGATTGTAAATTATCTTTGGTTCCTGTTGCTTGATTTGTTTGTGCCTGTTATTTCTCCTTCTCCGCCGTCTCAATACCTTTTGTCTGTGCAGTTGCATAGAGTGAAAAGTTGTGAAACCCAAGTCAGTAATAGCATATGGTCACAAATATATATAAAGTTATAACAATAAGGTATACAGTGAAATGTATAAGGAAGCCAATTACTCATTTCCAGAGGGACTCGGTGCAATGTCAGACAGAATATATAAGGACAATTTGTCATGCATTATTGCTTCCAGTTCACAGTTTGCCTCGTGTGCACGTGCATTTCCACAATGGGGTGTTAGTCATTACAGTACATTTAGTGTTCTCAACCAGCAGGCTTAGTGGCCTAAAAAAAGTCACTAATTACTCTGAGCACACACTTGAAATCTCCAGCTCGACACATTAAACAACGTGACAGCAGGAACACTGCTCCACAACAATTTATTGTGGGCAATACAAAGGATAGAAACGGCAAAAAAATAAACTTTTGAACACAAGAGCTCATTTGAAAAAGAAAAAAAAAAAAATGTCACTTTCACCAGACTTCCAGACTAATTTAAAAATCGAGGCGGGACATTTCCTGGTGCATAAAACATTTGTGAACTCCTCAGTTGACTAATTTTAGCAAGTTCGCTGATAAATTCTTTAAACCTGCTCTTAAGTTTGAAATGCGCCGTGGGAAACTCCCAAGAGCCCCAGCTCATGCAATACCGCAGCAGGCTTTCCAAATCAATACGCACTTTAAACTGCATTACCATGCAATGATAATGTAACTTTGACAAAAAAAAAAAGATGTTGCCTCTGATGGACTGCCTTTCTTTAGCAAGTCTGCAGGATGATGTTCATACAGTGCTGAACAATGACGCACACATGAAGTTGGGGCGTGGTTGGATTATATTTAATTGACAGGAGATTATTGTAATCACATTGTGATTACAGTGTCACATTAAAATGCAGTTAGCGTGTTTAGCTTTCATAACTCAACGTTATGGTTGGAAGAGGGATTTTATTGGATCCTCAAGAGTTACATTTCATAGGATATAATTATGTGTATGCTCCTGAGTCAATCATAATGAGTCATCAAAAACATTTGTCACTGCAGGAGATAAAAAAAGATATATATATATATATATATATATATAATCATGATGATGATATAAGAATAGTCAAAAGTCAAAGATTTTGACTGTGTAATATTGGTAAAGTGATTGTGTTCATGTAGGACGCCATTTTTTACAATATGACGCTGATTTAGAAAATATGTGCTCGGATCCTTTGCAATTTGGACATAGTTTAAAATTCTTTAAAAGTCTTTTCAAGATTGTTTGTAAATCATTATTGTGATTATCAGTATTCAAGCTGCCCGTAGAGCTCATTTGAAATGAAGAGAGATGTGAAGGAAGACGCGAAACAAACTGAAAGTGAAACCCTGAAGAAAAGAGAGGAGAGTCTGCTTCTGGAGAGGGCACGAGGAATAGTTTAATGAGTATGAAAGAGCTCTTGAGACCTTTTCAATGTTTAAACATCTGTGCTTGTGATTCAGACATGGTTTTGTTAAAATAACCTCCATCTTGTTTCACTAACACAAAGAATACTCCTCCTTTTGTGCTGTATCTTTCAAAATCTTTCAAAATTTGTATGAAGTCATCCTCGGATAGCGCTATAGATGAAAATGCTCTCCCTGACCCGGCTGAGTGTTCAGTTTGAACGCTGTTAATTTGCACCTTTGTTCACATTCATTTCCTTTAAAATAAAGTGTACGTTGGAATATCGATGTGACTAGTAAATGACTCCAGACTTCCTGCCTTGACAGACAAGGACTGACAGCACAAAAAAGCCATCAAATTAGAAAATGAAAAAAACCATCCAGCTTAAACTCTTTGTTTTTTTTCCCCAGTACCTTTTATAGTAATTACAAAATATACAATTGAGTTGAAGCCATAAAACGATTTTTCTGCCAGCACCATCTTGGAATGATATTCCAATTTTATGCTCCAGTACTCTGAAAGACAGCAACAAATAAAAAGAGAGCTTATAACATTCTCTATATGATTATGATATTGTTTTGAGTGGACAGTTATATCACTGTGAGAGAAAATAACAGGAATAATTTGATTATTTTTAAACAGAATTATTCTAGGCATGTTGCATGATGACATCATCATCACTATGTCAAGAAAGTACATTTATAATGATACATGGTGAGCGGAACACAACGATGTAGCATGAATGCATTAAAAGAAAAGATATGGATTTAGTGAAGTCTATTTGGCTTTTGGGACTTTTAGCAGTGAATGAAAGCTTCGATATAAAACAGAAAATATCAGACAGCTGCCCTACACGAGACCTCAGCTATTTGACTGTGATGTTATCTAGAGCTACACGTCCACTGGTTTCCTCCTTTCAAACGCTGCTTTATAGTTTTGCTTATCAAAGTTAAAACGGCTCTTTTAGTAGGTCCTAAAGTAAAGTTACTGAAGTCACACTGGCCACAAAACTCTTCAAGAGTGTTGGCAAACTTGTTAATACTTTAAAAACCCATCAAAGCTTTGTTTTTATGAAAATCATAAGCACTGCATTTGGACGAGACGCTGTTATACAAATAAAATTTAGACTGAATTGATTTTTCTGTTGCTCTGGACACCCACCTGTGGTGTAAAATTTACCTCAGTGCCTGAGTTTGATTTTTTGATCTTCTGTGTTTTTCCCTTGTTTAACTTATTTTCAACTGAGCTTGGACACACACCACTTAATTTGGCTAGTTAAGCAACCGCTCGACTGAGCGTGGTCACATTTACACTTTAGTTTACCGTGGATTAAACAGACAACATACAACATGTTCATTAGCGAGCTCTAGGGGCGCTGGCAGATTATATCTGGACAGCGCACAGCCAGCAGTTTCCCCATGATTCCAATCTTAATGCCAAACTAAGCTGACTGCAGCTTCATACATAGGAGACAAGTACGAGAGAGCAAAGGATCATTTAGGTCAGAGAGCACAGATCAACTGTGACCTGGAAGAGCTGGAAAATGACAGCCATTATAATATTGGTGTGTATACACTACCTTTCTCGACTGGGTCCAGTCAGATGGCTGACACGACTACTCTAGATTTGTGAATGGCCTTTCATGCTTTTATGTTACAGAAAACCTTCCTTGTACATAATGTTATTTGGTATGATGGGTTTGCTAAAAAAAAAGTAGTGTTTTGCACATGGAGAACAAAACAGTGTGCGATGGTGCTACCAGACTAACAGCTGAAACTGCAGAAAGAGACAAAGACACATCTGAACAACAGCTAAAGAAAAGAATATAAGAAATCACCATTAGTAAAAGAAAATGGGAGCTTAGCATCAAAATTAGTTCATATTGAAATAGGAACACGTTCCTGTTTCACTATCAAATGCACAATAATGCCTCCAACAAGCTGGAATGAACAGGTGTGTTGCTTTAGGAAAGATATTATCAAAACCTCAAAATAACTTCTCAGAATTTGATCACAAAATATCAGCTGAAGATTTTATGGACTGAAAAATCACAATAAACCTTTTCAGTGTAACCACAGGGCAGGCTGCAGTGGGCCCAAAGACGAACGTGTTCCCAAAATATTTAGAGCCCGGTTGCACCTTTACGGTTCAATAAAGATCTATGGTCAGGCACACTTCTCTGGACTGCCAAACAAATTGAAAATTGAAGGATATCTGGAGAAATAAATGCTAACAGCATATTCTTCACAGTCAGGTAACACTATGGGGACACTGACTAAATGGGAGTTTTAATCATTTAAATATTCTTAGTTTGTGGTAAAAACTATTTGCTAGCTCAATTGTAAATGATACATTTGGTGTCTGAATTATAGTGTTGTCATCTTTCTTAAAATAGCCACACATGTTGAAGGAGGAAAGAGAAACTTCAAGATAACAGCTGAAAACATATACGCTGACGTACTTTCAGACACAGTCAAACAAAATGACTTAAAAATGAGTGACCCTGTCCACATGTTTGCAAAGGCCCTCACATGCTGACCATTCTTAGCACACACACACACACACACACACACACACACACACACCCTTTAATGATTTCCCTTATTTAATCTATTTCCGTCACAAAGGAGGAGAGAGCAGCCGACAGTTACAGAAGGATTTTTAAGCTCTGAGACAAATCAGATGTGAAGTGTGCAAAAGGGTCTTCAGCTGAGGATACAGAGTTGCAGCTGTCTTTCCAGATCTGTTTGTGCATTCACTGTGCACGGGAATAATTTTATTGTCTGTAATATATTCAAAGTATTCCACAAAAATATTCTAGAAGTCCCATTTACATAAAGATTTAGTAGGACAATGTTCAAAACACTCTCTGCCTGAACATTTTACAGTTAGATTTTTATTTTTTGACTCAAACCATTTTGACAAAACTCCCAAATGAAGCACAGGCATGAGGCCTGCTTCATTTGAGAATTGATCTTTTGGCAAAAAAAAACAAAAACTTGCTGCATGTGTCCCACGCAGTACCAAACAAGAGACAAAGTTAGCAACTAGCTCCTTAGCGGTTAAAGAGCTAAACATTTCTCTCAGGCACCAAAAACAGGGCTGAAAGTCTCCCAGTGAATGGTAATGTTGCTCCTCATCTATTGAATAAAACCAGTAAAAAAAGAAAGAACACGTTCACGTATATTTACAGCTTGTCTCCTACGCAAGTGGCCAAAAAATCAGTTATCATAAGTTAACCATGTGTTTTAGTGGCCTAACTTTAACCATATCTTACCCCAAACCTCATTTGCCATATTTACAATCTTTCCCTATCTTAACCATTGTTTAGCTGTGGGCAGGAAGTTGCTTTGAGTTCTATTCACTATTGTCAGTTGAAACGTTTACTGAGTCAATGTAGCGCCTCTGTTTGTTACTCACTTCTTTTCTGCTTGTTACCTCACAGACACATTTAACATGAACAGCTCTTAATTATGCTTTATACAACTATTTAAAAACCAAATTTGTTTTCCTATTGAAACTAAGTGTTGCAGCTCACATGTACTCACATTAAGAACAAATGTTATGAACACAGAATAACTATTCATATAAGAATTCATTAAATACAAACTCAGTTATGTTTTTTCTTTTTTTTTTCACTTTTATGGCAGGGAAGCTTCCCAGAGCACAGCTCAGGTTCAAATGAGGGGGAAAAAAGGCACAGGGAGGAAACAGCACAGGAGGAGAAGTGTGAACCTTTAGCTCCGGTTGCAGCCTAGTCTTAGAAGCTGCCAATGTGAAAAGGCCTGGCTGTGAATTCCCCACAGAGATGGGCTTGGTCCAGAGGGAATGCAAGCCAATCTCAAGCCTGCTCTCCTACCTGGGAACAGCTGCAGCCTCCATCTGCTAGCTCTTCATGGTGGCTACCTGAGGGAAGCATGCTCCACACCTCCATTTCAGGAGAGATGCTGCTTTGTTATGACAGAGAGGGATTTCAGGGTTTGATGAAATCAGCAGGACACCAACCCTGGTCGTCTGTAAATATGAGCGAGTCTTATCTGGTGAGAGGCACACTGACACAGGAAAAAAACCAGACTCACAATAGTCAGCACATTTTTCGATTATCTTAATCAGGGTAAGGGCATAATTGTAAATTGGAGTAAACCAAATCCAGATTTCAGACAAATCTTTCCAGTTAATGGGGCATGTGAACACCTAAGTCAGATTCCTTCAGGGTTTTTTAAACAGCTTGTGTTGGTCAACAGATGCAGTAAACCTGGATGTCATGTTTACCAAGTAAACACCACGGTGCAGTACAGAGGAGAGGTAAGTGCTGGACAATTACTCCAAGAGTCCAAGACACTGCACTGAAATATTGCTGTAGGCTTATGCCTCCCACTAGGTAAGGTCATGTGTGCAGACAATTTTAATATTTAATCAATGTTTTGTTTGTATTGATACAAGCCTGAAATCTAGTCTTACTGTCCACCACTGACCACAAACATGGACCATTTCCTTCCTGTCTTCATTCTCCAACTCTTCAACTGTTTTCATGTCACATAGTTTGTGTGAAAAACTTTATTTCAGTGTATCCAGTGCTGTCTTTAATGGACTATCTATGTCTTTTCATTACAACACCTGTGCTTGTAATGTCAGTGTTTCAAACGCTGTAATACTCTGATATGCAAAATATGTTAATTCATCGTATTTGGTAATTATTTTTAACACTTATACGTTTTGAAATTCCACTTAAGATTTAGGCTCTGGGGATGTCACAACCAGTTTTTTGTAGAGACATTCAGATGATGTTTGACGTCCCCTGACTTTTCCTCTTGCACCACCATGAGCTTAATAATTTCATCTATACAGTGATATATCTCAAGATTTACTGGCTAATTGCCACACAATTTTGTGCAGACATTCAGATTCATTCAGTTTCATTGAGTTTCCAGAGGATAGTGTGGATAGAAGTGTGGCTTGGCAGTCAGAGTCTTGCCCGTTTTTTCCGCAACACGCACAATTCACAGCGAAAATAGACAGTAAAATGACCTGTAATAGCCACACTGACGTCATCCCAGCAACATTATACATCTTTCACTACAGTTACAATGTCTGTTCCTGTAGAATATGAGACACACATGTCACTCATGGTTTTTTTAAATCAGCACACTGCCCTTATTGGTTTAAAATTCCTATAGTGTGTTGGTGGACAGGATCCCTTCATTTGTTGACAAGGCTTTTATTTGATAGCCATTATCAAAGGCAAAGTCTGTGATGAAAGATTGGCTGGCTGGCTGGCTGGCTGGCAGCACCACAGCAGCCGCTCTGTCTGTGTGGACACCACCTGTGTGAGAGCCGCAGCAGTTCAGCAAGGTAGCCATCACGCACAGGTGGAGGAAGGCAGTGTTTAAGTCTTGGTGTGTATTTCAGAGGTTCAACAACAGCAGTGGCCACACTGGGACAATGAGATCCCACTATCTTAATGAAGTACTTAAGAACATAAATACCAACCAATTATATCTTGCTGATGATGGCCTTAACACTGTCAAGAGCGTGGACTCATTTTCCTCTGCAATCAGGATCAAGATCAGGAGAATTAAGCAAATATTAACCAAAAGCACCCAAAGCTATCTGAAAAAGAGGCACATCTTTCTTTATGTAAGGGTGGTGGTTCTCGGATTAACTACAATGAGTGTAGCATGTATCCAGGTACAAGGATGCAAGGACACAAGGAGAGGTCTAGGAACAACATACTACAAAAAACAGTACTACAAACACGATGACAGTTGGTGATTTAAACATCCTTCCCATTATTTTATGTATTTTGACCCTCATGTGTAGTTAATGTTTATGTACTGTAGGATTTCTTAAAGAATTTAAAGTAGCACATCAATAAAATAAAGTTCTTTTGTGTCATTTCAACCAAGAAAACTCATAAAAAAGCTCAAAAACACATAACTAATTCCCAAATGGAGCAGTTAAAACACCTTTAAAGAGCAGGCTCAGATGTACACAGGACTCCTGACAGTCCAAACATCACTTTAATTACTATACTATATTTATACACACACAAACACACACCTAACAAAACTTTTCAAACAATAAGGTGATTCTCTCTATCCCTCGTGTCTAAAATGTCATATTGCTTTGTAGTCCTTTTCTCTCTGAATATCAATTGCCGTCTCCCTTCAGACAAAGAAAGCCCGACTCATGTCTTTGACTACGCTGCCATTCATCAGAGGTTGTGGTGACATTACTTACCTAAATGAGTTGCTGCTAATTGCAATGAATTACCCCTGTGTTTGATACATTAGTGCAGCCTCAGTGCACACAGATTGTTCCGCATTCTGTTATGCTGACCACCCCTGAGGGTTGAAGAACAAAGTTAAGTGTGTTTTTATTGCACTGGTGTAACATTCACATTTGACGATTAGTGTCTGAGGCACACATACACATATACGGGAATTAGCTTGACAGTTTCCCTTGTGGTGCACAAGACAACATTTTATTAACTGCATCATTTTTTTGTTTTTGTGGTCATTTCGTTGATAGAAAATATAATGAAAACCATGTACTGACATCATTTATCTGTGACGAAACCAATGAGAATTAATTAAAATGATTTCAGTAATTGGGGAATTTGTAAAAATTTGTCCGAGCACAAAACTGCCACAAGAATGCAATCCCTCTGCGGCTTCCCGTTGCCACCCTGTGTTGACAGAGCACCCAGCTCATTCCCTGCACCGCAGTCAAGAATTACTTCCTGTGGTGGTGGACTTTGTGTCTAAGTTAACACACTGCCGGAATTAACAGAGACCGGAAGTCATTCAGTGGAGGATGAACGACAGACTTGTATGTTAATTCTGCTGCCCAACAGATTATATGTTGAATTTTTTTCCAAACTCTGTGTTATAACCGTACAATCAGTACATCTGGGAGCAGTACGTGGGTAGTTGGATTCCTTTTAAAGAAAAAAAAGACACAGTGAAACATGCGTCATTGGTAACAACTTGACCAGAAAAGGTTGCAGTTGAATTCTATGACAGCAATGGTGCTTTTATTGGGCCTGTGTGATTACAGTAATACAGAGCCAGCACTATAAATGTGTAAGAACCCCTTACTTGTTCAGACAGACACTTCAGTGTCACTTCAGACAGTTCTATATCTGAGTAACTCACTCGCATGGGCCACTCAGCATCATGAGAGATTTCATCCTTACAAGAAACTGCACTGTAATTCTGCATTTTTCTCTTGTCATTTTATTTCTCCGCATATCACTTCCCACAACAACTAGTTAATAAATATGCTACCACTTTTGTTGTGTATGCATCAATGCCTGCGACAAATATCCTTCAACTTGAACAAGTACTATTTTGTTTTAGTATAGTGTGCACATGTCCCATACTGACATTAGGAATAGGCTTTATTGAACTTTTGGTGGGAACAGGAGGTAAATTTGATTTTGTCAATGTGATATCTTAGTTATTACCATATTTAAATGCTAAGATGCGAGATGTTTGAAATGAGGTGTGTTTATTTATTAGGCACGTATTTGCTCAAAACAGTAACTGTGGTGCTCATTAAGATGTATGGTGACTTTCTGCTTTCAGCTGATTATACAAAATGTGTTTTACATTTTTAAGCTTAGGCATGAAGCTTCCCTTCCACTCGAACTTGTTATGGTTCTTTTGCTCCCTCTCCAGCAGGTTCTCATTGATCGCTAATGGTTTAATACCACAAACAGAAGAGGGATGGTTGTGAAACACAACAATATGATGGATGATGAAACTATGACCAACCCACCAGGGGAAGGAAAGCAACCTCCTGTCACACATAGAGCACAAGCTGAGAAGCCGGATGACTCCTCCAGGAACAGAAGTCCCAGAGGGCAAGAAACAAGATATCTCACACTGTCAGACAGGTTGTAAACAAATCCAGATTAATCTCATTGTCAAAATCAAATTATTTAGAAGGGAAAGGTCAATTTGTTTGAAATATCCATCTTAACTGTCCATTCAAATGGAAAATTGCACGACTAAACAAGTAGCTCAAGTATGGAAGGTCCAAGCCGCATAAATCTCTGCGGTAGCATAATACATGTTTCTATTCACTTCAAAATGAGTAAAATTATGAAATAGAGATTTGTTTTTGACCCCATTTGTTAACTGCACATGCTGTAACTAAGCAGGTTAGTAAAAATGTTGTAACTGATGGGACGATAGAATGGAAAATTCAGTTTTCCTGCCCCTTATTTTCTTTTGCTTTATATTTTAATCTCTGTTAAGCAGCAGCAACGATGGAGGCTTTATTGAAATTTTTCATTACTAGCCGACAAATGTCAATTTCGTCTCTGGCTGACTTTTTTTCATGTTTCCAGGTGACTTGTTTTAAAATACATAAATGTGTATAAATGGGCCTCAGATATGCACTTGATGGCTGCATGCTAAAAACAAAAAGTCTGCATCTTCACCAGTTAATAAGATAACCTTTCAAACACTTTCCATGTCAATATTACTCTTAGTAATGCCCCATTAACATCAGTTCATCTTGTATATTTTACAGCTGCTATGCTATGACTAAACAGATGCTATTCAGGGGAGGCGTAAATGATTAGGGGTAACCACTGAAACATATTTTTAAGCCTCGTGATCGTATTGATACTGAAAATGTCAGATAAAAGCTAAAACATAAAAACGTTGTTGTCTCAACAATGTGAGATAAGCTTAACTTTTTTCTACAGTCCAGGGTGGCAGCACTTTTCCACACATTTCTTTTTGCCCTGTTAAAGAAAACATTTAGCTGCATGCTCTTCTGTCTAAATAACAAGGTACGTCCTGGGCATACTAAAACAACAGACATCAGTGTTACTAGAAAATGTGCAAACCATCACTTGTGAAGCTAAATCACTGGATGCACAGATTTACATTTCATTTTCCATCTTTTATACCATATTTTGTCTGATAAAATGACAAAACGTATAGCTATAAAATGATTATGCAATGCATTCTTCAGACAAGATAAATATTTTTCATCTTGGTTTTCATTAACAAAATGACCACTGCTTATTTTCTAGAGAAATACTTTCACCTTTGAAATGATAAGGTCCCAACACCTATGCACCAGACCAGACTGAATGGTGAGTCATCCTTCAGTAACTACACCACCCTCCCTCAGTGGAGGCCAGGGAGCTGGACTGTCCGTTGAAACATTCCTCTAATTTACGTCTGCCAGCAGCAGGAAATTGAAGTCAAAGGTTCACTGCATCTTGTGCCACAAAAAAATGATCTGCTCAGGACCAATGTGTAAAGGGGAGAGGGCAAATTAACCTGGACACTTATAAATGGGACACAATGGAGTGTGAGTGGGTCTAAAAAATTCATGAAATGCCGTGACGTTAGTGGTAAAGTGGCTGCAAGTGGGGACAGTAGATTCAAGTCAGTGATTTCTCAAGTGTCATGTAGTTTGGTGCATTTATATGTTTCTACATTCTTACCTGTTGTGACTTTGTCAGCTGTCAACCTCCAGCTTTTCCTGCTCCCCCGGGAGCCCTTTCACCACAGGAGTTTTATTCCAACCCTCTGAAATGATTCTTGTCAACAGGAAAATAATCAGAGGAAATGAAAAAAAATCTAGTTTGATCTACTTTCTTTGTATGATGCTGTTTACGTTTACTGAAATGAAAAGCACTCTGCTTTTGGGTGACTCTTCAGGAGCTCTTCAGGCTTCATGTGAATGTTACATTGATATGAAATGTAAGATAGAAGTCTGGACAAAACCTAAAATACTTGAAAAGAGTTATTGTTAAATATAGTGGCAGAAGTCAGTGTGCTACCAACTACTTTCATTATCAATTAATCTGCTGATAATTACCTGAAACATTGAAAAACTCCCATCTCAGTCCAAGATGATTTTCTTTTTACAATGAAGCAGTGTTTTTATTACATACAGCAAAATTTCAATATTATGAAGCTACAGCCAGCAGGTGGTTAGCTTAGCTCAGCACTAAGACCAGAAACAGGGGGAAACAATGTCTCAGGTAAAACTACTATATTTTTACACTTTGTTGTCTGTACAGAGTGAACAAACAGTTATTAGTTAGTTAAAGGACAATTACTGTCCACTTCTAATCCAGTCTTTTTGCTAAGCAAAGCTAACTGCTACTAGCCGTAGATTCATTATTATTGTACAATAGAGATAGGGAGGAAGATGCATTGGTACACAGGCGTACAAGTTCATGATGCGGCTTCCCCAATTAAAAAAGTGTGCAATGGATACAATTTGGGATGAACTTGCAATGCATTGTTTCTACCATCTTTGCATTGGTAAATTGGTATCCAATTTATTATCTCCACCAGGCGCAGGCCTGGAGCGGATCATGCATTCAATCATGTTTGATCGTGCGTGTCTGTCTGTCTGTCAGCTTAAAAAACTGGCATTCATAGAAAAGTTTGGTCTCATTCTGAACTGGAGATTTACACTGTTTCTTTGCATTATGTTGAATTGCATTGAATCACATTGTGGTGAATAAAATGGTGTGGGATCACACTGCATTGCAGTAGCAAATCGAATCATATTGCAATGGTGGTTGCTTCATAAGTATCTTTAATGTATTGGATTGTTGGCAATGCATCACGATGCATATTGCACCGGCTTCAGTGATGGAGCTGCATACCCCTATTTTACAGACAACACTGTCTGAGCTAACTCTGAGCAAGGAAGCAAATTAGCATTTTTCCTAAAAGGTCAAAGTCTTCCCAAACATGTTCAGAGACTGTAGATATGATTCAACAAGGTGCAAAAGGTTTTGTAACAACAAAATAATAATTTCATTTTCATATTTTCTTTCTGACTGCAGTTTTCCATATGAGCACTGCCACTCAAGCTGGGATGGTAACAGTGTTTATCACAAATACGTGTTCATATTCCCCTCTCTGTCTCATAGGATATTGTGTGCTGTGGACTTTACCAAGACTCATTTTTCCTCCCTCCATGTCTGCTAGTGATGGGAATTTCGGCTCTTTTTAGAGAGCCGGCTCTTTTGGCTCGGCTCCCTAAAAAGAGCCGGCTCTTTCGGCTCCCAAGTGGCTCCTCAGATTATTTGTTACTTCAATAAATTACCAAATTATGTGTAAAATGAATTACTAATGTAAAAAACACATTATATAGAATATTTATTGTTTATATTGCTTTATTAATTTTAAATTATTTAGTTTTACTGGGGTCATAGAGCTCTGGGCTGCAGGTCTTGGTGGCTGTGGTGTTGTCCTGGATGATGCTGTAGACATTGTAGGAGCTGTAGACACACTGGCACCTTCATTAACAGCAGCTTCCCTTGCTTGTCTTTCCTCCTCTAACTGAACTGATGGTGAACAGTACACACATGTCTGTGCAGGTTGTTTGTGGAGCCCGATATGACATTTTAATTTAGCAAAGCCTGCACTCTGCCCTCCAACTATCAATTATATTAAAATGTGTCCAAATTTTACTACGTTTTCTGTC
This sequence comes from Pempheris klunzingeri, assembly GCF_042242105.1. Lineage (NCBI taxonomy): Eukaryota > Metazoa > Chordata > Actinopteri > Acropomatiformes > Pempheridae > Pempheris > Pempheris klunzingeri. The sequence continues at coordinate 32,424,085 of NC_092012.1, read as the reverse complement.
ACTCATGTCTGTCTGTCTGTCTGTCTGTTTGTTTGTTTTTATTTGTCTGTGTCTGTCTGTCTGTTTGTTTTTCTGTGTCTGTGTCTGTCTGTGTCTGTCTGTCTGTTTGTGTCTGTCAGTCTGTCTGTCTGTTTGTTTTTCTGTCTGTGTCGGTCTGTCTGTGTCTGTCTGTCTGTCTGTCTGTCTGTCTGTCTGTTTGTTTTTCTGTCTGTGTCGGTCTGTCTGTGTCTGTCTGTCTGTCTGTCTGTCTGTGTCTGTGTCTGTCTGTTTGTTTTTCTGTGTCTGTGTCGGTCTGTCTGTGTCCGTCAGTCTGTGTCTGTGTCAGTCTGCTGACCAGAGGCACCACGTCTTAAAGCCCCCGAGGTCAGCAGAGGTGGTCAGCTGTAAGAAAAAATTGTTAGTGACTCACACCTGCCTTATATGACAAACCCCTATAAAGGGGTTGTTCACCCACACAAGCAACTCTGTGCATTGGGAGCCGACGTGTGTGTTTACACATGGGTGACGTGGTAACCCACCGGGTGAAGCGAAGCCCGACGGTGCCCCCCAGCTCCGGCAGTGTGATAACCCTGCAGATCTACCGGGGTCCTATATACAAACTCTCATTTGCTGTCACAGTGATGTCATGCATGACGTCACTTCCGAGTAAGAGTTCCGTCTGATTGTGACGTCAATTCCGGGCACGAGTTCCGTCTGATTGTGATGTCATGCATGACATCACATCCGGGCACGAGTTCCGTCACAGTATAGTAACTGTGGTGGTGCTGCAATACCAAAGAGCACCACGAGGTGGCGCCCCCCTGTAGCGTCTAGTGATGGGAATTTCGGCTCTTTTTAGAGAGCCGGCTCTTTTGGCTCCGCTCCCTAAAAAGAGCCGGCTCTTTCGGCTCCCAAGTGCTCCTCAGATTATTTGTTACTTCAATAAATGTATTACCAAATTATATGTAAAATGAATTATTAATGTAAAATACACATTATATAGAATATTTATTGTTTATATTGCTTTATTAATTTTAAATTATTTAGTTTTACTGGCTCATAGAGCTCTGGGCTGTAGGTCTTGGTGTCTGTGGTGTTGTCCTGGATGATGCTGTAGACATTGTAGGAGCTGTAGACACACTGGCTCCTTCATTAACAGCAGCTTCCCTTGCTTGTCTTTCCTCCTTTAACTGAATTGATGGTGAACAGTACACGCATGCCTGTGCAGGTTGTTTGTGGAGCCCGATATGACATTTTAATTTTGCAAAGTCTGCACTCTGCCCTCCAACTATCAATTGTATTAAAATGTGTCCAAATTTTGCTACGTTTTCTGTCGCTCATGTTTCTCACCTGTCCTGCCTGCAGTCTGACTATGTAGCAGTGCTCTCTCGCTCTCTTGTCTCTCCCTCACTCCAGTTCATGTGCTCACTGCGCTGTGTGTCTGTAACCCCCCCCCCCCACCTCAGTGTGGACACACAGACACCACCACACATCTTGACCAATCACGTGCGGCTATAACATAACATATAACATATCGGCTCCCGATCAGGAGCCGGCTCCCGTTGTTCACTTCAAAGAGCCGGCTCTAAGAACCGGATCGTTCGCGACCGACACATCACTAATGTCTGCCTCTTCGGCTTGGCCAGTGGCCCAAAGTGGCTTGTAATCCTTGATCTCTGAGGTTCAATGAATTACCACACACCTAAAAACAGCCGAGTCAATAACCAGGAGATTACCAGGACTTCTGACGATGTCAGCAGCAGCAACAACAGCAGCTGCTGCTGCAGCTTGGGGATGGAGGCCAATCACTGTATGCAGAGAACTTCGTAGCTCGAACACTAACCAAAGGCCCATTCCACTAAATCAAGCCATTTATATAGAACAGCCAGATGATGCTCTGTTAAGGCGGCTCAAAACTGAAATATAGTTCAGCGCTGAAGACTTATGTCTGTTTACTTTCTGTCTTTGATCTTTAACCAGCCCAGAGATGATTGACATGTACTTTCCTTCCTTTGAAACAGAAGTATGAACCCTGCACCTGACTGGGTGGACTCGCTGTGCTGAACTGTGCTGTGCTCGTGTTGTTGTTTTTTTGCTTCAGGATTTAAGTTGAAAAACGTTAGTGTTGCTCTGAAACTGTGGAAAATGTCACAAGTTTTACAATGCAGCTGCATTGGAATCATCCTGAATTTTAGATATTTAATAATTCCTTCAATTTCTTGACAGTTAAAATGTCACACGCAGCTTCATTTGTATTATGAAATTATAAAATTGCTCATCATGATCATTATACAATTGACTCCTAATTTGTCCACCTTTAGCTGGCAGACTCAGCCGATTCACACTGAATCAAATGTCTATGCTTGTCAAAACTGACCTTGCAGTTAGCCAAGATCTAGGCTTTTTGCGAGGCCAGATGTTTGCACAGAGCTGGAAACAAAGGCAGTGAAATAGAAAAAGATCAGACAAAGTCAGCCTCACTGGGCTGAAGACAGACAATAAATCTTTTCTCATTGTCCACACTCTGATGTCTAACGCCAGTGCAGAGCTTTGCTCCCTTCCTCAAAAACTTCAACTTTGGCTCTTATATCCGACGCATAATCACACCTTACATTAGCTGCATTGTCACTGTAAAGGATGACTAAAAAGCCTTTACAATCTTAGTACTGCTATTGTTCTGCTATTTAATCAAACAAGTTGGCTAACAGCGTGTCAGCATATAGTACACAGTACTGCTAGGCACTGTTTGGCTGAGCACCCAGCACTACACAATCACAACCACACAGGTGCAAGTAGAAAACAAACAGACTTAGTATAAAAAATGTTTTTGCTCACAAAACAAATGGGTAGAAACAGTGGCTGGATTGGTTGAAATGGAAACATAGACGAGCCTGAAAAATGCAGCTCCATTTTACACAAGGACCAACTTGTAAGCATATGCGTTGGAGTAAAAATGGCAGCAATGGGGAACTGAGTGATCTTTGGTAAAAAAATAGATCACGGTGTATTTTACCATAGACCTGTGTGTGTGTGAGTGCGATACAATCTGCTCCAAGGAATCACTTTCCTCAGCAATATAATCATTAAGAATCATTTTGTCTGATGGTGACCACTTGAAATGTAGCCTCTAGATTTACCAGGCAAAACTGCTTTCTTTCTAGTTCTGCAATTTTAAAACTTAATTTCATGCCTTTCCACAAAAAGTAGACTCTTCACTATGTGCAGCACATAAATCTCTATCCCTCCTTTCATATTGGCACCTCAGGTCTGCACATCTCAGGGAGATCTGCCAGGTAAGGAAAAAAAAAAAGGTCCACATTTTGTATCTTAACAGTATTTGATGAAACAGAAAAAAGTGAACTATTAGAAATGGAACACTATTCAAAATAACTTTATGTTTTGATTGATTACATTTCAAGGATGAGTACAGTCTTTCCAACATCCTCACTCTAAACTTAGCACACACCAAGCTTTTACAATTTGTTAGACCATTTCTTAGGTGCCATGGACTTTTATATTCAGTGTACCCAGAGGATGAATCTCAATGACTTTGGTGATCCCCATGACTTTTCCTGTAGCTCCACCATGAAGGTAACATTCTTGGTTTAGAGCAGAGGCTCTCAAACTGTGAGTCACACCTCCCAAAAGGAGAGCAGGAGAGTTGAAGGAAGGATGGCAAGGCGAGGACGTGAGGCAAAGATATTGTGTGAGGTGAAAAGGACAGGTGCATGCAAGCGTTCTCAAACAAACAACGCAAAGTTAACTATGGTCGGCATTTGCAGCAGCATCCACGGCAGTGACGCAGAGCTCAATGAGACAATTACGGTACTATAAAAACCCCTTACAACCTCGATATCCGCAGTAAGCATCAAAAATCATACTTCTCGGGGTCACAACAGACATACATGATACACATACTTTTGGATTGATAGTTAATTTGGCACCCTTCGGCAAACTTTTAATTTTACCACACAAATATATTCTAAAAAACATGGGCTTCAGTTATAGCCCACAGTTAACTAACTTCCTCCTGAAGCATTATTGGAACTGATGATGATGACACACCTGATTTAGAGTGAACTGTCTCAGTTGGATGGATTGCCATACAAATTCTCAGTATAATTTGTGGCAGGTTTGGTGATCCCTGTACTGTACATCATTACATCCGTTCAGCCTCATACAGTCTCTAGCATGGCTGCAGGGATGGTAGTGTCTTTTTATCAAACATCTTGAACCAGGCTGAAAAACCTGTTACTATTGAATGGTTATGGTCCACAGTGGAACCATTTTCATGACTTGTATTATACCACCATGAGGTTAACATTTGCGCTGAATATTTCTGAATAGAAAGACAAAGACAAATCTTTTTATTTTCTTATTTTCCTCTTTACTGGATGGAATAGCATTCGTTTTTTTTGCACATATATTCAAGAACCCCCAGAGAATGAATCCTGAAGACTTTGTTGAACCCCTGGGAGCAAATTATCAGCTGTAGTCACACATATCATTAGCACCAGTATCTCTTGAAAATGGGGTTACAATTTCTAGCTTTCAATTCTTTTAGGCTATATTGTGGTGCCTTTTTATTTCATTTGTATTTTTGTGTAGTATTCATTCTTTTGTTTACAATTGATATGCACTGTAAGCACAGTGTATGGGGCTGTTTTTCTGCAACTCTCCTGCACATGTCGTGGGGATGCATCATCAGTGCGACTGTTTAGGATACTGCACTGGACTAAAAGGGGATGTGTCACTGACCCATGTTCCCTTGTGACTTAACATACAAAACAATTTTTAAAAAAGTGTTTCTGACACAAAAACACAAGATATTTTTCATATTATAATGAAATGTTTTCTACAATGACATTATATTTGCATACTATTTATTTTTAACAAATGTTCTTGCATAACGAAATGTCAGCTTATCTTCTTGTAAGAAATGTTTTCATGTCATGATAGAAAACAAAAAAGGTCCAATTATAGCCTGGTGACAATGTCACAGTAATTGTCAATGATTAATTCACACAATTGAAAAGTTTTCTTTCATGCTTAAGATAAGAAAAGTTTCAGTTGCTACTAAGCACGGTAAATGTGATCGTGAACTCTAACCTTTGAAACACTCAGCTCCGTAACCTTGAAAGGTGGCTGTGAAAATATTGTGTCTTGCCTCTTGCCTGTGGTTGGTGAATGAATAACATCGGTACTTGTGGAATGAATACAAAAACCAGTATTCAGCTTATTTTCTAATATTTCAAAGATATTCAACCTGTTAGGTCTTTTATTCTGTTTCTTACAGTACAGCATTAGTGGCCAAAGTATTTTGCAGTTTTACACTTCAAAACTCAAGAAAGTGTGAAAATAAGAGCTGCTAATCAATCATGTTTAAGTATGATGTTATTTTGTGGCCACTGATACCCTGACAGGCCTTGTGATTTCACAGAGTTGTTTCCTTTGGGAAATCCCTCTGAGATTGAACATGTTGGATATAAAATTAATCGATCCAGTGAACAGTGTAAGAATGTTCACAAGAGAAAAAACAGTTTGTAAACCAGTGGTTTAGTTGCAAAACAGTTTGTTGATGGTTGTCAGTCACTGTGTTTGTGTCAGTTCTTTAAACGGCACCATCCACGTCTCAATCTTACTTTTCATGTTTGAGCGCTCATTCCTTAGCAAGCAGCTTGTCAGCATCGTCTCCTCTTATTTCCCTCAGAGAGTCCTGGTTCTGCACGCTTGAAGAACCACCTTACGCTGTGAAAACAGTAACCTGGGTGAACTTGTCTGTCAGTCAGAAAAATAGACTCTTAGGAGATATTACACTTCTATACCTGGCTGCTCATTGACTTGGAGCTGTCAGTCTGGATCCAGCTGCTTCGCATTTCATTCCAATTTATCACAGAAGCGCTCACCCGTCCTCTCACATGAATTAAGCGTTCTTCTCTTAACTGATAGAGACAAGGAGATGATTATATCTGTATATTTACTGCAGGATTAAAAAGATTTGCCTGCTCAAATTGTTAAACAGGCCTGCAATTTCTCTGCAACCATGCACTACTTTAATACGCTGCGGTGACATAAGTTGAGCGAGGAGAACTTCACCAGGGGGGGTGAAACAGGCTGCGTTGTTCAGAGACGTTCGCACGGCTGTTGCTTTTATAACTCCTTTCATAACAGACATGGCCAATATTTAAGCTAAATACCAGTTTCCTGTACTGGTCTCACTAGAGAGTGGTTTGAAACAATTCGTCTTTTTGAGGCATTTGTTGTATTTTCCTGTGTGTTTTATTGCTTGTGTGCTCTACACATTTACATTATGGTGCTCAACAGCTGGCAGAGACGTGTATAGCATCAGAAATGTGCCCATGCATGTAAATGTGCCTTTCCGTGGGACCTGCCAATCAAAACATTGCTCTATAATACCACTAGTGGCCAAAAAACAATTCACTGCAGTTACCAAGCTTTTCCAGTTCTACGTCAGAACTGAAGTTAGGTGTCTTTCACTCAACAATTAGAGTCCTAAAGGTGTAATTAAACACATAGTGGTTATTGTACAGTCTAAAACACACACACACACACACAACACTTAAATCACCACTTTTAGAACACAAATGACAAAAAGGTATTGGTATGATACCATACTTTGGGGATTTTCTGTGCTCATTATGCTATTGACATTTTCTCATATTATGGAGGCTAGATAGCCAACAGTAAAGAATTCAACAGTTATCCACCAGAATTTTATTCTTGGCGATATGAAGAAGGCTTTGAAACAACATGTAGACATTCATGTTGGGACATACTGTCCCAATTTGGCGATTCTTCTATTCTTGGCGATATGAAGAAGGCTTTGAAACAACATGTAGACATTCATGTTGGGACATACTGTACATATATATATATATATATATTGGGCTGAAGTTGTACCATGGCCTCAGTATTTCTAAAATCCTGGCTACGGCTATGTTCTACATTTCCTTTTCCCAGCTTTCTTGTGTATCACAGCATCAAGTGATCAGTTTACACTGTATTTGTTCAGTGGACAATAGGACTACCGTTCTACTTCTACTTCTCTTCTGCTGTGAAGGTGCAGCAAGATACAGGCAGGTTTCAATAAAACATTATTTTGTTTGATTGGGCCAATACTGGAGGTTTAACCCTTTCTTACTGTGTGTCTGAAAAGAAACTTCACACCCACTCACTTTTGGAAATCCATGCATACAATTTTAGATGAGTCTTCTCGCAGACATGCAACAGATGGACCAGGGCAGAAACAACTTAAATCCAACTCTATATGGAGGTAAATATTAACTTCAGAAAGTCACTGGTGGTGTGGTTTTGTTTTGTATATTTCTAAACCTTTCATGCAGCTTTTTGAACTGGAAATGATCCAGGTGCATAATCTGTGAATGTGTCCTTATAAATGCAGATGAAGTGAAAAGAAAAGGATTAATATTAGAAAAAAAAAAAACATTTCTAGTGCAGTGGCAAAGAAGAACAAACATTTTACAGCTAGACATGAGGCTGCCAAAAGAGAGGCCATATTTTATGTAAATTGGGTATACAAATTGAGTATATCATATTACATTTGGTGTTCATTCAAACAGATTTTTAATCACTATATCTTGGTCAACTATAATTGATTGTGTCTCCATGATTAACATTTTCCTGCTTTGATTTCAGTCCGGTTGTAATTATTTTTGGCAAACAACACTATGACACTATGAGATAATAAAAAAAAACACATTTGCTGAATGACGACGCTGCTGCCTGTGTAACTGGGCAGTGCTGAAGTTTCCATACTGACTCCCAAGGAGCACTCCTGATAGTAGAAAGTCTATGTGTGGTCGGATCAATAGATAGACTCTTAAGGGAATAATATTACCTAACTGTGAAAACTGAGTAATATTACCAGCTCTGCTATAGGAAAGCTCTATTGATTGTGTGGTCAATATCAAAGAGCAAATATCAGAGGCTGCACATGAAGCTCCTCAATGATGGACTATTCTGTTTTTACCAACCATTTAAAAGGAGAGAAAATTCGATAGCAATCTAAGACTACTATCAATTTCCGGCAGTTGATGTGTTATTGTTGTTCACAAATGTGTCCTCGCTTAAGAGTTAGGTTTCTGCTGCACTTAATGTAAAAATGCAATCATAAACATCTATTCTTGAACCTAAAACTTTTTTTCAGAATTACAGTATTCATGTTACATTAAAGAGCCACATCATGTGCTGGTGCCAAATCAGCCTTTGATTATTACGCCTCTTTGTGACACTGCTTTGGCTGGAATTAAATGTTTGAATTTGGCATATTCTAACAACAAGGCAGATGTCTTAACTTCAGAGCTCACCAAAGGGAGCTTTTGATTCCTACAGGAAAAGTGCCCACACTAAAGCACTGATTGACGGACTCCAGCACAGAGGAACTAAGTTTAGAAGCATGTAGGCAGGAGCACTGTTAGGCGAAGGGACATACAGAATTTGAATTCTGAAGAATCTGAATACAGTCGCTCGATTTCAGCAACAGCAACTCAGTGACAATATTAACATGGTAATATTTAGCAGGTATTATGTTTATCAGACTTACCATCAGCAGTAAACAGTACAGATGGGGCTGATGGGAACGCCATTTACCAAAATACACAATTGGAAATGTGCTGCTATATGAGAAGTCAGTTTATCACCAGTCATTCAAATTCATCCAGAGAAAACATGTAGTTCTAGAGGAAAAGTCAAGAAATAATGAATGGCTGTATGAAATGTCGAGCCAGTTCATCTGGTAGATATTTGTGAGTACCTGTGTGCCCCATACCAGCATCTTATCTCCAAACGTCTTGCCTACAAAATATTTCTGTGTGTGTGTGTATGTATACAGTCATAACCATGTTGTTTATAGTGGTAAACTGTTGTCAGCCCTGTATATCTAATGAAACTCACACACTCATCTGAGGGCCCACGTAATGTATTTACCGCCACTCACAGAGTAAATGTGTTGTTGATCATCCACTGGTCAGTAAAAGCTTGTTCATGTCACCAGCTTGAAAGAATTACAAGCCCAGTTAAAAGCTGAGCTAAATTAGCTGAGAATCAAAATCTCCAACCATGTTGATAAAATCAACGCTGATAAAATGCAGACACAAGAGCAGCTTAAGTCACATAGTGTTTTTGTGTGTTTAATATGCATTCTGTACTGAAGTGCAACATATGAATGGTTTGTTGCACAGTAAAAGTTAAATACACTGACATGAACTGAAAAAAAACAAAAAATTGAAGGAGGAAAATATAATTAGCCATGGCAGTGAAATTCACTTCAGCACACACATTGTTAAAATATTCTTGCTGACTTACAGCAATTGAAAAGAAGAACAAAGGCTGTAGTGGAAGTATACATACTCATATCCATGCTTTTCACACCACGCAAGCTGTATTTTCTGCTCAGTAAACTATTTGAACTTTAGGGACAAGCTGCTGGAATTGTTTGTGAAAAAAACACAAAGAAACAAAACCACATAAGTACTTTTGCTGTGAGTCTGTCGATTGACTCGGAAGGTTTCTATTTTTTTTTCCTTTGAAAAAGATTCCGTGTCCAGTCACCTGTGAATCCGACAGTCCATTTACACATAGAGTGGCTGATTTCATGCCACCCTGGCCTTGCAGTACACATACATGTTTAGATGTTCTCAAGGGTTAGATGATGTGTTGTTTCACAACCCACAAGGGCTTGCAAGTGACAGTGCATTGCTGTTTTAAAAAAGATATATGGATAACCTTTGACATATCCCACTGTGTGTGCATGCTTTTTTTCCTCATCCATTGCTTGATGTCCTATTTTGACGTGCTATCTTCTTGCAATAGCTGCATAAACACATGTTTTGGCAGCAATAAGCATATTTATTTTTGTGGAGGTGCAACCTCAAGATATGAGTTATCCTTGGATTCTCACTCTCTCGGAAGAAGCTTTCACTTTTCAATCTGGCTTGATAGCCCTCAGTAAATAATAGAGGTTGGTTTCTTATACCAGACTTACATAGCCCTGGCACAGCCAGACAATGAGAAGCGAGCCACAGTAACGTTAAAATACTATGTGAAAATCATGTGAGTCGACATGATCAAGGTGACTACATAACATCACATCGAGAACATGTAATGGGTTCCATTTTGAAATTGTTGTGGCTACAAATAAAATAGCCATGTTACATTCAGTATGTATTTGAAAGCACTGCCAATGCCTCCCATCACAGCCAAAAGAAGACTGAGCCAAAGTAAAGAAGCGTAGACTGCCCAAAATCCTGACTGAGGTCACTGCAGTTAAGTGATAATTCAGATTTATTACAACTAGGGTCTTACTTTCATAGTTTTGGCCATCAAGTCTATTGGTTATGATAATATTGTACTCTTCAAAGTAGTTGTAGCGTCACTATAACAAAGTGTCAATGAGAAAAACACCTGCACACTTGCTTCATACTACAAAAATGTTTTAGAATTGACAACATTTGATCATATTTGGATCTTCAGCTGGTCAACATGCTCAAAGAATGGAAAACACACCAATATTTGTACATCATGCACACCAATGGGCTGGCAAGTTTTATGGCGGCAGGTGTGGTTAACCATCTTAAACACTTAGGGTGATAAGCATCCAGACGATTATTAGCAGTTCAATAAAGTACATAAAACCAAGTCCATAGAGAGAAACACCACGAAAAGGTCATGCTTCAAAACATCAAACCTGCATCTTAAATTCACAGACATAATATCAGGAACATAAAATCATCTCATATAAATCCACACTACCTAACTTCTGAGATATAAAGTTATATTATAACGTAATGTACAGGATTTGTGTCTAAATATCCTACTGTCAAAACTGGGTCAAATAACAATAGGGGAAAAAAAGGGGGAAAGGACACACCTGTTGTGTTTCCAGAAGAAAAACACATCACTGGTAACATTCAACTTTCTCTTTGGAGTAGGAAGGTGTTTAAAGTACCTCCTTTTCTCTGAGTTCCACCATTCTTTAATTAGTTAGTTAGTTTAAAGTGCAAACATACACTTGTGGCAGATGCAATGGGTCAAAGTTAAACTAGAGAGAAATAAACAGCAGTGATGGATGATGTTTTGACCTCTCCTCTTTTTCAAAAGAGTTTGGGAGATTTTTAAGACCTGTAGAACCTGTAGAATCATATGTTGCACTGTTTCCTGTCTCCTTTTTAACAATGCTGCTGCTGTGACCTGTAAATTCATAAGAAGAATTAACTTGGCGAGTTATATTTGTTAATGACAAGAATAAGGACGAAACAAAGAGATCTAACTTGAAATTAACACTTGAATTATCCTTTAAAGTGGATGAAACACTTTCTACAACAAGTAAATGCACAACAAAGCACTTAGTTGTTAGGATCAGTTGTGTAATTTATGCTTATCCACACCTCTTTGGCTATTAGTTGAATATCAGCTGTTTTTTTGATTTATCTAAAAGGTAAGTGTCAGCGTTAGTTGTTCTTGTATAAATAATAAGGCAGATTAGTTCTTCAAGCAGAATCAATAAAGCTGTTTGGATTCTTTGAGAGTTCAAAGAGCAGAGCCTAAGGCACTACATCTAACTGTATAACAATTACCTATAATGGTCAGTTCCTTGACATAAGTGACTAATTGAACCGTATGTAAGGGTTGCTCAAACCGCCTGCTATCTCAGCCAGAGTGGGAATTTCATGGTGGTCACTATGGCCATGGACATCTTTGGGCCTTGCATTGGCTGGGAAGCACCAAAAATCATTGCACGCCCTATGGCCATCATGGCATCTGTGCCCTCTCAACGGTTGCTGGAGAAAAGTAGCAGTTTCTACAAAATCCAATAGCACAGTTACTGCACTGTACTTTTTGCATTGCAGAGTGCAGTACCAAAGGTCTAAGGTCAAATCAGCCATAATGGTTCCTAGGCATAAAGATTTCATCCTGAATATGTGCACAATTAGTGCAATATCGCTTTATATATCTATAATCTTACAATAATTTAGCTAGTCATTTAAACACATTTCTTTGTTTTACCTTTTGCATAGTTACTGCAATTAGACTTTAGAGCTAGTTAGAAAGTCGAATGATTTATTTATAGGCTCCAAATCCTCTTGTTTCACATGCATGTTGTCTTTGTGCATTAAAAAAATGTTGTGACACTGAAGGTCAAATGGCCTTGCCTCTAAATGAGTGAATTCCAACTGTGGTCTGCTCAATATCCAACATCATCATATCATATTGTATATGCTCTCATCACAGTATAGGCTATTTGATGTGTTAGAGGCAGTGTGCTTCCCAAACAGAGCATACTTTTAATGAAGCATATGTCATTCTACTAGGACTTAAAGATATTATGCTGAGGCGTTTTGTAAAACACTGAAAGACATTGTTCTTTTTATGCATTAACTAATTTAAAAAACAGATTATCTTATTTGAAATAGCCTTTCGGTGACATTTTAGTTTGTTACTCTGTTTGTGTTTCACAGTGTGTTCACTTTAATGGCTTTTTGATAGTTTAAAGTCATTGTGTTTTCAAATGTGTGCCTTTGACTGTGGAGCATTTTCTATCTGTGATTTGAAAGGTGCTATATAAATGAACCTAAAGAGCAGCTGGATAGGTGGTGTCTACCTTGGCCAGACTATCGAATTGTTTGGCCACCCATAGAGACGAGCGGAGACTCCAAGTGGCTCGGAGTTGGCTGGGAACGGGTTCCCTGCTGGCTGGCATGTGAGAGGACTTCAGCTGGGAGCAGTAATTCTGAGATGGGTGCCAACTGCATGGAGACACATGTCTGTCATTGCGCTGAACACCTGATGTGATTGAGATCACAAAGTATTGCAGTACCCCTCACTTTACATACATTCAGTGTTATCACCCATGAGGAATAACAGACAGGAAGAAGCCTTCTTCTTCTGACTTCTCATTGAGCAACTGGCTGTCCATCTATAAATAGAGATTTTGGATTATTGCTTGAAGGTTAAAAGGCTGGAATTGTTATATCAGCTCCTCTGAAGAGTGGTTTAACTGTCTGGTCTCATTTTGTCATGGTCACGTGAAAACCATGTATCTCTAAAGCATTTACTTTACGTTTAGATGTGATAATGCAATTTTCAAACAATGCAACATATTTTTGAATAGTTCATAGTGTAAGAAGCAGGAGCTTTTTCTAAAAATCTTCCCTCTTCCTCCTTCATTTCATCAGAATGTTCTACAGAAAGCTCTCTCTGCCATTCAATAATGTTTCATAGTCAACAATGGCAACAATATAAAATGTACCAATTTCTTTCACCTCTTGCTTGAAAGTTCTCAAAATGTAAGACCTTCATTATTGGCACAAAAATGGCACTTCAGTTTAAAAAGAAATCTAGTGCCAAAGAATAGAAATAAAATGCAAGAAGACTGATACATTACAAAAGGTCACACTGAAACTGTGGTTTTTGAAATAATTTCAAGGTCATGACATCAGCCACTACTTCTGATTCTCAGTATTGATCATCTCTTGAAACTTCTATATGTGCTTTTGATGGCAATCTGTGAAAGAGAGGTCTGCTGTCTTGTTACCTATTTCCTCCCAGGATAAAACGGACCCAATTTCACAATGTAATAATACCACAATTACCTTACCATGGAGAGCTAAGACTTAAGACCTACGAAGCCATTAGAGGTAGAAACAACATCTCAGAATGCTATCTTTCACTCTGCTATTTATTTCACCCTGAAGAAGCATTTTTTTTATGTTTCTGCTTTCTTTCCTGAACATGTAAGATGAATTATTTCTTTGGATGAATAAGGACCAGAGTTTCTCAACTTTTTATCAACATCCACCTTCGCTTTGCAGACATCAGTCATGTTGCGAGTATTCTTCAGTTTTCAGATTATAAATTGATAGGGGACTATTATAAATTATGAATCGACTGTACAACACCCACTGAATATATTATACGTTACTTCACAAAGATTAAAAGCACTAATATAGTCCTATGTGATGAAACTATCGAGCTTCCTGGCACTGGAACCAGAGTGTGGGGTTGTGTCCATGTGCTGTCAGTGGCACTACACTCAGCCTCAAAGATAAAACACCCTAATCGGACCAGAATTAGACACGGCCTTTTCATTGAAGCCACAGGAAAGAAGCATCACCAGCTAATGTCAATAACTGTGTCACTGCATCCAAGGTTCTGTCTTGCCAAATTACATAACATTAATAATGTGTAATTATGGGGAAAAGATTGAAGTGTCACTGTGCCGAAAGGAGAAATTAAATGCTTCCCAGCAAGAGTGGATGTAATCCTGGGACACGCTGTCAATGAGGGGTGGCTTCATCTGGCTTCCCTTGCCTGCATTATAGAGCTTTGTGAAGTCACTCCTGAGATATGTGTTGTTGCTCAGCTGCTGGATTTCTTGATTGTTTGCTTGACTGATACTGTGACACTGGTCGTTGTTGGCTGTCTACAAAATTCACATTAGGGACAGGCGTTATTGATGAGCACCAAGAGGTTTATTCGACCTGCCAAAGATTATGTGTTGATGGCACAGTCCAGTAATTTTTAATTAATGCTAACACCACCTTACAGTACATTACATACATTGTAAAATAAACATATTGCAGCTTGGGCTCATTTTTGATGCTTTTAAGAACATGAGCTGAGAATCTGTGGAGGCCTTTGTACTGAGCTCAGAGAACTGCTGTGCCTGCCTGAGCATAGCCTCACGTAACTACTGGCTCGGCTGTAGGCTCTTAGGGCCTTATATTAACTGTGCAAGTGAAACAACAAGTGCAACGTGATAGGTCTAGGTGCACGGACTGTTTGTGCGTCACTTGCTATTTTGGTTCATGAATGTGCAGTGGCAGTGACGCGTAGCGGCAACAGCTCAGCTGAATAGAATAATTTCTTTAGGAAAAGGCATTGGGTGGACGGTGCAGAGTGGCATGATCCCGAATACACAGCACCACAAATCTGCAGAGTAAGGCAGATGGTGTTGTTTTTTTAATGGTTAATCTGTGTAATGATGATAGGAGTTTATAATAAAAGAAAGTCATTGGTGAAGAAATACTGATGCTATTTCAGCCATAATTTTACTGTATTTCATGTTGTAAATTGGGAGAATTTACTGCGTTATGCATTTCAAGGCTAAAACATGAACTGCTGAATTCTGATGGGTCCTTTCTATGTGGAGTTTGCATGCCCGCCTCATGACAGTGTGGATGCTCCAGTTTCTTTTCAAAGATAGGTGGAGTGAAATCTTAAATAGGTGCAAATGTGTTTTTCTGTCTGCATGCCCGAGAGCCCAGTGGTAGACTGAAAATATCTTCTGCCTTTCGCCCCAGTGCATGCTGGGGCAGACTCCAGCCACATGTGGCCCTGGAAAGGATTGGTAGGTTAGGAAAGGAAGCCAATTTACTGTGTCTGGTAAACACCGCTGGTGGTCACATACTGTAGTAAAAGACTAAATAGCAAAAGACGACTGCCAGATGTAGGTTAGGCCCTGAACTAAAGACTAGAATAAGAACCGAAGCTGGAGAGCTGAAGACTAGATTGTTCCCTGGGTGCTGACTATTACTTCTAACTTTACTGAGTGGACCTTCCCTCTCTTCCAGATATGAGTGGTTGCTTAGGCATCTGTGCTGCCACTGCAGAGCCTCTACAGCTCATACTAAAGGCCTGCCTGTGTCTGTGTGTAAAGGACTATGGACACTATAATTTCCTGCTAGCCTAATTACTTGCAGTGGGTAAAGGCTGTGACCTCATTGTTATCATTAAGGTGCAGAAATTTGTGTACAATCCAGTCTTGTACATGCAAGAGCAGCATTACCAATACAAAACTCACAAAGGTCAAGGATGAAGCAAAGACATTTATAATGTATGAACCATAGCAAATAGACTTCAAATTAGGTAATTTTCTAAAACAAGCTTTACATGGATTTGATTAGTCTTTTCTGGTGTTTTTACCTGTAGAAGCAGCTCTCTGCATGCTATTTATAGACACACATGTCCACTGTTTTGTGGTTATCTATCTCTCATTTTGTGTTTTTGACAATGCTATCAAAGATATAATTCAAAGCTCCTATGTGGCAAAAGTACACCTGCTCCCTGAGAAAGAGCAGCACAACAACATCCTCGGAGAGCTGCTCCGCCACAGAGAAAGCTCTTGAGAGGGCCAACACTGATAAATCTCACACATTTCCACTGTGATGTGAGAGAGACCTAAAGAGGAAGGCACTTCATCACCAGGAAAGGCTCTCTCCGATCTGCCTTTAGCACTTCTCCCCTTAATACAGAAGAGGAAATGGCACTAATAATGTTTTCGGGCATGTTTGGTTTTGGGGAAATGGTTTCATATATCAGTTTCATGGGAGATGGGGAAAGGGCTGCTGATGTGGATGCCTGTTTTCAGCAGAAAGTGCTATTTTGAAGAATTTCACTTTTTTGATAGGGTCTTTGAATTATACTTGTTGGCCTATTTTATTACACACTACAATGTGAAATTTCACTTGTCTGCTTTTGTTTGCCTTATCATGTCTTTTATTTGTGGCAATGCCATAAAGCATTCCAACGCAATGGGATTTTGAGAGGATTGCTAATATTTGCGCCAAAAAAGCTGCTCCAAAATAGCTATTTTCAAACATCAATTGCCACTCGCAGATTTGGTGAATGCTCATGTTAACTCTATTGCACTGTTTATTTTCGAGTCAAATGTCACTCCGGTAAGCTTCTCTTGTACTCATAAGAATTCATCGAATGTATGCGGTGTGATCTTGCTCATTATGTGACTTTGCTGTGGTGCAGAAACTCCAGGAGGAGAAGTCTTTGTCAGGAGTTTTGTTTCTCATTACCCAGAGGGCTTCAGCGCTCCATATTTCTTCTGCAGCGAGTCCCCAGGTTATACCAGTGTTATCTCTTTATTGCCTTCCCCTCCCTCCCAACTAAAAGACACCGTTGGCATTGATTAAGGTGCGCTAAGAACCTGCTTATGTGTTTAAATTATCTGTGCCTAATGCTTCGGGCAAGCGTTTGCAGCAGTGCCCTGGGACGGCATTATTCCTGTAATGGAAATTCTTTGAGGATCACAGCTTTGCATCCTATTTGGTTGCATTGCCGTGAGAGATGCCACAGGGCTTGAAGGCCATTATAAATACATTGATTAATTCTTAAGCTCTGATAGATGGAGTAAAGTTAAGTGAGATGAAGAGTAACAAAAGAACTCATGAAAGCATCACTCACATTGTTCAGACCTACAAGCTTTACACTCTAGTTTTAGTAGGGTCACTGTAGCATTTGATAGAGCCCAAAACAGTAACAGTACATAGGAATTCAGTAGGTCCATATTAAACAGCCTATGTCGGAGAAGAGGACAACCTCCCCTGAGGCATTTTACAGTTCCATGTCTCTGAATGTACTGCAGTGGGACAGATTTGTCTATGTCAGTGTTTCTGAGTCCCTCTTGTGAGAGTATTTGTTGTATAGATTCGAGTAAAGCTCTTGGTTTCAGTTTCTTTTGATGCTCTGTGCACTCTGAACTTTTGGGTCTATTGATTGTGTGGAAAACTTTACTGTGCCTACACAGCGGCTGACTTTGAAGGCAGCAGAATTTGTGATGCTTGCTGAATGCAAAACCATATTTCTGAGAGGCGAAGGAAGTGCACATTCACAATGTTGTTATAGATACTGTTCAAATGTGCAGCACTCCAGTGCCCTACTCTGTGCATAAATGACAAATAATTGGGGCTTTTAGGCAGAAGGGTATTTATCACTCAGGCTGACCTATTTTGAATGATGTTTAGCACAACAGAATAAAGTCACCCTAAATGTAGGCATATCACTTACATATCCATTCACATATTTAAAGAGCTACATTTCCATTCAAATGTAGCCCTAATTCTAACCATTTTACATCATGATTAATTAGCTGTGTGTTTCCATTGCACTTTACTGTACTTTACTTTTATTGATAAACCCAGTTGTCCACTTCTTTTTTGCTATATTTCAAGGTTTTATACATTTTCAGCATTTCCACTATTGAAACCATTGCACATAAAACCAGGTGGATGGAAACCCACCTAATGTTATGCATGTCCAGGGTAAACAAATGTAGCATGTAATATTGGACGTACATATTCGAAAGGTGGCCAGAAAAACAACCCTGCTGGCTCCATGTCCGTTGGATGTATAACTAGGTAACTGTTAGCTTACTTTACGTAACTTTAACATATTAACTTATAAGGTGTGAATTAGTATGCATGTGTAAGTGTGGCTGTATGTGCACTGATTAAAAGCTGAGCAACTCCCTTGACCATAATACTGCCAACACACCCATAAACTCACCTATCAACCTTGATAAACCCAGAAAGAAAAGAGGAAAAACATCCAATTGTGTCCTAAAGCACTGTTTCCTCACAGCTGCTCAAACCTTCTCCAACCTGCCAGCCAGTTGCCAGCAGTTACCTCTCCCCTCACTCTCTCGAATGAGTGAATTTATGGTTAATCGAATCACCACACTGCAAACGTGGGAGAAGGTGAGTTTCTAACATAGAAACACAGTACACAGAGCACAGGGAGTGGGATATAATAGGAACCAATTTTTGCCATCAGGCCCACCAGGCCGCCCCCCTTCGCCCTTCTACTTTCTCATTCTCACCTCCTGCCACTCAGAACAGGGACAGTATGTACACATAGTTGTTTACAGTAAAGTCCATGTGGAATCTTTAATTGTAAACTCAATATCAAAAAACAGTTTAAACCCAGTGGAAAGATTATGTGATCGATAGACAGATACATGATATTTGCTGCAGACCGTCAACATTTCTAAACATAATTCTATTATAGCTTCGTCACTCATTCCTCTGAAACCTTGTTCCTCAGTAAAAAAATGTAACTGCCACGTTTCTCCGCTTAGAGTAGCAAACAAGCAATCAGAACCTGCTACTTATTTGGGACTCTACATTAAACGCAGCAAAGCTGAATAATACTAATCCAAAATATTCAGAGCTTCTGTTTATTAATCAATTTACATTTTGCATGACATTTAAAGCCATGGTAGTAGTTATTAGAAATTCTTGCCAGGGGTGAAATAATAGTGGAAATTCATTTACAGGCCCAGAGAGCACAGGTCAGGTTTTTGCGGTAATTGTCTTGTTGAATTGCATCTCTGTACCACCTGAGCCCCGACTCTGTGCTGCTGGAAAAGAAAAAAAAAAAGAAAACTCAAAATTACTTGACATATGTGGCAAGGATCTGCTCAGTTTCCTTCCCCAGCAATGATTTTATGAGACAGTTGTAATGGCATAGTCGCATCTCTGTTGGATGATGTTGGCACAGAATACCACTGTACTTCAGTGTCAATGCAGTCTGCAAATCTGTTTTTTTCATCATCACTTGCTCTTGAAGTAGAAAATAAAGGATGATATTTACTTTCCATCTCAGGAACTAAAATAAAATCATTAAGTGCACTCTAATAATTGGATTAAAAGAAACCCTTGGGACAGGAACTAAATCAATTAGCTGGCCTTGACTTACTTTCACACATCACATCTTAAGACAAGTGAGGTGCGATAATTCACTCTGGGGACATACGCAGACACACATGCCAAGAAGGAGCCTAACATGTACAAAAGCTAAACAGTCAAAGTCAAACACACTTTTGAACAGTGCAACTGTGCATTCCTAGTGCCTCTGCCATAAGCCAAACATTCAGATCTCATAGGGCTGCTGAAGAGATGATTCTACCCACAGGGCGCACTTGATCCCTCCCATCAAACAAGAGTTTGTTCATTGAAGAGGGGGAAAGTCAAATAGTTTCACATCTTTTTAGCTCTAAGGACTACATAAAGGTGAGCTGTAAAGGCAGTTTTCAATGAATGTTGAACATCTAGGGATTATTGTCTATATTTGCTTCAACTGATGTGCATCTTGGATTTATTTATTTATAATGATGCCCAGTTAAAGAAAACTTCCAAATAGCATTGCCAGATTTTTTTTTTTTCATTTTGGCACTTGTGGGTGTATTTGGATAGTGTCTTTTAGATGGTTCAATAGACTCCCATGCTTTGGTTCATGAACCCGCAACTTCTGTGTGTTGTGCGGCTGTGGCTCAGAGGTAGAGTGGGTCATCCCTCAATCAGAGGGTCGGTGGTTCAATCTCCAGCTGCTATGAGTCAGCATGTCGAAGTGTCCTTGGGCAAGACACTGAACACAAACGTGCTCCTGCATAGCTTCAGTGTGTGGATGTGTGTGTGAATCCAACTTAGATTCCTCCTGTCTGAATGGCTGAATGAGGATGTAATGCAAAAGTGCTTTGAGTAGTTGAACTGACTAGAAAGGCGCTACATAAATACAGACCATTTACCATTTAAAACCAGATGACCCAATGTTTCACCTAGACTCCAACCCCCTTAGTTACTGTGCCTCTGCCAGTCAAGCTTTAGTTCTCCCCCAATAAGTTTTCCAGATTAACAACTCAAACTTCTTAGTCATTTTCCAAACAGTGGGCCCTTGATTTCAAACAGAGGAAAACAAAACAAACGTATTATTCATAGATGTCGACCAGCAGGGAAGAAAACGAGGAAAATAATCTTGTGGGTAAATGTTGAGTAATGTGGCGGTTATAGTTTAAAAACGAATATAAAATGAGAAAAAACAGAAACTTCAGTGTTCGCAGGTTAGTTAACGAGCTACTTCGTCCATAACACACAGATGCTACGGTGGTCTCTAGGGAACAAAAAAAAGCAAAAATTTAAGTCATCTATAAACTGATTTGGCCAAAGATTAAATAAACAGACATATTGCCCTTGGATTTTATAGCACGCTGACAGCATGCAATAAAAACAACTGACAGCACAGAATTTTAGACTATTCAATGCTTTCAAGGCCCTTTATTGCTTAATGTGAATTTAAGATATTTCAAGACGTTTGCTGTACCTGCGGCCACCCTGGTAATGTTACATGTTATTGGATGCATACATGATTTGCTCTGTTATGCATAATTAAGCATATAAGTCATGCATGTCAGTATAAAAAAACGAATGAACCAAGTAAAGTCATAAAGTACAGCGTTATAGATTAAAATGGATTCTTCGCAAAACAGCTTGTCGATATATAATGTTCTGTTACACACTGCACACACTCGTTGGCTACTGCCAAGGGCATACCTTTCCTGTATAAGCATGCCTGTGAAGACAATGCTGGCAAGTCCTTGAGCTCCATTCTTAATAAGCTATAAGATAAATGAATAAATATACCCCCCCGCACCCCCACCCCCACCCCCGCCTTTTGTCCCAGCCATGCAGCCACTATTAAAGTGATTTTCAACCTTTCCCTCTTGGTGGTGCCTTAGAAAAATGTGAGTGCAATGTTAAGAGCGATGTGACAGATACTGTGAAACCAAAGACAGGAGGGGTAGAGTGAGAGACAGAGACACAGAAAGAGAGAGAGAGAGAGGGAGAGGGAGAGGGGGAGAGGAGGATTGTGGGACAGAGACTTCTTCCAGAACATAATTTGTATGCATAGCGGCTGATGTGGCAGTCAGCAGGCCTCAGCAACAAATTTTCCCACATTTGTCCACATTTATGGTCAAATGGGCTGCATTTGCATCCAGATTAAACAATGAGGATGATTGAGGGGGAATTATTTAGAGTAGAGTGTTTTGTACACATGTGAATAATGATCAGCTAGAAAAGAAGAAAAAAAAAGAAAGAAAAGGAGCAATCACTAAGAGAAACAGAACGTGCTTTCTGACTATTGCAGTGTGTATTAGTGAACAACTACAAATAGATTACTGACCGGTCAAAGCAGACAGCTGACCCAAGATCATTCTTGATTTAATTATATTCAATGTTTTGTTTGGGAATATGCACGATTAGTGCACAATATCAACTTAATTGATAAGGGCCTCGAGGCAGGTCGTACATTAGGACCTCACCCTGAGGCTGCTGTCTCTGTAAAGTACAGTCAAGTTATTGTGTGGCGCATATTCCTGGATAGATTAGCATTTAATTCAATTACAGTACAATAATTAGCACATAGCAAACTGGGGGCCAGTTAGAACTCCAGTATGAGAGTTATAGTTTGTTTCTGAGGTTTTAATATGTTTTAGAAAGAAATGCTGCGATGTGCAGTCTGCTGTGTCTACTGTACTTGACTGGCACTTAAAGGTGTCCATAACGTGATGAATAGGGGCCCACAGCTCATTTATTCCCCCAGGGCCTCCTAAAGGGTTAAGGTGGCCATGGATATAGCTACCTCTCTGCCACTGAACTCAACACATTACCATATTAATCAGCAGTGCCATTAAACGTAGCCACTCCTCTCTCTCTGTGACCAGGGAGACCCACTGTGGAACACAATACCACTTAATGTTACATCAGCCCTATAACCATTGTGGGACTTTTGAGATATGGTGTTATTTCCTGTCAACACTTCTTCTTCCTCAGCCCCTCCTTTAATGCGAATCAGCTACTGAAGTGGAACGTGCTATTTTGGTCTTGCTCATGGAATTTGTTTGCACAGCAAATCAATGGCCACACATCCAAACAAACATGATCGCTAAGCAAATATTTGAGCATGCAGAAAGACTGTACGTAGGTCTGCAGCTCTGAGCACACAATCCCTAAAACCCAGGAATAATTAGCTTACTGTGCTGTTTGCCTCTTGATTTATTGCGAGCCTAAAAGTACCACCTGTCACATCAGTTCAGTTGGATGAAATGCTTTCAAGCCGAAAATCCTTGCCCATGATTTAAATAAGAGATATTGGTACCACGTCCTCTTACATTCTGATAAAAACATTCTTAAAATGAAACTTTACTGATGGATCTATTTTCACAAAGTACTGTTGCATGGCTGAGAGTCCAGTGCTTCAAAAGAGAAATATGAAAGTGCAGCCAAAGCATTGCATCTTGGGCTTGAATAGTGCCCTATGTGCATGGCAATTAGCTTAAATCAACCATAGGAGCAAGGACATATAGAATAAGATACTGTCACAGAAAGTGAAAACATTTTTTCTTTCTTTTCCATAGTTCAAGAAATGGAAGGGGAAATGCGAGAGGAAAATCAAAGACAGTCCACTTTTTCACCGGGCTCAGTCTGGGCCAGTTTGATGATTGTCGCTATGCGGCATTCATGACCCTTCATGTGATTGGTGCTAAGTGCCTTTGGTTCGTGATAGCAGGCAGCATGTGGTGAATGTGCTCAAAAATATTCATGACCTCCTAGATTAGCTCCTACAGTGGATGGACTCGAGGGGGTAAAGGCCCAGGAAATTGTTAATCAAGAATCAGTTCGATACACTCAAAAAAAGAGCACTCAATCAGAGGACCTGGACTTCAACCACAACATGATAATGTTCTGTTTCTGTTACTTAGTTAAAGGTTCAGTTATGGGAACTGATATATTTACCACTTTTATTCCTGCATTGAAATGTAGAAGCTAAGAGCTTCAGTGGATAATCCACTAGGCTCTCTGCTGTGTGACTTTTTTAACACTATTATTCTTTTTTACACAGTGTTATTCACAATTTTATCAATTTACTTTAATGACCTACTTTAGACACTAACTCATTGCAGAGCACCTAATTACTATATGTACTAGCACTGCTGTTTTGTTGGTGGGAGTCAGAAAAGAAATCCCTCATTACATAAACACTAGTGTCACTTGCATTTATATTATATTAGTACAGCAGTAACTGCCATTCATTAACTCTGACTGACAGCAGTGGCGTAGCAGGCAGTGAGGAAACAGTAAGCTGCATCTAAATAATCTATAATTTTGTGAAAAACACTTACTCGTTTACTTGAGCGTACCACTCTTACTTCAGCCTGTCTTAATTAGTGAGCTTCAGAGGTTGTGGTCGGTGGATTCTGCTACCTTTGGACAGAGCCAAGCTACCCGCTTCTCCCTCTTTCCAGATTTTATGCTAAGCTACGCTGCTTTCTGTGGGCTTATATTGAAGACAAGGGTAATGATCTGCTGAATAAAGCCTAATTCCTAACACGGTGAACTATGTGTTGAAGTATCTTATCTAACTTCACTTGAGGCAGTTTGCTCATTTTAAAAAAAAAAGGAGCTGAGATTGACAGGAGAGACAGGACAAGCAAAGGACAGGCTGCTGTAATGACTCAGCCGTGTGGTAGACGCGCTACCGAGTGGCCCAAGTATACATCTTTAGCTGTTATTCGGCATAACAACACAAGCGTCGACTCCTGTACAGCGGTTTAGGAAACAACTTGTTTCACTAAACAAAACTTGAGTGTCTGACCTTTATTTAATTAGCACCTGACAGTAAGTGGCTCCTCCTGAGCCTTCATGAATGTTTAATGAAAATACTGACTCCCCTTCTGTTTCACAACAACCCGCCTTGTATCTCTCTCTCTCTCTATCTTTCTCTCCCTCTGTTTTTGCCTCTGCACACACTAAATGCAAATCTCTGCAACACATCTCCTTACATGAGTACACTAACTATCCTGTGCTTTGCATTGTCAAGCAGGTTTTGACAACTGGAGCAACTGTAACAAGTGAGAGATGCCACTGGTGAAGCCTTATTGGTACAATTACCGATGTTACCAAGCATCAGCTACATCTATCAGATGTAAAGTCACATCTGGTTGGAGCAACCATATGTGCGACATCCATAAATAGGATGCTCACATAGGAGAAAAACAACAGGCGGTAGTGGTAAGCAGGAGTCAACAAGCAGACTGGGATCAGTGATTTTTCCTGCACCATTCTAATGTCGACTTGAAATAACTAAAGAACGGTACAAATTAAGCATTCAACCTAATGATGTCATTACATGGACAGTTAAGGCCTACCAAAGTGATTGCCCTTCGTTCATCCTATTCCAAAAACTTGTGCACTAAATTTCGGTCGGGAGACCACAAAAGACCGTGGGAATTATCCTCTGGGGACCATGAATGCCTGTAAAGTGTTGGCAGTCTATCTAATAGTTGTGATTTTTCTCTCAAAGTAACGTGAGTAAGAGTGAGCCAACATTGCCCTCCCTAGAGCCACCATCTAAAAACAAAAAGATAGTTAAGGTTTAAGTGTTTTTTTTTTTCAATTTAGAAGTACAGACATAATAATTTGTAACAGATATCGCAAAGAAAAATGGATTCAATTTTCAGGGAACAACAAAGATGTGCTAAGAGAGAAGTTATTGGTGACATTTTTTATTAATTCATCCTTTTCCCCAGTTTTGAATGTACAAGCCCCGTTACTGTTTGTCACTGCTAACTCCCCTTTTTGGCCTGGAGATGATGGGCTTGCTCTAGTAGACCTGCCAGCAACAGCCTTCACTAGTAGGACTTGTGTCCAGACAAATGAGTACGGGCCGCAAGTATAGCACCACAGAGTGATCGTTCTCTCGCTTCCCACACAGACAGTGACAATTGTGTGTGAAAGCTCTGGCAAACAGAAATCATGTCTTTGAGATGGTTGACAATTTTCTTTGTCTGAGCTGTGACATATTTAGGAGTCATTGACATGGCTACCAGCACAAAAACAACCTGAAGAATTGCAAATTGTATTTTGAGTTTGCTTTAAATTATTCAACAATGTGAATGGTGATTCCTCTCACTTCTCGCTTTGTAAACAGGAAACTATAGCACTCTCATCCTGCCCAAGGTTATTTCTATAACTTATCAACACTCTTTCATGTAGACACAGTAGACAACAGCAGCTGCAGCAAAAATGACATCCAGGTGCTATATAATTACAATATATCTTATATCACAAACTGCATTTGTATCTACGATTAAATGGCCATCATGTAAACATGAACACTTCCTGCTAATGTACAGAGCAAACCTGTCTGTATGACTGGATGATGAGTCATGCTTCCCCCTTTTCTCTCTCCAGCTCCTTCTTATTAGTAGCATTTCTGACAGGCCATAGCAGGTTGCTTGGCCATATGTTAAAAGACCTGCTGATATTAGTTCTTCAGGATGGATTTGTGAGCGGCTAAAGCACTTAAAGCAGATGCTATATACTGTAATCATGGATGCTTTGGAGTGCAGGGTGAAGCGGTGCAT
This sequence comes from Pempheris klunzingeri, assembly GCF_042242105.1. Taxonomy (NCBI): domain Eukaryota; kingdom Metazoa; phylum Chordata; class Actinopteri; order Acropomatiformes; family Pempheridae; genus Pempheris; species Pempheris klunzingeri. The sequence continues at coordinate 32,398,074 of NC_092012.1, read as the reverse complement.
TTCACCTGAAAACCGCACGGCTACATACACATACAAATGAGCACGTGCCTGTTCACATTAAAGCAGCTGTGCATTCACTGCCTCCACGTCTGACATTGATACTCTCTGTTAGCTAAATAAAGACAGTCAATCAATATTAGCCTACTCTGCTCTGCACACATGGTTTTGAGAAGATTTTCATCATTCTTGGTTGACCTGCGTGTATAAATAGTTTTTATGCTGATCAATAACGCATTAAAGTGATAGGTGGCAAATAGCTGACTGTTCGCTATGTACATTGTATGGTACATAAGCTATGGCTGCAGAATGTAGGTATAAGGCACTTCATTTTTCAGACCAGGAAGCTACGTCCACTTATTATGTGCAGTCTATGGTTGGGGCTAGCTAGCTAAAAGTGTTAACATAAGCCCCAAATGTTAGTTGAAAACACAGCCTCTGGATTTCTCATTTTAAAAAGAGCATCTTGTAATAGGGTTAGTTAATCATCTTATATTTACACTTAAAGGCTACATGCAGTGTATTACTGAGGCTAAAGCTATATGAGCTGCATACAAATCAGTATCCTAACCAGCTGTTGATCCATGACACCCATGATGGGAGAAGAACCATTAATCTTATATGTTTGTTAGTTGTTAGTTTTTTTTACATCACACTGTTTTTAAGAATAATTATTAAAAATGTTGGCTCTGACTGTTTTTTGTTTTAACGTATCTCTGTTTGGCTGCTTTCCTAACATTTTTATTTTCCAACATACTTTCATACATAGGCTACTACATGAAAAAAGGCATTTAGTATGCAACTAACTCACTAAACAAAGAACCTGTTGCAAAATACGGAGCCCCACAAAATGATACGGTTGAGCGACCCCATGGACACACAGCCTGCCTGAGCAGTGGATGCGCATCACGGAAGGTGTCCATTTCCTTTTTTTTTTCGCGGTGCCTATATTAACAGGTTAGCTGACATGCTCCTTGGTCTCGGATGTACCGCTCTGTTACACCTTTAGGTCGTAAGCTAGACGATTGGAGCGTACGTTAGATAAACACAACAGAATATGTTCCTCACATTTATACCCTTGCTCGAAAACACAATGCTCCAAAGTTTTAAAATGCAGAATATTGCTGCTGTAACCCCCATGCACACTGCTCAGCATGGAGAAATACAAAGCTTGACAGGCCTGGCGCAGACAGGGGTGCTAGGCTACGATTGGGCAGTCATAGCTCATGGGAAGGGTTTAGCAAATGGTCAATTAGTTGATAAAGTCACACTAAAATCATACGTGTATGTGTCACACGAACTCCTTCTTTCTTTTGATTCCGCTCAACGCACCAACACACAGAATTATAGCTAAGGCACACACACTAGGTTGCCCTGCAAAGGGGACGCGTTGCCCATATGGGGGTAAAAAGAACCACCCAGGAAATGAATTTGCATTGTTTGTGAAGTCATTAAATTCCTTTAATTTCTGATGATTCTGAAAGCGCTCTCACTGGTCCAACGGCAGGTGTCTGTATCCCAGCAGTGCCATATGTTTTTCCTGGCACATTGCTCGCCTCCTCCGGACTCTCCCAACATGCACTCATAAACAAACCAAAAACTGGTCAAGGTCTCAGAAGATAAGGAATATGGGGAAAAGCTGCAGGGGTTGTTCACACACACACACACACATCTGGTCTATCTCACACACACACACACACACACACTCCCTGCAGGATCAGTTTTAGTGTAGACGCACCATGGAAAGAATACTAACTGTGAGAAGAGTCTTTTATAGGGCGCAGGTGGGCCTTGGAGTGTCCGAACATCATTAAAAGATGGATTGGGTCATAGGTGATCGAATCGTTCCCTCAGGTGGCAGGGAGGGACAGTGATAGAGAGAAAGCAGGGAGACTGATGAAGGGTTGTGTGGTGCAGTAACAGGCTGCTATGGGGGGCAAGGTCCTGCTGACCGGGTTGAGAAAGGGCACAGCGGAGCATCGGACTGGAAGGAGCGAGCAGTCAGGGAACTTGGAGATGGGCTCAGCAGGTAACACATGGTGACTGAGCAAGCAAGACCTCAGATGTGCAGACCACAGATGTTGGCTTATTTTAAAAGGATTTGAGGCAGGATTCAATTTTCCTCTGTTTTCTAGGTAGAAATGAGTATAGGACATTGTATATAAATACTGTAAATATTTGTATCACCTCTTAAAGTATCACAGCTATCCACATTTCACAATCAACAATTTGTAGTCCTTCTTAAATGCAGGAAGCACTGTCGTTTTTTTCATTGAGCTTCACTCACTAATCCCACTGAGTTTGAGTGGTAGGTGGATGCCCTCTCCTCTCTTATGTCTCTGCTGACCCCATTCAGCTAGATGCAGAGGGCCTAATAACTGTTGGAGATTAGATTAGGCCATGGAGGTAAGTTAATTTTTTAAATTTTTCTTCCTCTTGAGTTTCCATTGTGAATTTAACACAACAGTCCATCTTATTCAGCTGTCATTGGTCAAGAAACTGAGGGCAAGAGAGGCCGTCCTTCTTCGAAACAAACTACTATGAATACTCAAGCAGCAGTAAACACAGGTGCTCCTCTGTTGCTGTGGTCGATGCGTCTGACTTTAGAGACACCAAGTCTGACTCCAGTCCCCTAACTATACATAAGTTGAGGAGGGCAGCTCACTGTCAGGGCCTTTGGCTTGGTGAATGCCCAGGTCGGCCTGGACTCCTCCAACTGCTGCTGGACAACAGCCTGCAGGTTTTAATTGAGGAAGAACTGTGGAAGGTGAAGACTGAAGATGATGATCACCTAATAAAGTAAAAACAAAGGTGTCCAGCAGCAAGTTTCAGACATCCAAGAAGCCTAATCAACAACTGAACTGTTGTTTTCTAGTCATAATTTGTTTTTCATTTATTCATGTTTATAGTTCAGATTATTGTTCTTAAATTCCAAATGTATGTTAGTCCATTTGTTTATTCATCTTTGTAGTTAAGTTAACTCTTATTCAATTCTAAATCAGATTATGTTTCAGTCCATACAACATGTTGAAGAAATGTTTAAAAATACAATTCTAATAGAAATTAAATTTTACCTTTGTGGAAAAACCTCAGTCAAAGTCAGCGACTTTTCAGTTTCTAGAAGTAAATCATTGTTTGTGTGGACAATAGATTGGATAAAGCATTATGTAGATATTGTCAACAAAATGTACTTCAAGTATCAAAAGTGTACGCACTCTCCTGGTCCTATCAGTGTCCTTAATTGTGAAATGCAGTAGAGTAAAATCATAAAATAATGTAAACTTGAAATGCTTAAGTAAGAATTACTTGGTTGAGTGTGCTTAATGATTGTGCACCACTGATTCAATTCCACTACATTATTACTATTGTATGAAACATTTACACTTGAGGCAAATGTGTAGCATTATTATTTCAATTGAAACCTGGGGCTTCATGGTGGTTTATACAAATCGACTATATTGGTGTTACTTTTCCCTCTTCCAGCCTCTCTTGTCTCTTTGTAGAATAAAGCTAAAATACCTGTTAAATAATTGAATCTGTTCTGAACTTGCAACAGTTCATAAACACGTGCATACTTGAGGTCATACAATAGCAGAAAATGTAGGTCTGTAGGATCAATTTAATCCCATTTGAACACGTTGTGCTCACCATTATTTGTTGTAATTGCAGTGAACTGTAGCTGATCTTGACTTGTAGACATGGCTTGGAGTGATGATTATACGAGAAAGCTGCACAGAGCCCTTCGTCTCTTTTGTGCCAAGCGGAGCTGTTTAGGAATTTATGTGCAATGTACACATCACAGTCTCCAAAACATCTTGCTGCTGCTGCTTGAAGCAAAAACAAACAAAATGAGCTGCTTGAGGTTCTAGTTGTGAAACTTTGGATGAAACACTCCGTGGTTCACATCCCATGACTAATGTGTTCAGAGTGTGTTACTCTGCACCCCGTGAGTGACAGCCAGACAAAGTAAGGAAAAAAAAAAAAACAGACAAATCAAGTGGAGCACACATCAAAGGAGAGAAAAATGAGATGACAAAAGAGGGAAAACATCCATAAAGTTGTTCTCAAACTCTTTATTGAGGTTATATTAGTGCAATCTATCAGTGATGTACTGGAAAATCCATAACCCTACAGTGGAATTTCACCCCTGTGAGCTGTTCCCCTTTATGAAGTGCAATCTCATAGCAGGACTGCATGCCTCTACGGAGCTCATTTTTCAAGCAGTGTGACGTGGAATGGCCATGTCAGAAACATAGAGGCGTTGACTGGAGGGGGGGCCCATTCTTATGCCATTTATCCATCAGAATGTCTTGTGACACAGTTGAATCGCCCCCACACCGTTAAATAAGAATCTGTACCATCGCAAATTCAATTTGTGATTGATTAAGTACATCTGCTTGGAGCCAAAGCCTGTTTATCACACATATTTACTGTGAGAAAAACACAACCTAGATTAGGATCGTGGATTTTTTCTTATATGATGTAGATGAATCCTTTATAATTTGCTAGGTGTGGATTATTTTAGTATTCACATTTGTAGTGTTTTAATGGAATAGTGTGAGGTTTTGGAAAAATATGCTGTTTTCTTTATTACAGAGAGTTGGATAAGAAGATTAAAACCACTTTCAGCTTAAAGTTTTAGCATTAAGGCTGGATCCCCCGCACCTCTCCAGTTTACAAATGAAAACATTATATCTCATTTACACTTTGGTTTTATGTGGATTTAATATATATGGAGATATAATGAATAAATTAATAACCTTAGATGCTAGTTCTAATCAGGGTAACAAGTTTTAGCAGGGTAACACCGTGAATGTATAACTGGTAACAGCACTGGCAGCAGGGCTCTGTTCCTATGAAAGTTGCTAAGTGACGCATGAAGCCAAAAATGAGGTCCCCAGAAATAAGTAACAGTAAATAACAATAAATAACAGTTTTGCACTTCTGCTTCCTTTGTCTAGATATCAATGTTTTTTTTTTGTTTCTTTGAAAACAGAAAAAAGGTCTGAAATAAGGTCTTTCCACATTTTGTTCTACAACATAACATACATCAGTAAATGCCCCATTCTTGAATTTTAAAGCTTTTATGTGTCTTAAAGGAGGTCATTGCTAACAAGTGGGTAAAAGAGACCACAGACGTTGTTGGGGACATTACTCACACGAACGTGGGAACTCATCTGCTCAGTGGAAAAACTCCATTGGCTTTTTGTCAGGGGAACTAGAGCGATGGTAACTTCCAGGCTGGCCTGCAAAATGCACCGATCATGCAGACGCCTATTGAATGGACAGATGTGAAACCGACATCCATCATCTCATCTAACTCTTGGCAACAAAGTGAAATAGTGTATAACCCCAAATGTTATTCCTTTAACCTGCATAGTCAACCAGGTCGGCGAGATTTGCCGAGAAAATTAAATGTATAGCAGTTAAGTGAAAGCAACCGTACATCACTTTCTATATTCGTTACTTAACCCAAGCTGATTCCTATGACCTTGATAGTTCTTTGTTAGAGGTTGTTCTTCTGCTTTAAAGCATTATACTGTTGCTGAACAGTGAAAACTCTTGCGAATCTGGCTTTAGAGAAAGTTACCTGCCTCTCTCGCTTCATCCTTTCTTCCATGTCATGTGCGTCACCCCAGCTTCAAAGTCCCACTGTGTGCCTTCCAAACCGTGGCTCGTCTTAACAGGGATGCTGGCTTTGAAGCCCCCGTACAAGACAAAAAGAGCTTTCTGAAGAAATAATGGCTGTTTATATGGAGAGCGACGTGAGGAGCTGTCAGGCTCTGCCTTTAAGTTGATTTGCGGGAGTGTCAGAGAAGAGTGGGGGACTCGAGGAGGTGAATCATGGATTGTCAGAAATCAATTCTCTGGGCTGCTCTCTGGGGAGTGCTCCAGTCATCGTCAACAATAGGCAAGATGAATAAACCAAATCTCCTGGAGAGCATGTAATAATCCCCAACATAATGGTGTTGCCATATAGGATAATTCAATCTGAGCTTGAAAAAGGCAACTGTTGATCAGTGCTAAATTGAATATTTCAGTCGTATGCTTTTGTGAAAATCCCCAAGCTCTCTCCCACCTGATACCCCCATCTCCTCTCCCAGCCACCGTTCTGCCCCAGTCCTCCACTCGTCAATCAGCTTTTTTCATCGCAGCTCAGAGGAGCTGTTAGGAATCCACGAGGTTGAACAGCTGATGGATCACAGAGTCTGTTTCATCTTCCCCTGCTTTACATTTTCTCCAGGCTCATTACTGCGCCTGCATAGGCTCTCAGCTCCTGCTTGGCAGTGGAACTTGTTTGCCTCATACGCATTGCACGGCACCTCTGTGTCAACAAGCTCAGCAGCTAAACACTTCAAACAATGCAAGTTTAATGAGCAACAAAGCAACAATGTACCTGAGGGTATGGCATTTTTCTCCATTCCCTTTGTCTCAACCGGCACTCTAATACTGTTGTCTGAGAGTTGCTTATCCTCTCCTCTCGCTGCTGTAATGTGACATTGTATGTCTTTGCATATTTTGTCAGAGCGATTATTTCTAAATCTATTGGCGTGGTGCCTGCATTGATTTCAAAGGCACTCTATAGAGTCAGGATATTGGGAGAAAATAAAACAAAAAAGCTTCCTTGTTAACTTAATTACTGGGGACAATTTTTATTCAGCTGCTACTGTCACACAGGAAGTGTCAGACTAATGCACAATGGGTTTTATAACAAATATTGACTGGCATTATGACAATATTGACAACATAATTATATGATAATTATCGCTGCGCTATAAAAAGCCTAACTTTTTGACAACAACTGCTGCTTTTGCTCAGTTTTCACTCCCTTTATTTACAGGTTTTGGTAGCCGAGCCGTCAGTAAAGTCATGTGTTTTCAGAATGGAACATCATTTAGAAATGTCCATTTCAGTCCAAACTGTTTTTCCCCGTGCATCCATTTCCATCCATCCAAGCAAATAACTATTTAGAAAGTCATCTCATTTAGGACATTTTATGCCTTACTTCTGTCACGAAACACAAAATGCATTAATAATATAAAACTTGTTGTTCTTATGTCCATTTGGGGTGACTCTAAAGAGTTTTCTGCACTAATACCATCATGCTTTGGGTGATGTGAACAGAAAGTTAGATGAATCTATATTTGCAGTTCATTTAGTTGTGCTAACAGGGACTTTACTGCACTATCAAACACCATTATTTGCAGTGGACATTGCAGCATCCAGTTGAATGGCAGCAGATCATCCCAGATCTCGTTCTCTCACACACTCCTGGGTGAGGTAGGTGAGTGCCTCAATAAATTTTACCGAAGTGCATTCCATGGATAAATTCATTTTTCACCTCTAAAGGAAAAACTAAGTTATGCTGAATCAGCAGCATCATGATGTCAGTGTGTTCTGGTTGACTATAGGGTATGCCTCTTAAAAGAACAGATTTCATTTCTCATCGACTGGCTGCTATAGATTAAATATAGCAGATATTCAATAGTTATCCTTCATTTCAATTATACGCTGAGAGGCTAAGAAATCTGGCTTTTGTGTATTGTTGTGTTGCCATACATTTTAAATCCACCTGTCTTGTCACCTCGTCAGCCATGAATACATTTGACCTCAGCTTGTATGATGCTTGAAGCATTTTGTGAAATTTTAACTTACATTTATAGTACCAATCTACTAACCGGTAATTCTGTCCGTTTCACCCAGACCCAACGTGAAAACTGAGCTCTTATCACAGGGGGAAATATCAAACATCAATTTTTTTGGGGGGTTGCCTGAAAAGGCTGCGTCTCAAATTGTAGAGACTCGGACGTGGAGAATCCCCACCAGGACTTCCTCTCTGAGCTGAGATTTTGCCTCCCCCCTGCCTCTTGAGCTCCCCTGTGGCTACTTAGATGAGTGAGGGCTGGGTGGTCTCGCTGCTGAACTGTACTGCAGCTCGCACACTCTAAGCCACAAAGGGAGCCAGCCTCATCATATACAGCACCAACCTTATAAAACATGATTAGCTGTATTGAATTATTATCATAGTTTGGGATTAGTTTGGCAGCCACGCAAACAAGATGTGCTCCTAATCTTCTATCAAGTAACCTCTCATGTTCTAGACAAAAATAACTTCACTTTATTGTCTTCAGGTTTCTGGTAACAACGGCAGCTTGGGTTTATTTCAGTTCTGATATCAAGGACCCAAAAGCAACGAGGATCTTCCAGAACTTAAAACTGGAGCTTTAAGCAACATCATTTGCGGGTCACTGACAGTGTTTATGCAGAGTTTAGTAATCTGCTCATAACAGCAGTGAAATGTAAATGGACAGGCATAAATATCCTCAATTGTGCAATTCACATCCTCTATTGTGTGATTCACAGCTTTCAAGTTTAAAAAAAAAAAAACACAATTCCTGGATGTATTGTCTATGCTAATATTTTCTCAGAAATTAAATAAAAGGGAAGGAATTCATGTTTGTCAATGTCATATGATAATTGGTCAAGGGATCAGAATATTGATTTGGGAGCAAAATTGGATTTTCAATTTTCTGAAATGAAAACCTGCTTCAAATTAAATCTCCCTTTGTGTGTCTGTCTGCCTGTCTGTCTTGTCTGTATGCATGTGTTCTCTGGGCTCCTCTCACACTCTGCGTGGACTACAGGAAAATAAAGTTGAAATGAAATAGAGAGACAATACTGGTATTCAGAAAAGGCAGACACACACGCTCCCCCTCACACACACACACACACACACACACACTCACCATCGTCAGCCTTCAGCGGCGCTGTAGGTGATGAATGACACTCCAGTTGGTGATCAAAGCAGGTGAATGGAACGGGGCAGCAGAGAGGTGGTTCCTTCTACTGTTACACTGCAACACAATGCTGCTCCTGTAGCCCTCTGGCTCCGGCTCAGCTGCTCCAGGTACAGCACAGCCTTGTCATCTTCCTCCTCTCTGTTATTTATCCGTGGCACACTAGCGTTGTTCACTCGAGCGCAGCAAAATCCAAGCACATTCTTATTACCACCGTTGCCTCCTCTCCACTGTTCTGTTTAATAAGTAGATAGTGCAAAGAGAACACATTCATATGTTTTCAATACATGCAGGTAGAAGTGGAATTGCAAATTATTCTTTATTGTGTTGTTTCTGCAGGAGGCTTTTTGTGTTCTGGAGCTCCTGATTCTCATCCATTGTAATTGCCTTGGGCTGAGAGAGGGGTCATGACTATAGGAGCTAGAGGCTAGCCACATACCTGCCAGTACCAGAGCTCAATATTTCAAGCTCTGAGCAGCCGTCCTCTCCTCCCCTGTGGTCCGAGAGTGGCTGTCACACATCCAGGCTCCCTGCAACACAGCCACAGTGCCTTTATTACTTACGGCATACACGCATGAACGCACATGTGCAAGCCTAAAGTCCTGTACACACACACACACACGCACACACACACACAAGCACAATAACACAAACAGAGAAGCAGCCTTCATAAAGCGTGCATCGATCCATCGCCTCTACTGGGCGTTGGCGCTGCACTTTTGTCCTTCAGTTTTTTTGAATGTTACAAAAGAGGCTGAATTGTAAAATAAAACTAGCAACATAGCACCACTTTCTTCAACTTTTTCCTGTAAAAAAGAAGTAGTAGTTAATCTTTTCTTGGTACCGTGCTGCCAAAGCCAGTACTCCAACTGCATCAGTGCACACACACATAGAAATGATAGTATAATAGTCATTTGCACACAATGAAACTTTTGCAATAACCTTGCTTTGGATATACTGTATGTATTCAAGTATTTAAAGAACCACTGAACACTAAGTTCCCTTTCTGTAGTTAGTATATTTTAGAGAAACACAAGAGGACCAAAATGAAGACTTAAAATGAGTTGCAGAAGCCTCAGTCAAATAATAAAAAGTCTATCAGCACCATAAAACTACTATGATGTGAACCATGGCTTAGCACAACTCTTGCCTTGCTCACAAATACAAAATCAAAGAAGCAGGTTCGCTCTTGTGTTATCATTTGCAGTTGGGATGCAATTGCTGTACCAGAACTATGCTTTTTGGTCTTTTAGGAGATGGAATGGATGAAGTGGTATGTTTTGGAGCACGGTTTTGATGAAGGTTGCACCACTTTTCACCTGTTGTGTCAATACACAACTACAGATTAGAAGCAAAGAGATAATTGATACTGCTGTCAAAAACTGACACTCCCACAACAAAACAAATGTCAAACTCCATCATGTACTGTTCTTTGTTGACTGAAATCTTTCTGCTGTGTTAGATACAAAACATTATCCTAAAATACACACTATCCTCTTCCACAGCACATTGGACCTGAAGGCAAAAACTGAGCAATTAAGCTGTTTTATTTACCAGAGCATGTGCCTATATAGCATTGGTCAAATACCAATTTTAGATGGATGTCAATGGGTCCGGAGCAGAGGTGAACATTATGGGCTGCGGCATTTCAGTGTAAGATTCGTCCTCAGTGAGGCCTGGCCAGAAGGGCACCGGGGGGGCCACTGTGTATATGTGTATCGTATCATTTAATGACAAAACAAACACATTAAAAAAGGAAATATCATCGTTGTAACTTTTCATGTTTTTTCCACTTAATGTTTGATTCACTCCCTTACTGGGTACTTTGAGAGGGAAACATCATAAAGCTTTGCCTTTTGATTTTCAGTTTCTGAACAAATTCAGACTTGCATGGTGTCTTGGGTGCGTTTTTATGCCAAGAAAAAAAAAAAAAACAGTGCACAGCACTACAGGAATCATAATTTCTTTTCTATGTATTAGATATAACCTTCTCCTGCTCACTCGAAGTGTGGGAAGCTGGTGGGTGTAACATATCGTACTCACAGGCGGATGGTTCTATCTGTGGATACGAATATTTTGTCAGCTTGTTTAGTCATGTCAACAGGGAGCATTAATCTCAGAGTATCAAAGAGTCATGTAAAGAGCTTAACCTGAATAACGCATGGACATGAACACGGACATTTCAGAAATATTACTACTACTAATACTATTTTTGTTACATTGAGTACCATCAATGTCTTGTGTCTCAGATGAGCTCTGTTAGTCATATACACAGTTAGCTTAGAGCACAGTCTTATTGTCAAAAAATGTCATGAAACATTCAACTGATCCCACTAACAAGGAGTGTCTGTGTAGACGAAGCTTGATATGGGCCATTCCTCTGTACCGTAGAGCTCCATTGTTGTCCAAAGACTTAAACACATATGACTGAGCCACACTGTTGCACGGGGTGACATGTTCATTATATGAGCATTGATTCAGTGGTACGTACTCCGTTTTGCAGCTGCAAACTTACTCGAGCACCAAATTTGCGTTAATCCGCAGCTCGAATTAGTCCCCAACAAATGTACTGAGTACTGAGAGACAATGTAATGGTAACAAGGCTACTCTGCATGTAATAACATAACTTCAAACTCATACAAGTAAAATCCCTACACTTCTGTTCATGCGATACAGTACCCTCGAGTGCTGACGTCCACCATATAATTGTGTTGTGAGCCAAATTACTCTCTCCCATGAGCAAGTTCTGGCTAAGCAGCTGGTCTTAGTTAATGGACAAGTAGCCAGCTCTGGTCTGTGGTGCTCTGGCTAGGCTGGAGAGGGCTCCTCCTGAAACATGGGGAGATTAGCTCAGAGAGCAGGTGATAACCTCTCTGTCTGAGGCAAGCTTCCTCGTTGCTAATACCAATTACCCCCTGCCTCATGCGCTCCCTCACTGGGATACACTTACCTGTAGGCATGCACACACCCACATGTACACACACTATACTTCTGCACCACCTTGATTTAACTGTTTTTGCTTCAGGCCTGGATGGTTCAGACTGTGCGACCCAACAATTCTGCCTGGGGTTTCTTTAGTCCCTTAGGTTGCTCCCAAAATGTCTCACCCCCTTCAATGGTGAGCAGAGAATCTCTACACAATTACCTGAAAACCCTCCTCTATCTCTCAGGGTAAGCCTTTATTTACATATGTCCAAGAAGCTAGAGCTCCAATGCTCTCCAGCACTGTTAATACCAGCTTCTCAGAGCTTCCCCCTGAAGCCTCCAGCTGCCTTCCACCTATCACGGCAAACTGATGTGGTTTCTCACTTTTTTCTTGAATGTCTGAATGAATCTGGTTAAACACAATGCATATTTACTATTTCCTCAACAAAAAAAAGTCACCCCTCCTCTTTAACCTTACCACCTACAGGAGTGCACTGAGTAGAAGAAATTTCCTGGAATGAGCCTCAAAGAGGGAAGGAGGTGACCAGAGAAAATGAAAGATGAGACACTCTGACAGAGTAATTGTGCAGTGGAAAGTATCAGTAACCTAATTAACATTGCACTGCAGCCTTTGCCACATTCAGATCCTGCTCTGATATGTTTCGTGATGCGTTCTGACACTGTAGTTAAAGGAATCATTTCCTAGTGCATGGTGGTATGAGCAGTGTAATTGCACTTTAGGGTTTAGACTTATTGCATTATGTAAATGACTTCAGAGTCATGCGGAGGATAACTTAATGATGTCCCTAACTAGTTGTACTTAACATGACAGAAAGGAGGTTTTTTTTGTTGTTCAGTAATATTCCTTTTGTCATAACCACTGCAAGAACAAAAACATTTTTAAATACCTCAAAAACCTATTTTCTCAGTCTGCTTATTACTCTCACTGGTAAAGACCTACATGAACACAAATCCCTCATTCAAATTTGGATCAGTTTCTGATTTTGGCTTTTCATCTGTGCTCTTGAATATATAATGAGATTCAACTGAGAAAAGCTAATGTGACGTATGTCCCTGCGACAATCAGGATTTTTTCAGTATTTGATTTAAAAATCTAAAGACAGTTGGTGGACTTAGTCACTTAAAACTGATCAAACCACACCCACACAGTCTGGATTAAGCAGATTAGCTGTCTTTGAATCGTGAACTCTTACTTAATCATACCCAAGTATTATTTTTGTCCAACTCTGGTACTTTAGAAAAAATAAATAAATCAAAAATGCAACTACAAATGGATTTATCATTCTAATAAGCACAAAAAAAAGGTGATCATGGATCTTAGACCAAAACAATGTTGCATTGGAAATTGTAGAAATGAATGGGAGTCACAGTCAGATGTCATTTCTCATAATGTAAAAGGGTGACTGTGAATGTAAACCTTTTGAAAATCTACATCAGCCATATTTTGGTGGACAGCACAAGTGGACTCTGTTCTGCAGCCTGATACAGGTTAGGTTGATGAACTCCGGCATCTCAGACACACATAAGAGGGACACAGTATGCCCTCCCCCTAATCTTGATCCTTGGCTATTACAGCTGCTCCATGCTGGACCCTCAGTCTAAATTTACATCAAAATCTTTCTGATCAGAGCAGCTGCTCTCAGCAATGGTCAATTCAAGGTTTTGTGTGTCTGCTGGGGTCCTTATGCTGGCTGGCAGATGTTCATTAGCCAGCTAGCCTTTCATCTCAGTATGGAGAACAATGGTCTGGCACTCTGTCCTGCTCTTTCATGAGCAAATAAGGCATCATATCTGACCCCAAACTAGGCAATAAGCCATTCAGTGCTGAACACCTGGGATCGAGCCGACGTTCACTGCTCAAGTTGCAAAGAACTTCACGTACTTCTGTGGGCAGGGACAGTTTTGCCTTTTAAGATTGCTGTTTGTTCATATGAATGATTTTACTGTGTCTCAGTTAGTTGATTAATTATAGTTCAACCTCAGCCCCTGGAACATCATCTGTTTTCGCATCACCTGTTATATCCTTGTTTTTCTCTCTTTATTTTATCAGTTCACATCAGTCTGTGGCCTTCTGGAGGGTCAGCTGTCGGTTTGCTAAGCCAACAATACCAGCATCCATTTTAATGTATTTCTCCTTCCATCCTGAATAATCATGTTTTTTGACAGTTGTGATGGTGTTTTTATTAGCAGAAGTGGCTGGACTGTTTCTGTGGAGACAAAGACGGTCTGCTTTTTTTCATCACTTCCTGTTAAACATCTCCCACCATGAAAACAATACAGTGTCCTTGACAGCTCAACAATACAGTGGACCATCGCTAAAGCATCAATCTGAATTATTTCCTCTTCGATTCTCAAAACAATCAAGGTTTTTTTGTCTGTTTTTCATAGCAGAAATGGCATCACTATCCATGACCCATGACCCTCATCAGTGGAGACGAACACATCCGCTTTTCATTACGTAACAAAACTTTTATTATTACCATGATGCTATTATATCGTCTACATGACTGAATTACATCATAGATCATCTATATTCAGTGTTATTACTAATTTGGCTTCACTAGATATTTGACATATACAATAATTGTAACTAAAAAAAAAGCAGTCCATGTTGTGGGCGCGTTCAGCTATTGTTTTGGGCTCTCCGCTGTTAGTTGGTTTCATTCCATTTACATCTGCTGCCGGTCGGCCCTAAGCTGAATCCAAACACCCCTTTATCTTTTGAGAAAAGGCTTTTCATAGCCTGTGATTCTAAAATACGAAGTTATGCACAGAGGTGTGATGCAGGAGTCTTGAAGCTGTACTCTCACCACACAAACATTTGTTTTCCACCTGTTCCATTTCTCATTTAATAAAATCCATCGGGAGCAGATAGGTAAACCATGAAGCTACGCTTGTTTTGTAAGTTTTCATATTAGATCAACAACAGCATATGTCAGTAGAGAGTAGAGTCTCCACTTTTTAACACACAATGTCCAGTGTTATTTCCACTGTGGCCTCCAGAACGGCCAAGGCAGCTGCGCTGATCTAACTCAAGGGTTGCAGGGTAACTGTGGTCATCAGCCTGTCACCAGCAGGGACACATTACGTGACAATGATATGTGGTGTGAAGCATTGACATGTCATCTTTGACTAGAGCATGACGCGTCTTGGCATCAGTTTGTGCCACAGCTGCCCGTGTCCTTTGGAGGGGAAGAGTAGCCGTAAGCCGGCAATGACTTGTTTACTATAGTCAACCCCTAGGATTCCCCTCCTTATACATATGCATATTCCCAGTGCCACCACACATTCAATTTGAGGAGGCATACAAGCATAAGCTGACATTAAGTGAATACTTTAAATCAAGCCTCTAACCTAAAAGGCCTCCTTTCGAAACAAAAAAATAATAATTTGCTCTGCTATTGAAACTCTTTGATATGTCCCAAATGTAATTTAAAGAGACTTTTGTCCAAACTGAAAATTCTCAACACCTACAGATACAGTACAGATATCCACGGCACCTAGAAAATCAATCCTAATGATGTTTTTGTGATCCATGGATATTTCCTCAAGCACCTCCAGCAGGTAACATTTTGGACATATTTAGTGAAATGTCTCAACATTTACTAGATCAGGATAGATGCAACATTTTGAAATGGAAAATTCTTGTCTGGACATGAATCAACAGATTACATTTTGTAACTATTTCACAAACTTCTGTGAGATTTGTGCTGCAAAGTGGGGGTTTGCATGACTTGATAATGTGATATTGGCTTTGCATGGCACAGAGGTATGGCCTGTACACCATTAGGAGCCACAAAACTTACATTTACATCCCTGACATACAGAGAGCCACCCTGTAGAAATGTTTGGGTACAGTGAAGGGAGTGCAAATAAAGAGGACCCTCAGTGCAGATGATGATCCAACGAGACTAGGCCTTCTCCTAGCTATAGAGAAAAGAATTGCCCCAGAGTTATGTCCCGAGAAGAGAGGCAAATTAAAAAAGAGCGTTACTGAGTCTGAACGAGACCAAATGTATCAATTAGACCCAAAACTACCGCAAATCACTGTCATGTATTTTTTAGCCTGTCCAAACGAGAGACTGAGAGATGCAACAGCAGCCATAATAATAACAGCAACTATATTACTGACAATAGGAATATGACTAATAAAGAGCAATATAGTTACAGTGAATAACATGACAGCAGTTAGATATATGAATAATAACAACATGAGTAATATTGGTCAAAAGTGGCAGCGGCAGACAATCCGCAGCAGTGATTCATGAAGCCAGAGAACCACGGCCATGAGAACCATGACCAGGATCCACAGGAACCTGAGAGATGAGAAAAAAGCACAAAAAGGCCCCAGGAAAGATACCAAGAATAAGGATGGAGAGGAAGAGGAGGAGAGAGGAGCCCAGTAAATATACCTGTTTCACTGCAATTGTTGGTAATTACAGCCACTTTCTTATTCCGCATATCTAACTTGCCTGTTTTATTGGTAAAAAACAATATCAGTCATGATATCAGCTGAGGAAATTAATTCCACGAGCAGCAAGGTGATTGCCTCCACTGTCAGTTAATTCGTTGTGTTGTCCTTCAACACACACTCATTCATTTCTGTCATGAACTAAGAATGAAATATTTTTTATAGTTATTTTCTTCTGTTATCAGATATTTCCCATCTCACACTAGTGTCAACAATGTTTTTATATGCTGTCCATGCTCTTAAAACAATTTTCTGTTCCTGGAGCACTCCCATGAAAGAATGTTGTGATGGTTTTTAAATGGCAACATCTCCGAGCTGACATGTTTGTAGCCTGAGGTGACTGCAGAGTGTGATTGAAAGACTGTGATTGCTCTTAAGAGGACTGAAGGGTGTACTATTGCAAATCCATACTAAGCGATGAGGTGATTGATTCCTAATATTAGAATGGCGAACGCCGGGGTCAGATTTAATTGATTTTTCAGAGACAATTTGCTGGACAAAATTTAAGGCCAAGCACCTTTGAAGAAAAAAAGAACTGCTTGATGACGGTATGTATGCAAACCATTGTTCCCTTTCTACAACCTTGATATGCTGCATATAATTTCTGAAAAGATTAGTTCAGTCATTGTACAAAAAAGCAAATAATGCACATGATATTCAAAGTATCAAGCTGAAATGAGAACGTTTTAAATGTCTTCAATGATGGAGCAATACAGTTGTTAACACAATGAAACCAAATGTGTTGCTTTAGGAGTGCCTGATGTGAATCATAATGTCTGTGCCCCTTCTATATTTAAATTCATATATTTGAAGCTTTTGCTGCATGCCCCTCTGCAACATCTTTTTGACAGACACCTGAAAAAGCTGTATCTGTAAGCGGGCATCCATGGGAATAAGCTTTGAAGCGATTACATTTGATAGCAATCTTCAATGGGACCTTGAATGACAGCTATGCATCTGTTTGGAGACAAATGCAAAACAAAATGCTGCCACTCAACTACAGCTTTCACTTTTCCCCTGTCTATAAGTATCAACACAGAAATTTCACCTAGAATACAGTGGAACAGAGAGACATCTCAGAGTGCCTGGGCTGTCGTTCAGTGCCCAGTAGACAAAGTATGAAGTAACAAACGTTGCACTGTCACACAGCCGTGCCCCACTACTTACTTTCGAGAGACAGAATGCGGTGCGTTTGAAACCTGACTGATCAGAGGCAAAACAAAAATACTTGTTCATATAATGGCAGTTGAGAAATTATGAAATGTCAGACATAAGTCTACTGGATGACATTGACATGCGCATTACACATGCATTCACAGCTGAAACAGTCTTATTCATGTCGAGCTTTGTTGTGCTTTGGTGCTTTGTCTGTTCTGAACAGGGTGCTGTGCTGCACGGGGACACAATTGCTTTAGTGTGCCGTCCCTTCTTCCCATCCTTCATGAAAAAAGCATCATGGTTGACACGTCTTTGATACCGTTCATTTATTTTGTCTCTGGACGATGCATTTCAAAAAGGGCCAAGATGCCTGCATTGCCAAATGTGTCCCAAATAAATGATATCCCAGCCAGAATGGGAGCTCCTTGGAGAGTGTGCTAGCCAAAGGCAGTAAATCAATGGGCCTGTGCCAGCATCCCAGCAGCCTCCGTGCAGGAACACACAGTAGGGGGACCGACAGCCTCGGTTGACTTGGCAGCTCAAAAGGCCTCTGACCGCGAGCCAGCAGGCTCCTCAGGGAACTAGCAGCACCTCTTGGGCCACTAAGTGACGGAAGCTGGAAACCAAGTGGGGGAAGAATTACAATGAGGCCCGGGACAAACAGACAGTGAAAAGAGAGGTGGGGGATAATGGAGATTTACCAAATGGACAATACAAACAGGAGGAGGAGGGTGGTGGGAGGGTCATGCACTGTGTTGAGACTTTTATCAAAAGCACACTATGTCCAAAAAAGGTCCTTTAGACACCCAAGAGAAGAGTTATGAAAAAAGAATATGCCTTCGTTGGAAGAAACACAAACTACCACCACACCTGGGGATCTACGGTTATACCTCTACTTGCCTTTGACAACTAGGTGAGACAAAACGTCCTTGAGATGTTTCTTTGAATATGTGAGTGGACATAATATGCCTCTGTTTAGTCACAGGAAACAAAGAGACCAGATAAACCCATTCTTGTTCATCTCTAGTAGCCTATATCCTCTAGCTTCCATATCTCCCAGCTCTCAACATCAATTAATGTGTGTAGCGCTTAAAAGTAATCTCTATCATTTAAATGAATCTAAAGCCCCTCGGCAGAATGCAGGAAGCCCCATATCAACTCACCAGCTGCTACCTTTAAAGTCCCCGATCGTTTGAGTCGGGCTCTGGTGGCTAGTTGGGATATTGATGTGGTGCCGTCTGCTGGTTTTTCTCTTCCCGCTGGCCGCTAGCCAGATTTTAGCAAAGACATTCGTAGGAAAAGTCATAACCCACCAGCAGCTCTGCTATTATCTGCCCAAACAACGAGATGAGGCAACCATTTTCAAGGGTTTACACACTCCGCATACATCAACATCTATCAAGGCAATATGTTACATCACACACACAACTGCATCAACAATAGTAACCTGCAGCCACGTTAGTCATTTCCTTTTCCTAATGTGCCTCTCATTTACATTATTCAGAGGCTTTACCTCCATGTCAAACAAAGGCAAATATTTAGAATTTGCAAATACCACCATTGGTCTAATGAGGAATGAAAACAGGTGTATGTCTTACGGCTGTCAGTGTGTTGATTCCACTCAGTAACAGTGCATGCAACAACTGAGAAAGCCAGGAATTTTTTAAGTCTGTAATTGAGACAAAAATAATTATCTTACAGGGCTCTATCACCTGAATCACAAATTTAACTCCAGTCACGGTGACAGTTTTATTATTTATAATTTTCAGGTTTGAATCCCAATCCTTTAAACTAAATCAGAGTTAAAGCGGACAACGAAAATTGCAATTAATGATCGAGTTTGTGCTGTAAAAAAATAACAAGTGATTTTAAATGCTATTGACTTTTTAAAATTTGAACAATCTGGGGAAGAGGCTTGTTAATGTTAGTGTTTGATTGACAGCAGCTGGCAAGCTGAGCCCAGGCAGGGGAATGTGGGAACTGTATGTTACAAGCCAAGGCCAGGCCGTGTTTTGTAGGCAGTGATGTTGAAAAGTACTGATTATACCGGCATCCAAAATGACCAAATGACATTTGCTTTTTAGCTGTTGTGGTGACTAACTATGTGGCTAACAAGCTTGCAAACTGACAGTAACAGTGCCCTTTACCCTTGTGGATGTCTGTTTGGTCATTTATTTAGCAGGCCAATGTGCAGAACATGTGTTCATGTTTGTACTTTAGATAAGAAGGAGATATTGGCAGCAATGCTAATGCAGGTTGTTGTATAAAGTGTGTGGCACATGTAATGTGTAGCAGGATGCTGTCTGGCTGTGAATCATTGTGACTGTCAGCTTATGACAGAACAGTGATGGTGCTGATTTATGCAAATACAGATTAGCTGGAAACTGTTTGATTTGCTGTTTGAAGACAAGGTCTTCATCTACAAACAACTAATGGTATTCCAATTAATCTAAAGTTATTCAAATTAATATAGAAAAGGAAAGCATTTATCCCTTATGTTTTATTTATTCATTTTGCTCAAAGGAGAATACAGACCACACAATTTACAGAGCAGATATGTATGTTGGGCATAGAGACTACAGCTTTTTAGCAGAAAGCATGTGGGGGCATAGAGTTTGAAAGAAATGGGCATTCACCTGTTAAGGAGCTTGTAGTAGGATACTGTGATTTGGGGGGCTTGACTTGTATTTGTACTTCTACTCACACAAAACGTATCTATATTTTAATATTCTAGAGCAACGAGTAACAAGTCATCAAATATTCTAAGCAATCTGCTCTGGCTACTGCATGCTACACCATCCTTGACTTACTTTATAGTTTGAGTGTGTGCAGCCTCTGCTCTGGACAATATCTCAAGTGGTTACCAGTGATAAGAGTTATAGGCTTAACTCCTCAGACAGTAAGAGGCTCAGCCTATACCATACCTGCAACATACAGTTTTTAAAGAGGTCCGGAAAATGTCTGACTTCTAAATGAGAAGATACACTATGTGGAGGAGATGATCAGATAACCAAAATGGACCATTGTATCTCAGCTTACATAGGTGGCAAACAAATACACTTTCAAAGGAGTATTTCTGGAGACATGAATTAATCCCTTCGACCCTCTTTCATTTCCCAGCACTTTCAGACCACATCTTGTCCTGCAAAGTGCTTGCCTATGTGTACTTCTGCATGTACGATTCTGTGTGTGTGTGTGTGTGGGGGGGGGCCATTACTGTGTTGCTATTTTAAATGCTATAAAAACCTGCAGAGGAAAATGACTGGGGTTGAATTACTCCAATGAGCACACCAATCAATCTTTGCTTTTTTACCTCCATCCTCCCACCAAGTTCATTTCACTTTGTTGAAACACGCAGAGAAAACCACATATTGGATAACATAGACCCATTTAGAAAGCAATTTAAGGTACTACACAGATTCTTGGGGCAGTGATGGAGTGTTGCCTCTTAATTATACTGTATCACCATTGCAATAAAGCCCCCTGATACTTGTTGCTGTGTTACTAGCAAGGAACTATTTACAATATCTTAATATGGTTGTTGGGGTTTGACAGTAATAGTTCAACAATTTGTAACTTGTTAAATTAAATCAGTAACTAATTTATTAAAATGTCTTATTTGCTTTCTTCACGAGAGTTAAAGGAGAAAAGTGATACCATTGTCATTTATGCACACTATAAATGAAAGATGTAGCCAGCAGCCCGTTAGCTTAGCTTAGCATAGAGAGTGGAACAGCTGGCCTTGTCCTTGTTCTGTCCAAAGGTAACAAAATCCACTCACCAGCACCTCTTAATCATTAATGAAGTCAAACTATTATATTTTAAGCTTGAGGTTTATGAGGTTGTAAGAGAACTGCACACTCCACTGGCCTCTTCCCCTTAGCAGACAAGGACCAGAGATATGCTTTAGCTCAGTAAACGTCATTCCTGTGAAAATTGTCAGTTTATATAGGCTGAAAACAGTTCCACCGATGACCACACTGTCACTAGAAATTATTTTGAGCAAATCTAAAATCTTAGCAACTGAGGATGCAGCCTGTCTGTGATTTAGACTGATGTATAAGACAGGTGTATTTTTTCTATAACAGTCTTGCACAGTGTTTCAGAAACACCAGAAAGCTAGAAACATTTTTTTTCTTTTGGGGGGGGGGGTTTGAATGACAAATTCCGGCAGTTGGCTGAAAAAAATGAAAACATGAGCCAGTATGGTGAGGTGGGTGGTGTCACAGTTCAAACTCGTGTTTACAACTAAGTCCCAGGAGGGGAAAGAGACACTTCTCTTTATCCAGGTCATGACTCACCTGCTGTCCACTTGAAGCTTATTTGCAACTGATGAAGACAAACAGACGACAATTCTTGCAACTCTCAACTCCTCACCTTTGCCTCTCAAAAACTACTCAATGTGGTTGTGCATAATGAATTTTTAGTAGGTGAATAAGCAATATAAAATAATGTCAGGCATATTGGTGCAAAATCTAACAATTCGGAATGCATTCTCAGTGGTAACTTAAATCTGGGCTGAGATCAATCTGTGCGGTCAGTCCTGCTTTTGACTTTGCTAGCGGTTGTTCGTACATGTCAGCTGTGTGTTTGTACACATCCCTCTCACATGAAGCGTTTCCGAAAATGAGGTGATTCAACAGCCTCCCACCAGGAGGAAATACTCTCAATCTGCTTTAGTCCTAACACAGAATTTAATTTTAATTAAATGGTTAATGAGCCATGGGATTAATGCCAATGACTTTTTAAAGCAAACATCTATAAATCATTAAGGCCCCATTTGAAAGGGAGAGCGAGCAGGGCTAACGAGTGTACGTGCCTCCAGCTGCCCACTGCCAGCACCTCTCTCTCTCTCTCTCTCTCACTTAGTCTGGGGACACATCAGCCTTACCACTGGTCAAATAAACAGCAGACAGACAGGCTAATATACAGTATATGCACTGATATATGTAAAAAATATCCACTTAAGGAGTTAAGATGAAAAATGTACACAGGTGTGCTAATAACATGAGATTAGCTACTGATAGCAAGCATGGATATGAGTGTTACCATTGAAGCAGGTCATAGAGCTTGTTATATAGGGCATTATATGCCTATTTTTGTACACTTAGGTTGGGGCAGGGCATTGCTGGATCAATAAATCAATCAAGTGTACAATAAAGCAGTGGGCCACCAGTTATGAAGAAAAAAAAAATTCAGAAACTCCATTTCATAGATTTTTTTTCAGAACTCACAACCTAAATTGTAATTACATTTATTTTGATTTTGAAACTCCATGTGTTTCTATAGTTTTCTACAATGCGTTGCCTGTAGAGCAATGTCTCTCTAAGTTGCATGGATGTGCAGCTCATTATTAAGAGGACATGTTATGTTTGTGTCAGGGTTATGTTTGGAGTATTTATTGGCTCTGTAGGACTGCATTGGACAATTCAGCCAAATTAATAGATTAGTTTAAAGCAATCAGTAAAGCTACCTTTCCCAAGTTGGCTAAGTCCATAATACAATATCAAGAGTCATTCAAAAGTATCATGCAAGTGAACTGAGCCTCTGCATCTGGAAAAAATAAACCTTTTCTTCACTGGCAGCTGTCTAAATGGATGACGGAGACCCCTCTAGCAAAACGTGAGTTCACATTCACCCTGGATGAGGGAATCATTAACAGGGCAAACCTCAGTGTTATTTTGTCAGAGGCCGGGTGGATGCACATGCAGCTTGTGTGACTTCCATGTGCAAAACTTGTAACTGAGGTGTTTCTTTTTTATCAGCCATGATCATAATATTTCCCTACTTTTTTTTGTGTTTTATTAGCCATAGACAGCAAGAAAAGTAACTATAAGGATAGCTATAAATATAAGAACAACAGCAGTATTGTTAGGATCACTTTCAGGCTATTTAATCAAAAGTAGGGGCACTGACTGTCCTCTCTGATGAGGAGGCCAGGAGGCCATCAAATTTATGTTGACACATACGAAAGTATGATTAATATTTGTCTTCAAAAGACAACAACCCTGGTTAACAGAGTGTTGATCTCCCTAAACTCCTCCCCTCTTTGAAGAATTTTGCAAACTCATACTCATATACATAGTTTTCTAAGGGGCGACACAGCTGGAGCATACATCATATGATTTATGCGACAGAACACTATTACTGTGAACGGTCACATCTTATAGTTATAGTTGAAGGAACAATGCACATTAATTGACACATATACAAATATAAAATACAAGTCAGAGCACAGAAGCACTGACAAAAGCACATGAATCCAGCCAAGCAGTAAAACAAAGTCATGTCGACTACCCCGCTTGATGACAGCATGTTCAATTGTCCGGTAGCCACTATTTTATAGATCAGTCGAAGGAGTTGGAAAATGTGATATTCCTTAGTTCTGTTGGTATAGTTGGTATGGTGCTCCAGGTATGTGGTGCTCTATAGGTAAATGCTGATGCTGGGGACTCGCTGCCTACCTCTACCTGTGTGTGACAGCTACCTCACCGAACTGCTGCGGCTCGCATGCGTGTGGCGTCCACATTGACAGCCTTCAGGTAGGTCGTTATGATACAAACTGAGTAACAGAGGACCCAAAGTTGAATCTTGAGGTGCATCAACAGAATTATTAGCAGTTTGCATGGTTTGATGGTCTATTTTCATTGTTTTCTGTCTGTGAGGATTTAATAGATTACATTAACTGAAAAATTAAACTTTGACACCCTAGTACTTAGAGCCTCATGATTGACTCATTCTTTAGATCAAGGTAGACAGCCCCTACCGCAACTCCCTCGACCAGTTTAACCAATTTATTTCCCAAGAGACGACAAATTGCAGTGTCATTCAAACGATAAGGAGACTTAAGGATTTTGATGAATACTGTATCAGTTCTCTACACTGTAAAACATCACAGCCCCTTTTTAGTTATGTCAATTTACATTTTCTCTTTAACTCAAAGTGCTGTGATAAGTTTTAGATTTTGAACTCAGCTATTCTAGTTTTTGTAGGTTAAATTTACATTTATTCATTGTCTTGACTAATTGAACATTTTGTCAAATTGACTGAACTTGCTTTATCAAGTTATCAGTTGAAAAAACAAAGGGGAGGATTCTGTTAATGATCCTGAGGCATCACCTTCATATTGTGGCATCGGCAGGGCAGCGCCGCAAGGACTTATGGGTAGGGTTAATGTGTTTTGGGGAGAACCATAAGTTAGGTGGGCATTGGGTTCAATAACATGATGTGATTTGTTCTGTTAGGTGTGTTCAATAATTAATGATTTTCTGAAGCAATACTTGTTGTGATTGCCTAAGACGTCAGCCACTTCTGTGTTGCTGCAATATGATTCTGGTGCTGAACTTCCTCTTGGAAATGGAGAGGCGATTAAAAACCAGCTGGCATCTTTATTTCTCCGCATGCAAACCATTTTACATGTTTCTAATTCAGCAATACAGGAATGAGTTACTTGACATTGGAGAACTTGCTGGTCAAAATATTAAGGAAATTATACAGAAAGTCTTAGAGGAAAGCAACTGTTAATTGTGATTAATAAATCAAGCAAACTTGCACTAATGAGTCAATATAACTTATACATCGAAGTTGAAACACATTTAAAACATAAATCCTCTTAACTTGAAATGGCAAGTTATATAAATACTGAACTTGAAAGTGTGAGTTATAACAATATCAAAATGTGAGTTTGTTTGACTCGGTAAATGAGGTTTTCTTGCACTGATAATTTAAGGTTAGTTGTTGTTTTAACTCTGAGTCCAAAGTTAAATCAATTTAGACGACTTAAAAAACAATGTTGAGACAACTAGAACATTGTAGTCATATCAACTAGATGGACTTTAATTCACGAGTTGAAACAAAGGTTGTCTTCAAGTTGAGTTAATTTGTGTTTTCAAGGCAGCAGGTGAACTTTCATTTGCAAGTTCAAATAACAGGAAATGTCTTACAGTGTATATATCCTTAGCGCTTCAGCAATTCAGAGAGCAAACGATTATATTTACTTTGGAGTTGTTCACTTCTCTCAGAATCTGAGCATCGGTATTTAAAGGAGTGACAGAATAATTTGATCCCGGGAGAGTCAGAGTTTTTATAGAATCAATAAAAAGTATTAAATGCTTTTGCCACTTGGATCATGAGTCGGGTTTCCTATATTTTTTTCTCTATATTTAGACCCATTGTTTTATTAGATTTCAGTGTTAGATCATCTCCTTTTGCTTCACAAATAGCATTAATGAACAATGCTGCCTTTCCCTCTCTAAGCTGTGTCATAACTTTAGTTCTCAGTGTGGATAAATAAATGCCTCTCATGCGTCACTTTATCCCTCAGAGCCATCTTGAGAACACGGTTCCTTTGTTTTGTGAGTGACCATACTTTTTTCATTTAACCATGGTCGTGTGTCTCTTTGCCATGAATTGTGTTAAACCTAAACTGTTTATAGTTGTTTGAAGTTCCCCGTGAAAAAAGATTACAGTCATCATCCATATTGTATGTACAAGGTGTACATTCCAATTTTTTTCTTTAATTGCATTTTCAAGATTGATTTACTGACTACTATAGTTACATACCGCTTTGGCTTCTTCTGGCTGATAAATTACATTTCTTTATTCTTTCTGGTCTGTTAATTAAAGTCCAATCAATAAGCAGACCAATGCATTCCAAGTCATTAACACATAACCATTGAATTTGGTTACAGTTTATACTGTCCTTGACATGAAATAGCACATCTCTGCTCTCACCTTCAGCTCTGTCTTGTCTAATTATAGCACGCGCATTTAACATGTGAGCATGTGAATTCTCATATTACCTGTCAAAGTCCAAATTAGATTCATATAGAAGATGTTACAGTTGTTCACTTTTAGGAATAGTGCTTCGAACAGTCAAATGGCCACCTAATAACCTGCTTGGTTTAGCCCCAGAGTCCTACAGAATATGAGCCTGTTCAGAGAAGTTTAAAGCCATGGTGCTTCACAATTACAGGATTTATCTTGCACTTTCACTTGTTTGATTATGCAGAGTTTATCCTTCACTTGGCAAAATTACAGCGGCTGATGTACATGTTGGTATTCATTGATTTAGCTGAAAACTAAATTACTGTTAATGGCAGTAACTTCATATCCTGGTGTAATACCCTCCAAGCTAGGATGCATTTCTCTGCAAATGCTGTTGGATGATGAACTGGGCCCATGTCCCCTGCAGTTGGCCCGGGATTAAAATGTACATCCCTGCTAACAGGAGTGTGACAAACTTTTCACTGAAGTTTGGGAGACTTTCCTTTGATCGTTTTTACTTTGGAGGGAGGCATCTGGTATAATCGCTTTTCCACTATTGATAACATTGTAATATGAAGCAAATTGTTCGACAGGCAATCATATGCTCATATATCAAGAGAACAAAGGGAGCACTAGATATTTGGAACAGGTGTTTTCATTCCCTGTGCACTGAACCTGATTGAATGTGTTAACCAAACACAGACGCACTGAGGTGCCAACAAGAGGCTCAATATAAATGACGATCAATATCGTAATCTTATGATGATAAAAGTTGCTTTCAAATATGTCACCACCTGCAACCTTTGCTGTTGCAGAGAGGTTCTTAAAGGTGGATGGCAGTGAGGAAACACCTGCACACAGCCATCTTCCGTTCAAACAGAACTTGTAAATTCATGGTTACGACTATGATTTATAGTTATCTTTATTGGTGTGAACAGCCCTAAACTCTAGTTATACATTAACCATAGTTTATCTGCCATAAAAGCAATCTTTCCCTAACCATCATCATTATGTGGTTGTGAAAAAATGGCTGATATGAAATGTAATGTGGGGTTTTCATTGTCCAGTAGTAGCTTACTCCAAAAGTATGTAAAATACCAAATTTGATCCGCCATATCTTTTGCAATAATCTCCAATAGATCGTTAGCAGAATCCACCCATATTATTGATATTGGCCTCTCCTTTCATTTTATAGAAGTCTCCTTTAATTCATCAAACTGATTTATTTTAGCTGCACTGTTGGAAGGTGAGCAACTTTTGAATTCTAACTATTTAATTTGACAAAGTCAGTGACTGAAGGCTTAACTGGCCACCTGTAGATGATTTATTTGGCTTTCCCTTCCACTCCAACATCTATTGTATTATGAAAAGGAGAATCGGATGTAAAATCCCCAGTGGCCTGTGCTAAATTTACCTTAAACCAAATCACTAAAGCCTACTGGTGCTTGACAGTCTGGGCAGGTGTGCAGACTCCTCAGTAATATCCATGGGAGACCCGCTAGCACTGCTCACCCTTTATGCATTCTTATTTATTAATCTGACTCACTCTCTCCTCTGCTGAAGGTTTGATCCAATGAAAGTTGAACAGTACCGTGCCAAAATGCCCTTTTTCTAATGGCTATCTGAGAGCCTCTTTTGCTGTTAAATAAACTGGAATTGTCGAAGCTGCTCACACTATATTTGAGTCAGGTTGCACCATGAAACGAACACCTTTAAAATCAAGGTTAGAGTCAAATGAAGCCCCATACATGGTCATACTGTACATGTTATAAGGGTTAGGGTTGTTGGGAGGTTAATGGCAGAACACAGCTGCTTCTATCAATACAGATTTCCAGTGGTATGGACCTCAGAGTTTAAAAAAAGCGTGGCATTGCCAAGGCATTTGTTGTTGACATTGACACACAACGCAATCACTGTGTGAGCGCCCTTACCAACAGTGCTGTCTACTGAAGTGTTAACTGCCCTGACACTGCTGGTTTCACTGTGTGTCTTGACATGTCTTCCTGCAAGTCAACACCCCAGCGCATATTTTTTTGTTAAATAAATAAAAAGCCCGAGCATGGAATAAACACAGATTCTAAATAGGAGCTGACAGCACCACCGGTTCAGAGATGGAAGCTTCAGTAAAGTTTTTTTTTTTTTTTTTTGTGCTTATTTTGCTGACAATTGCAGGCAGAGAAGACGACAGATAAGAGGTCTGGTTTTTTGGTGTCACAGCGTTCCTGTCTAGCACTGCAAGAGTCAGTAGAAGGCCTCGTCCCTTGAGGTTAAAGAATGCTTATTAAATGGCAGCACAAAGACAGCAGGCCACTCATGCGGACAGGGCATCTGCAGCATGAAGAAGGTGAAGGGGTTTAAGAGCAGAGATGGATGCTTTAAATAATAATGATGTCCTTTTGGAGATGGAGGTTATTGTTGTTTAGTGTGTTACAGTGTGTGTGCTTGATCATACATAATGGCACACATCCAAGGGAATATTCTATATCCCGTCAGCATAGTAAAATGAGAGACTGCATACACACACACACACACACACACACACACATGTGTGTGTGTATATACAGTATATATATATATCGTGTGTGTGTGTGTATATATGTATGAATAATTGTGGATTTTTGGCAACTGTTCAGCTGATATGGTAGAACTTTGTATCTAGCCTTTTTTTGGCTTCCCTGCACTATAGATGCCGGTGAGAAAACACACATAAGGAACAGCATGCTGAGCCTGGGAACAGATGGGGTTTTTAGCTCTGATTTTACATCTAAAAGGACAAAACCACAGCACTGTGGTTTCACTCAGCTGTCAAAAACTGAGTGGCACTGCATTACATGGATGATTACCAATAATTCCCTTGCCGGGAGTCAACTGAAAAGAAGACAACGATGTAATTACAGTCCCCTTTGGCAAACTGCTTTGTCATACAACAGAATAATGATATGCTCCTTTGACACCAAACCAATGTCTCTGAATCGGTCGGTAATGGCCCTGTAAATCAAAAATGCTACTTTTATAGAATCACACCTGGAGTCATGCGAGACATTCAGGAAGTCGTGAAAATCAGAAGAGTGTAAAATAATGCTTTTGCTCCGAGGCTCTAGATCTCATACTATAGTGCCTAATCCATGAGATCTGTGACCGCTGTAGGGTCAGAGAGTGGGACACTACAGAGATACACTGATACTGTGAAATGTTACACAGCTTCTAATTACTATACAGTACACATGCTCAAGAGGTAAATGGTAAGACTATCATTGCCCAATCCCATAATATGTCTGTGTGGGTTGACTGGTATCTTGATTATTACCAAATGACTGAAATGGTCATTGACCAGTGGCTGAGGATTTCATCCATTGAAAACTGTCATCAGTTTTGCCCGACCTCTGCTGTAGAACATCTACCCACTAGCAGGGAATTTATAGCCCCCGTCTCAGCAAGAATTTATATTTCATATCTGCCCAGTGCCCAGTTGCATTAAGCTCAAATACATTTGCCCCATATCCAACCATGCTACAATGCAAATGATGTGAATTTTACAAACCTGAGAAGCATGCAGTGCACCAGTCACTATAAATTTCCTGGGCCATTATAGCATATTTCTCTCAGCTTTGGTTGCTGTATATATGAAGAGATGGTGGAGACTATTATTTTGAGAGGTACACAATAACACTTCCAAGTGTCGTAGTTCTTATGTTGCCTTACGTGCTAATATTTTATATGCATATGTAAGTAAATATGTTGTAATCAATGTGTATGCTTTCCTATAAAAGGGAAGGTTTAATACAGGGGTTTAGGACTTGATTAATTGATCGAAACAATCTCTAGGTGTTGTACTTCCACAAGCTTTTTTTGTTTGTGACTTGTCCTAGGAAACGCACAGGTAGCACATGTGCAAAAGGGACATTACAACTTATCTTAAGCTGCGATGTGTGGTTGACAAGACAGTCTTCCTGAAATGCGGTCCGTTGTCTATGAGGCAACACAGCACAGAGAAAGACCCACTACGGATATGTTTCTGTGCACGTAGGTCTGTCAATTTATTTGTAACTTATGGTGATTTTGCAGGTCAACTCAACAAGCTGTCTCATATTCTAGCTTGCAATAAATGTGTCAGAGCTTCAGCAGCATCATGTTCACCTGTGAAGATGTACCGACCACAAACTAAACTTATTCCAACTGGAATGTGGCACAGTTGGACATTAAGGTCTACAAAAAAACAGCAACAGCGTCTGATGTTTAATTTCTGCCACAAGCTGGAACACAAGCTTTAGGGGACGTAGTACTAGTTGGCACAGAATGTAAGGACCAGAGCAGATCTTCCATGGATAAGGAGCACAAACGGCTGAAGCAAGCTCTGAAGGCTAGTGGCTATTCCTGGACAGTGCTTTCATCGAATCGACAACAAGGTCTCCTCTATCCAATACGTTGAGGACAGACACCTGTCAGCACAAACGATCATCACAAAGCTGCAGTGTCAGAAAAAAACCCCTAACCCTAGCCGATAAAGAAACAGATATTACCCTCAGAGGTTGATGGAGATGAAATCAGAGCTAAAAGAGAGTGAATATTCGACTTACATTCATTAAGGGGCCAGAAACACAACTCCAAATGAATGCTAATGTTGCTCCATGTGAATTTGCGAACAAATTTATAAGGTGATAACATGTCAGTGGTGTCTTGTTTCTGCTGCCCTAAGGTTGCTAAAAGATCAATTATTGCAGGTTATTGCAAGTTATACTATCAGCTTATTTTACACAAGACATTTTGAGATGCAACTGCATCCCAGCTTGGCTCACGGCAGAGATATAGCAATCACATCGCACCCTAAAGACACACCCTTTGAGGACAATGCCCTTTATTTACGTCAGAGTGGAACAAGAATCCCTTAACAGGAGGACTGAGATATTAATTGCAGAACATCTTTACCCCTGTGGTTTGACACCAATTCACACCTTATCCCATGACTCTGACGACTCACATTCTAAAACCATATAGATCGCTGTCTCCATCTGAGAAGCTTGATGAAGCTTCACACTGCTAAGCTAGTCAAGTTTGTTAAAGTTAGTTTATGTCTTATGTGTTATCATGGCGTCCAACTTTTCCCTCTCGTTTCAGGCCCCTTGACTTCCTGCCCTTGTGTTTTTCCAGCTGTCTGCACCGCCCTGATTGTTTCCACCTCTGCTCCCTTCCCTGGTGTTAATATTGTCTGTGTTTTCCTCTGTCCTGTATCAGATCATCTCGTGCCCTTGTGTCAAGCATTACACCATCCTAGTCAGGGTTAGTATTTTGTTGAGAGTGTTAATCTAGTCAGGTTAGTATTTAAGAAAGCATTTTTTTGGATTGTGTCTCTTTTTGGTGCCTTGCCTATGTTGATCTTGTTCAATAATGAACTGCACCTTTTTAACCATCCGTTTTCCTCGTGTCAAGCATCAGAGTCCGTCTCCTTGGGTGTGCTTCTGGTCGTAACACTCAGATGGATAATGAGTATTAAAATGTCTTAACTGTTAGTTGCCTTGTACCAAAAAATTTATGACTGCTGGATCATTGTTCACTAGAACAAGTTAACCATACAGTACTATGCAAAAGCTCTAGGTAGGTTTGAAGAAACGCTTTCAAACATAGTAATAATAATATTTTTATCAATTTACAAAATGCAAAGTGAACAAACTGAAAGGAAATCTAAATCAAATCAATACCTGGAGTGACCACCCTTCAAAACAGCATTCATTTTTCCAGGTACACTTGGTACACACCAGGTACAGTTTTTGAAGGAACTCGGCAGGTAAGTTGTTCTACACATTTTGGGGAACTAACCACAGATCCTCTGTGGATGTAGGCTGCCTCAAATCCTTCCGTCTCTTCATGTGATCCCAGACTGACTCGATGATGTTGAGATCAGGGCTCTGTGGGGGCCACACCATCACTTCCAAGACTCCTTCTTCTTGAAACTGAAGCTAGCTCCTAATGACATTGGCTGTATGGTTGGGTTTGTTGTATAATCTTTGCCTGGGAGAGTGTTGCTGTGCTCAGTCTGGCCATGATGACCTGTGATATGAAACTGTCCACAACCCCTGTTAGCAGAGTTTGGCTGTTCATCACCCGGTTTTAAGCCTCCCACACAGCTGTTTCTGTTCCAGTTAATGACTGTGTTTCAACCTACATATGAAATTGATGATCATTAGCACCTGTTTGGTATAATTGGTTAATCATACACCTATAATCCTATGAAATCCCTGACTTTGTGCAAGTGTACCTGCGAGAACTGATGCCGTTTTAAAGGCAAAAGGCGGTCACACGAAATATTGATTAAAATGTGTCTCCTGTTCGCTCACTTAAATAAAAATGAAGAATTAAATTTCATATTTTTGAAAGAATTCTTACTTTACAGCATTTCTTCACATCTGCCAAAGACCTTGCACAGTATTGTACACATGCAGAGCTCTTTTGGCTGATGTTTTTTTTTAAATGACATGTCCCACTATATTATACTACCTGGTCATCAGGAATGAAAAATCAATATAATTGTACTTGTTGTCACAATAACACTGCCATGTTTTGCAAAGCACAAACAGGTCGGTGCTGGAGCTCTCTTACCTCAGACTCTTTGGCTCTGACGGCACTGGGAAGTTCATTCTCTCCCTGTCTGCCTCTCTCTTATTGTGGACAGCAGCAGTGGAATTGTTCACCAAGGTGCCATCTATTGTGTTGAGATAATTGCCCATGAGTAGAAGCTCATCAAGAGGAGAAATTGAAATTATTTCCTCGTACTCAGGGACGGTGAACCGTGGAGTAAAAAAGATGATGAATCTCTATATTTCCATGGGGATCTGCATACGGCAGAGGAGACTTGATTAGGTTGAACGGCAGCAAAATTACACACAAGAACTTGTCCCGTGAGCCTCTTCCTACTACAGCCACGCACTTTGCTTCTGTTGATTTTTGCCATCCAAGAGTTAAAGGTTGGGTTGTGTTGCTGGTGCAGCGCAAGCAAACATAGATTAGTTTCCTCCAATCAATCACAACCACTGCCTCTTCCCACAAACATGCCGGCATATTTCTAACTGGCGGTGGATTCAATTTTCCAAACACAAAATTAAACATCTTGTAAATTACGTTTATTGTCCCGTGCATTTCCCTCCTGCAATCAAATGCCAGCAGTCATTGCTCGTGTGCTAATTGAAGTTGTTTTTTTTCTGTTATGTAAATTTCTAGAAAGCTTAATTGGGGTATATATCACAGTTAGCATGCATTATTCCAGCGGCTTACTCTATCCTCAATGTAAACACAATGTTTGCACTGTGGGCTTGTTCCAGCAAATGTTTGCTGTTGGCCACATGATGTAGATCCCTTCTGATGAGAGCAAAAAGATCCCCACCTCCCCTTCCTTCTGCCACACACACACACACACACACACACAGTTAAAGTTCAAGTTTATCATCACATGTACAAGCACAGTGAAATGCTTGTGCCCTGGACCCCTCATCCTTTGTGTACATACATAAACACAGACCACCCATGAATACAAAGCCCACAACCACTCTCACAGACCACATAAGCAACACTCACAACCACATAACCATATACCCAGTGCACTCTTGTGTAACATTGCATACTATTCAGTTCATTGTGTTAATAGTAAGATAAATTATGGCTACGTTTCATTTACCTGCATCGGTTTCAGGATCCTAGCACTGTGCATGCTGGCTCACTGTCATACTGCCGTGTCTTGCAGAGAACAGAGCAATCACTAATGCTATTGTAACAACTGTTTTTTTCCCCACTATGACAAATCAACAATCAACAAATAAACCCTTTTTCTTCCAGAGAGACCTGAGTTTGACTGCTTTAGCTTCCACCTGCTTTGCCCAAGCAACACAATGCTGAATAATCCCAATAGTTTCTTCATTCCTGATACAACTGGATGACATAAAGACATTATTAGAGGAAAATATGAAAGAAATGTGTTGAGAAAAGCCACAAATGAACCAAAATGCTTGCAATTATGAAGCACCAAATGAACAAATAGCAGAGCAGAAAAATGCTTTTTAAAAAAACAATATATTCAATACACAGTATGAAGAGTATTCCCATGATCTGATCCAGAGGCAGCGACCCTTATTTAAGGGGTTTTGGAGTTTGAAAACTGGAGTTTTACCAGACACAACTGCAGATGATGAACTGACATCTAATGTGATTTACTGTCTTAAATGGCCTAGATTGTTGTAAAGAATTATATTAGGTTAAAACAGAAGAATGATAATCCGCCTTAATGGAAATGTTGTGTTGTATTTTGTACATTGCTTTTAATCATGCATTTTTTTTGGTTATTGTTTTATGCAATTTAACCTGATCACACAATTATTGAACAATGTATTCCCTTTTTTTCTTTTTGGGGGGTGCTTGGGAGGGAGAAGAGAAGTGAAGGTGAAGCTGGGGGAGAGGTGGGGTAAATGCATGAAAGATGTAATATTGTTATGTATTTATCTATTTATTTATTTTATGAGCAACATTATCAGTCCCATTCAATTAATAAAGATGATATGCAATGTAATGTTGAGTTGTTCTATTTTTGAATATTTGATCGTTTTGAGCTGATATTGGTGGTAACCCAAATCATTTCTATAATAATGACAAGTTGTAGCCTATTTACTGTTTGTTATTATTGCTAAGAACAAAACTAACACCTACAGTTTTAGAACCTGACTTCTTGTAAACCCTAACGTGATGCACAACTAGGCCTTCACATCATCAACGGGTGTTTAGTGCTTAAGGTTTATGTTTATGGAGTCAGTATTTAGTACCAATCATTCAGGGAGAAATCCAACAACTGTTTAAAGGCACACAGTGAACACAGAGTAATGACAGGTGACAGTGTCAGAGTCTGAGGGTGTGCTTTTAAGTGCCTTGCTCAAGGATACAATGGCAAGTACTTACTGAAGGAGGACCATTTAATAGATTATGGTCCACTTTGAGACTTTTTTATATTCAGAATAATGGTGACAGTTTTGAATAAAATTGAAAGTCCAGTGCTCTTACAACATATAACAATCAAGAGTTTTCATTTTAGCTGTAGTCATGATGTTACACACCGATGCTTTCAATCCTCAGTGGGAAAAAAGGCTTTATCGTTAACATTACATATAAAGTATTTTACAGGCTATAAGGTGTAAGAATGAGACCATTATCCATCACCGTAAGATCCTCCCATTTACAGGTGGTAATCACTAGTTGAAAAGTGAGGTCCTGGGATGTTTTATTTCTGTGAACTTGAGTGCAGTTCATAACCTCATCATTTCAAACCCTCAACTTAAAAATGACAGGTCACAGGGACATTTCTGCGTGGTGTATTTCAATGACAACATTTTAGATACCGTTTTCTCTCGTTAATTCTGCATTTGAATAGGTATTGAATGTCTGATAGTCAACAAAAAGCAACACAAAGAAACATCTGAGTACAATTCAACAAAAATATCTAGTAATAATAAAGTCTAAATATAACTTATCTGCTATAGAAAAAACACAGGCATGCATGAAGAATAGAAATGCAACTACTGATATCTAGTTTGTACCATACCATGAGTACAGATTAAAATGTTACCTAAACAAATTGTATGCCACATTTAAACCCATCACAGAGACATGTTCTCTAGGTCCAGATGAACTGCTTTCTGATTACTGAAGACACCAAGCGATGTATGTTATACATTTCAGTGTGCATTACAAACATGGTACTTGGGTCAACATTCTGTTATGTTATAATTTCCAGTTTTTGCTACTATCCAATGCTGCCATTTATTCTCTTAAAACCATCAAATGCATTTGCATTCTCATGTTACCTCCCGATATAGTAGCTTGCATTATCAGTGGCAGCGTCCTGTGTTGGATGCATGTACTTACAAGACGAAATCTGGCAGACAAGAGCTGGTGCATGCCCACACATAATGATGTAATCTTTGAGTGGAACAGCCGGTCCTGCGCGTTTTAAAGAGGGAACGTATCTTTGTTGTTTTAAGTATAACCAAAGCAGTTTCTTCAAGAACATACCAAATTTTCAGATACACGAGTTGTGTTGCTGTCTTCTGTTGTATTTCTGGCAGAGTAGCTGCTTAAGGTGCGTTTTTCTTCCCCAAATGATCAATAAACAAATTAAGACATCTTTAACCAAAACTGAAAAACTAAGGGTGATAATTGCAAAGATGATAATTGCAGTGGTTGTTCCATTTCATAAATCTACAGGGAACGCCACAGAGCTGCAATGTATACTACTACATGACTAGTCCTTCTTCAGAGGCTCAGAGCTCAGGTTTGTCTTCTCATCTCTGTGTTAGTATCACTATGGGAATTGTATTTTAGGTGAGGCTGAAGATCACTTCCCCAGCGTTTTGAAATATGGCATTTGTGGATGACATCTGTGGAATCTGAGCACCTCTTCACCCAAGGGCATATCCCTGTGCGAGAGCAAGAGACACAGCTGAGAAATGAGTTGGCACGAACAGTCCTGCTGACTGCTCAGGATTTCACTGGCGCGCTTTGCAGACTGGCGTCGCATTACTTCTCATTAATTTTGCTTTTGTAGCTCGCTTAATATGCTATTGACTGCATTAGTGAAGAGATTAATGTGTTGTTAAATTATGTTGGCTCATGGTGCTGTCCTGTGTTTAGATATACTGCTTCGTCAGCTGCTCTAAGGATTATTTTCCATGTACAGAAGCTCATAGTCTAATGCAGGGCATATTCAGCAATCAGATCTATAGACTCGGATGGGCAAATCTCTGCCAAGCAAGATGTGAGGGGAATTTTTGCTAGATAATGATGCAGACATATCATTCTCCAAGTCTCTTCCTCTCTAGATTTTTGTGGAGGAATAGATGTGGTAGTAGCAGTAATAGGCACCATCAAAACACCTCACACTTTAAAAGGGAGACTAACTTTTGTTGAACAGTGGCCACTACAGCTACAAGTGACAATTACTGTTTATTATTTAGCACAGCAAAAATGCAAAGCTATTGTAGCAGCAGCACATGGGGAGGAGAGTCGTGAAGTCAGCAAACGGACTCGATGATGTGCAGTATACAGTAGTATTTAAAATTAACATCAACCATCAAGCTCACATCAACCGCCCTAAGCCGCTGGACCGACTAAGAATTCAGCAGGAAAAACCTGCCTGTATTAGATTAATCAACGTTAAAACAACATTTATATGGAAGAGGAACAATGTGTTATTTCTTCTTTCAAAAGTAAAAGAGTCTGACTTTAACAGCAAAGTCGAAAACCACTGTGGGACAGGACGAATGAATTCTGACCAACCCTCTCACACTAGCTGAGATGCACTTCAGCCTGACTCGCTGTCATCCAACGGCTCTGATGTAATTCTCCAGCCTTGACAACATCTAACACAACATCTAAGCGCTGCACAAGCAGAAGACACTTCACTCGCACATTTAGTCACGACAAAATATCCACAAGAGGTTGCTGCTGTAGAGACTAGACAGAACAATCTCAGTTTAGTAAGTGAGTGGGCTTTTGGGTCATCTTATTTTGATCAGTCTTCACAGTCAGCTTCTTTCTCAAAAAAAAAAAAAGAAAAAGACATTAAACACATATTAGTTTGCTAATGCAAATCAACGGCCTTGTTCATTGTCAGTAATCCTTGTTCTTTTCTGCAGTGAGGTGGCCAGGTGTGTTTTTTCAGTCCTTTGGATTTCAAGGATGTTTTCATTATTATTATCCATTTATTTATTTGAAAGGTACCTAAGCCATTCACAGATTAATCCGAGTGAATTGTGGGATTGACAGTGCGGTTTAACTCTTTCTCACATCTCTTTTCTCACTTGCTTTCTTTATTATGAAGGGCATTTCTTGTTCATGCTCTATCTTTGGTGGCAAAGCATCACCTGCATGGGCTTCATGTAACAGATAGAGAGGTGATACAAGCAAAACGGAAAGCAAAACATCTGCCTTCCAAAACTGCCTCCCTGATTTGAAATGACTGGCGAGAGACAATGATAAGACACTGTGCTGTATGTTAACAGCTTGAAGGAAGAAAAAAAAACAGAAAATTTGACCTCCCTCTTTAGCTATAAGCTTTTTTTGCTTTAGCTTTGTTTTTCTCACCACGGGCCCTTTGAACTTTGATCTCGTCTCATTTTGGATGACGCTCTCTTCGGTAACAATGGAATGTAAAATAAATGCGACATGAGTAGAGATTTACATTAAAAAAAGCATAAGAACATACACTAATAATATAGTAAATATTCTAATCATGGAATTAAAACTTGCCAGAACTTCACATTAAAGCCACTTTGGTGCTAAGGTAAAGCAATAATTTAATTTAAGCATAAATTATTTCCAACAAAGTCACCATTTATGAAGCAAACAGACCTGGCTTTTGGTAGGTGAGCATGTTTAACATCACAGAAGTGTCCGATTTATTTTTGATGGACTTTAGATTTTTGAATAGTTGTGTAATATCTTAAATGGGCAGCATGACTGCACGCCTTTGTCGAATAAAGATGACAAAAGTGGTCTTTTTAAATATGTTTGTTCAATTTCGACAAAGCTCCTTTAGAAAAAAAAGTATCATCATTCCTTACTCACTAAAAACTGTTTTACCATCAATACAGATTAATACATCACAGCAACAGATTCAAATCTATTGTCTGCCCGTTTTTATATTATCATATTAAAACTACACAAAGGAGTTTAATCTTTCATGCTCAGAAAAGCTTGGAACAGTTTTTTCATTGGTTGTGAAATTTAGGTTTACCATAGAAGACGCAGTCACAATCTGACTTGTCACCAGCGTGCTTACTGTTTTACAGTTTTACAGCGGGAGTGGAAGGCATCTCGACAATCATCAGATCAAGCATTTATCAGAGGAAGCAAACATCAGTTACACGTGTAAATTACCTGAAGTAATATAGGATATTTTATCATACAAATGTAACCCATTTTGTTTCTTGTCAGCTAATGCATGTAAACCATCAAGGAAATCCTTGCAAAATAAAAAAAAAAAAAATGGTGACATATGTGGAGGCAGCAACCAAATGATTATTTTAAGATGCACAGGGGAGTGAGCTGAAACAACTTTCTGACAGTTTCATCATGCATTACTACACGGCAGTTCCTCCCAAAATTGACATCGCTGGCTTTGATCAAAGCCCAAACAGGGCTGTGACATTCTGAAAGAACTGTTTCAAATGATTTCTGTGACAGAGAGCATAGTTTCGAACCACTGACAGTGCTTCAAAGGATATAATGTCTAAGTGAGCCTGTGTGTAGGTGCATGCATACAGTACGTGAGTGAGCTCCGGCGCATGCTCGCTGACAGTGGGTCGCTTCCGTCGACATTTGTGATTCTAATGCCACGCAAAAGAAAAACACTCTTTGCAATACACGTCGCTTATTTTAAAATGTTGTCATTGCATTTTTTCCTACATAATCTAACCACGTCGCAAGTTAAAATTAAATGACTTGCAGGGCTGATGTGTATATTTCATCACGCCTGTTGTTTAGTTTTTTTTATCCTCTGTGATGAATCTGAGCCGTGCCCTTGTTGAGGCATTGTCTGCGGGTAGCGCAGTGAGTCTGACTGATTGATGGCAGACAGTGGCTGTCACCCCTGGAGAGTAAGCATTTCTGTGTCGCCTCCCCACTGAAGGTCCTGTTGAGCTTGTTAAGGGAGAAAACACTTTTTGTTTATAGCCACTCTGACGGCACCGGCTGACAGCTCCTGCTGAAGAGGAGAGAGAGACTCCCTCTGGCACACTGCCCCCCGCCCCCCCTCTGTCTCTCCTCCCTGTCTGTCTCACCTTCCCGAATGTCTCCCTCTGTCTCTCTATCTCCCCTTCTTCTGTCTCGTGCTGGTGTTGTGAAATCTGGTGAAATGAGCTCGATGATTTCACATGCAAATGTGCAGTCCCTGCCCAAAAAGACAAAGGCTTCATCCGTCTGGACAGCTTGAAACAAACTTGGTTCAATGTCTTGGAAGTAACAACTTTGCTACAGTGAAGTCTCACTTTCCAGACAGTATCTTTATTCTATGTCAAGGTGACCAAAACATTACCCAAACCAAGTCACTCAAAAATCAAACAGGCTGCATTTTATTTTTATAGGAATTATATGTTATAATAGAATAATATATTTTTCTTACTGTCAACAAATATTATGAAATGACCAAAACCAATAAAGTATGTCTCTCAATACTTTCTGATACTATCTGTGGCACTGGGTCAGACATGTATAGTTTGATTTTTTTTTTTTAAAGGGTGACTCATTTCCTAAAATAGCTGGGCTCTGTCATTTGTAGCACTCAATAAGGATCAAACAGTATATTTGTTAGGAAGTGTTTTCAGCTGCCGGACTGTGTGTGTGGGACTGAATCAAAATAAACTGCAGTGTGTGTGTTCAGTGCGGCTCAGTTTTTGGACAACAATGGAGCTCTGTGGCACAAGAGGAATAAGATATCAGGCTTAGGAGAGAAAATATTTGGATCAATACACTGTCGGTTGTGACGGTTTTCCTTTTCCACAAAATAAAAATAAATATATTGAGAATTTTCTTTAAATAATCTGTTTAAACTTAAACCTTTTTAATCATTACTTTTTAAATTTTTGGACAGTATAAGAGCTACTCCATGAAAACAGTTATCATTTTTAGAATAATTAATCGTAGAAATGTATTGGCAAACAGGAAACAAATCCAAAGATAATTAGTGTCTACAACACGTATTCAGAATTTGTGTCAATTTCTCCAAATCATATTATACTGTAATCCTTTTTTTTTTTTTTTTTTTTTTGGTGTCAAAAAAGCACCAGATTATCTTTGTGTTGGGACACACGAGCACGTTTATATGTAAGTATCTAAACACGGAGAGCCTTTTTTTGCTGTTTTGAACAAACTCAGATCACCAGATCCAGAATCACAGTCAGACGAAATTATCCTGCACTGGTGAAAAAAGGAAAAATATGTACTGAGGCAATAAGCTCTCTTCTGGGAAAGCTTAAAGGAGGGGAATAAACAACATCTAAAATTAACGAAGGTGAAAGTGCCCAAACACGTTCTCTCCTCCATCTTCTGAAGACCCCCGCCCCCCATCCCTCCTCCTCCCTCCATCTATTTATGTAGTCACCTCGACTGGGAAGCACTTCAAGCGAGGCCTCTTTTCACTCCCAGATGGGCTCACCAGAGAGCTGTATGTGTCTTTATCTGTGTTTGTGTACGAGTGTGTGTTTGTGTCTGAAGGGTGGGTGTGGGAGTACAGGGGAGGTTGGTGTGATCTGGGGCTGTGTGCCATTTGAAGTTGTAAAGCCAAGCGTCTAAACACGGCCCGACACTGAGTCATCTGCTTTTTGATCATGCTGCACCTGATGTGAATTTCATTTGTGCCACTCAAAGAGCAGGAGGGAACCCGTACGCCTTGACTCTGTGTGCCTCTCTGCGTCGCTCCCTCTCTTCCCCTCGCCCACACCAGACACCTCTGTGCGTCCCCTCTCGGGCTCTCAGGATGAGGGGGTTGGCATCCCAGAGCAGTGCGGGGTGGGAGGCGGGGGAGGGTGGGTCATACGTAAGCTCCCCCTGAGCCGTGAGCAGGGGAAAGCTTCAGATTCCTGGTGTTCTACAAACGCTGCCATTTAAAATAAAAGAAACATGAAAGCCCGTTTGATGTTCAACGGGTCCAGCTTGCTCTCGACAGCAACACGAGCACAAGCAACAAGCAGGAAAGCAACACTTTTAAGCCTTTGTGGACGAGCATATGCGGTCAAAGTGGTGCAAGGACTGCCTCGCAGGGATGACCTGTGTTAAGGCTGCGATTGTCTCATCTGTCAAGTAATTACACTCATTTTCGGTGGAACACGTTTTCTTTTGACACACTTTCACATTGCTCGTCTCACAATGTTGTTTGTCATTGTTTATCCCCGCGTAACATCATGCAATATTTATCCCGATGGCAGTAGTCTACCCACATACAGCCGTCACTGTCATGCAGCTAGCTGTTGAAAGCTTTGCAGTTCACCAGTTTAACAGCTTTGGGAGTATTCACACCGTGCCCTTACTTTGGCGCTCTCAAGGCATCTATCCAAAACTACCAAAATTCTCATTGCGTAGGCGGCGTTGCATGCTTTAGAGGATTGTAAAAGCAAGTTTTGTGAACAGCAACAGGATATTGCTGGAGAGGTTGTGTGCTGCATGTCCGCCCCTTGTCTGACAGGTAGAGAGAATCTCAGAGAAAGTGTAGCAAACAGGGATCTGAGCGCATTCAGCCGGGATCCTGGACAGAACAGAACTGCGCGGGGAAATAAAGCATTTCCCCTCCTTCATTCCTTACTTATCAGATGTCACTACAAAGCGCACATGAGGAAATGTCAGTATGTATGCGCGTTTGTGCTCGTGTGTATATGCGAGAAAGAAATCAAGAGTGTGTGTACGTGTGTGTGTGAGAGAGAGAGAGAGAGAGAGACAATAAGGGAGCAGGAGCATGGCAGTAGAGCCAGCAT
Organism: Pempheris klunzingeri; assembly: GCF_042242105.1. NCBI lineage: Eukaryota > Metazoa > Chordata > Actinopteri > Acropomatiformes > Pempheridae > Pempheris > Pempheris klunzingeri. Next base: position 32,355,442 of record NC_092012.1, on the reverse strand, counting down.
CGTAGCAGACATGATTACGCGCCTTGATCTTTCCTATGGCAAGAACAAGACCTCAATCTCTCACTATCTCCCCTTTAATCAAATCCCTACCTTTTTTGCCTCCCTGCCACAAAACTGTCACAGGCTGAAAATAAGCCCTTTCCTTATCAAAGAGCCAAGGGTTCAATTGATTTCCAGGCTAGGAGAATTCTTATTCAGAAACTTTGAAGCACAAAAAAAAAAAAAACTGATAGAGAAAACACCTGCATCCCCCCATCAGGCAAATTACTTCTGACTTTTAATTTATTTCGGCAGGAAATGGAAAGCTACATCCTAACCACAGTCAATAGGGGGACTGAGGAGGAGAGGTGTAATCAGGCGGCTCACCAACTCCAAGGCCTCCATCCTGTCACTTTTAATAGCCACTCAGACCACACAATCTGCTCGGCCTGATATGCTCACGCCATTCCCATAGCCGGAGCCGCAGCCATCTCCGCCTCCTCTTCCTCCTCCTCCTCCTCCTCCTTGTCCTTCCTAATAACAACTGAACATTTCCACACTTCCCTGGTGCCTCACATGAAACAAATCACAGCCAAAGTGCTTTCTACCTTCCTTGTATCGCTGTGGATGGCAGATTTAAAATAGGGATGGGGAGATTGGCATGTTTTGTTTACATTCAGGGTGCCATTCCTGGCTTTGATACCAGGAGAGATTGGATTTAAGTAGTCAGCTCGGCTTCTCGGACAGGTTTTAGTCTGTTTTAAGCCATGCTCATGAGATGGCTATAAGGATGGCAATGCCACCCTGTCATTAGTCAGAATTAGTCTTTGGTACAGACTGAAATATCCCAACAGTTATTAGGGTGTTATTGTTATCTGTGTGATCCCCTCATTTTACTGATGAGGCCAAAGTTTTCACTTATCCTGTGAAAAAACATCTACCTGATGGATTGAAACAAAATTAGACATCCGTGGTCACCAGAGGATAAGTCATACAAACAATGGTGATCCTGTGGCTTTTTTCTCTTGTGTCACCATGAGGTTGACGTTTATGGCTCAAGGACAAATGTCTTGATAACCAAAGAATGGATAGCAAAGGAATTTCATTCAAGCAAGCAAGCAAAACTAAGACCAAAATGAAGACCAGTAAAGCAGACTAAAAAGGCACAACTAAGTAGGATTGATGTCTGTTTTGTTTTTACCCCAGCAAACATAATTGGGTATGATGTTCCAGCACCTCGGACATAACTCAGACTTAACTCTGAAAGCTGGACTCTCTGAAGGCTAAAGGCAGTTTTCACCAATTTTCCCGGGGCATAACCAGGCGGCCTGTTTCAGATGACCTGAGGGGTCTAGTACACACAGTCACGTTTCACACTGTATCCAGAGACCTTCTGATTTTGATGATGGCCTTGCTGCCAACTATGAGGTGAGTGAAATATCTTATTATTGTCTATTGGACGGATTACTGAGAATACTGGTACAGATGGTCAAGGTTGCTTGATGGTACATTTTAATGACTTTAGTGATCATCTGACTTTCATCTAGTGCTTACATCAGTTCAGTCTCAGTTCATCCAATACTTTGGTTAATGACTATTAAACTAATGGTGTTCCTATCAGCCTCTGACTCTACTTTTTGTTAAGTACTAATCAGCTAATCTTTGTATGCTAACGTGCTAAACTAAGATTGTAAACATAATACCTCCTTAACATCAGCATACTGATGTTAGTATTTAACTTTTTTAGTCTTGTTTTCTATATTGATGTGTTTTGGTTCTGGATTTCTACTCTGGCCTTGGTACAGAAAAGTCCTGTGATCTGTGAGAGAGAACTCATTTGACAGAAAAATTGGAATGGTGCTCATGCCATTTGGACCAGCAGGTGAATGAAGACTGGCTTGTCCTGAGTGTCCCTGGCTTACAGATCAAGTTTTATCTACAAGCCGTTTGCTCTTCCAGTGCCTAATGAAGCTATCTGAAAGGAGATTAAATGGCAGAGAGGGACAAAACAATAACCATTACCAGTCACCTTCATTTTGCTTCATCTGTTAACATACTGGGCAGCTGCTGCTATGCGGCAGCCATGGCTCACAATGCCTTGTGCACAATAATGTAAAAAAGCAGGAGAGGTGAACATGTACTTATGACTGAAGCTCTCATGGAAATAACACATGAAACATACTCTGGAATGAGCCCGTGCACAATCTGTGCCCCGCTCTTGTTATTTACTCAAAAAAAAGAGAGAGAAAAGCTGTAAGTAAGACATGTTGTTAGTGAGGCATACAGTTGCTCCAGATTGAAATGCACAACAAACATGTTGCAAAAGGATTTAGGCAGATTTATTAGCCGTTTCTATGAGGGATGTCAGTGCGCCATGCATCATCAATCATGGTGCCATGCTGGCTGAAGCTCAGGGAAAAACATCATACCTGTGCATTTAAACGGCTCTGACTTTGCTAGATGAGATGACGAGAGGTTCATACAGAAAACACTGATGTAATCATGCGCTTCTATAATTTTTAGTTTTATTACAGATGTACATCATCTTGCTTTGTCCCTTGGATCAGCAGAGACTCTTTAACCTTGTGTGAAGACAGATTTCCATCCAACATCCAAGTGTCATCCCATTTCAATCAATTGGCTCTTTTTACAAAGAGATCTCAAACAGCTTTTAACTGGTTTCAAATAGAACACACTGATACTGGATCCAGTCTGCTGGCAAAACTGGCTCTGAAATTTAAGATGTTAAGATCTCCATTGAAAATGTGTGAACTCATCAGTCTCTCAATGGTTTTCTTCCTCTCCTTTGAATTCAGTGGGTTAGGATCGATCATCCATTATCCTTGAATTTCATTATGTGGGAAGAGCAGTATCAGTAAACAACACGATGCAAAGTTTAGTGTGCAATAGGGGAATGTATGAAAATGCCACCTAAATGCTCTTATGTTGCACATATTTATTGAATCATTCCGTGTTCATTATGGCTGACAGTGTATTTTATAAACTAATATGTGCAAGACAAATCTCACTGAGCCCTGATGTAGACAAATAAAAGACAAAGCACAAATCAAGCATAATAGGATGTGTTACAAATAATGAAAATAACTATAACTAAAGCACATGGATATATTTTGTAAAAGGTTATGATATTCTAATTGTCCATGTAATTGTCCGATGTCCATGGATATTCATTAACTGAGCTTCTCCAATGTGTCATTGCCATGACCAGCTTCTCGTCTGTTTAGTGCATTCCCCAGACTTCTCTTAATGTTGAGGTAGAAGAGTTGGGCATTGGAGGTGTGTTTTGAGCTCCTCCTCAACATTTCTTAGACCATCTATGTGTGTCTTAGATTCTCTTCTTGTCATCTCTCGTTTTACTCGTGCGATTCTTCATCATCGCACATTTCGTATTAGTATTGTTGAAGAGAGCGTGATAATTTCATTTCTTCACTGTAACCGTTGTCAAGAAAGAACTTGAAACTTGGCGTTGCGTGTTTGGCTTCATGATGTGCCACTGATACTATAAATGTACTCTGACATGAAGAGATGTCTTTAAGTAAGCTTACTGTCACGGTAACATGATGGCGCATCAATGATGTCTCAGGTTCAGAGGTTCTCTGAATGTTTGCACCCATGCGTTTAAAGGTTAATAAACACAATGACTAACATTCTCTGTCAAGGTTACTTTGCTGCATTGAAATAAGGAACAGTTATTGTCACATTTTGTTCAAGTTCAGGTTTTTTTTCTAGTTGTCATATCTCGTTTGTATTTGATGCACAAAATGCGCCATTATTATGAGAAGCGCAAAAAGTTCGACCACTGTGTTGTTCTGACCGCTGAGATGAATTTAAGCATGGAGCAAGTAATTGGGAAAAATAATTGAAAACCCCTTGACTAGAGATTGTGTGTTCCTCATCTGTAATTGCAAAATCTGTGAATCAGCTGCTATGTGACAGTGAAGTTTGGAACTGCAATGACATTCAAATACATTTATGAGCCAGCTCAAAAACTGAGCATTAACTAGCCAATGAAATGGGCTCATGATGGTACTTTCACACATGCAATATCATTAAATTACTGAAAAAAAAAAAAATTCTTTATTTATTCATTCTTCATTCCGAAAACACTTGCACAGACACTGCCATGCTCTGACCACGTTAATGGGCGCAAACATGAGTGAGATTTCATGCAAGCTTTAGATAATTAGGGGTTCTCCCACTGATGAATAAGCACCACACGTATTAACACAGTGCTGATTTATTATTCTCTCCTCTGTGTTTTTTTCTGCTAGTTAGTGTTTGATGGATGAAGCTTTTACATTTGCGTAAACATGATATCTTAAAGGGAAAATGCCTAATAATGACATTTAATGACTCCATACATTTGAAACAGCTCTCTTTCCCTCATTGGCATCATCAGTGAGAAAAATATTCCAGGCACTGCAGAACACTTTTGTCCATATACTGTATATGGTAAGTATCTACGCTGTAGCCAGGGGTTTTCAAAAGGAGGAAGGCTAGATAAAAATACTTGTTGTTGAAGTGGCACTTTAAATCACATCTATGTGACGTGCCTATATGTGAATTTATCTCATGTGAGGTTTTGCATCAAATATTTTCATGTCTTACAAGTCACACACAGCATCCCTCATGTCATGTCATGTCATGTCATGTCATGTGACTTTACGATGTCACAGGTGCTTCACGTGTGATATCACATGCGGCATTTTACATGACACCACTTATATGATTTTCAGATATCACACACAGTTCACATTTTGTCAAACTGACTGTCTGTCAAATGTCCAAAAACATTTCCATATAAGATTAAATGTAATATATGGACATACGTGTAATATTATATAACGAATGTATGTGTAATACACAATGTGTAAATTAATTATGTACAATTCTTACAGCCCATTTTACATGTGAAATGAAATGACTGAATGTGAAATGTGTTTCATGTCTCATTGTGATGTCTTAACCACCACATATATCTCTGAATTCATCACACGCGCAACCCACACATGCTAAGAGAGTAACCTTTTCGGTTTTGGTTTTAAGTTTTGGTTATGTTAGATCTCATTTGGTTTCATTCTAACCCCGACTAAAATATGCACACAGACAAATGGAAGTGTTTTTCCATTTAGAGAATATCCCACTTTTGGCTCTCCAACTCTCAGCTTGACAGTGAACGTAACCACAAGCATTACAATCCCTCATGTTCACTACAATGCATATTAAAAACATTAGAGCGCTGACACCAATAGGGTGCCATGTTTTTTGTGCATTAATAATAACATTACAGCAGCACAGTACAGCGGAGAGATAACAGAGCTGTCTTGTTTTATATAGAACCAAGGTTTCACCCCCTGTTGAGATGCCCTATCATCTCTATGTTATCTATTTATTTTTTCTGTCTCTCTCTGTCACTTTCCAACCCTTGTTCTCTCTCCCCATGTGTGGTTGGTGTGATGTTTCTCTTTTTCTCTGTCAGAAGTGGTCTCTGGAGTTCAGAGATGGAGAGTGTTATCAGAGGTTCGCGTCTCATTACTGACGGCGGATGAAAGAAAAAAAGACATGCAGATCAAAACATCTGTTAATTGCGTAAAAGGGAGACAAACAATGCCATTTATTAGAGTCAGTAGCAGGTAGCAGTGCCCTCTGTATTTACACCCCCACCTCTGCTGTCAACAGCATACAAGAAGATGCTGCACTTTTTTCTCTCTCTTCAGTTTACTTGTCTGTCTGTCTCTTTCTTTCCTGAGAATGTAGCTAGGGTGGATATCCTTACAGCTTCTCTGAGGGTGAAAGGACTTTGCTTGAGTGCAGATGTGTGGGGGCGTGTGTGTGAAATAACAACTTAAATATCATTTAAATATTCTTAAATTATTCTATTCTGAATTATAAGCTTTGATCAAAGCTTCTGTTATGATGCTTTACCTGCTATTATTGGTTTGCTGATGTCCTTTAGCTGACAATATACAACACATTATAATGTTTTAGTAATAACATATAACAACATTTTAAATGTTCATCAATCCAAATAACTATATCCACTAATATTAAGCATATGTTACTGGTGCACAAACAGAGAGTTAATGCTTTTATAACATGATATTATGCTGTTTATCATATATACAAAAAATGGCATATGAATAGAAACTGTTTTCTATACTGTTTTCTAGACTGTTTAAGGACATTTTGAATGTCATGTGTGTGTCACTCAGTGTCTATAGAGACGGAACGCCGTTTTATGAGCGTATGTCACGACAGCATGAAAGTGAAGAGGATGAGGCTGAGGATGTTGGACGGATGGGTTGAACAGAGGTTTTTAAGCAGGATGTCCTTTTAAGACTACTCTTATTAACATAGGAAACGCACCCAGCACATGTTCCAGAGCTCAAGATAGGATGAGAAATAAGATAAGAGGCACTTTATTGTCATCCAGCTGTATACGGTGCAGCACGGTACATAGAGGAATGAAACTGTGTTCCTCCTGGTCCCCAGTGCAAAACACAAAGAAGGAATGATGCAACTCAGAGTGGGAGCCAAGCAAACATTCAGAATAAACGAAAGGTGCAAGAGTACAAACAACACACAAAACAAGGTACAAACATAAAATGCAATACTGTATAACTGCACAACTGTATAACTGTATAACTGTCGAAGAGCTGTAAAAAATGTAAGAGGATGACATTAATGCTGTTAAAATCAACTTCAGCTTTTAAGCCAGCATGGATAAGAAGTAGTGTTGATTAAGTGTGCTAGATTAAAGTGGGATAGGGAGGGGCTGGACTAAAGTGTTGACTATTAATTAATTCCCTTTTTCATATATTTATGTAATATTCATTGTTTCGTGTTTGCCCTTTTTGCTGTTTCCATTCTGAGCAACATAATCCTCTGAAGTCTACGAGGCATAAAACACAACACAAATATGTAAGTATCAATTTAATAAACATAATTTTATTGCTTGGGTAATCATGGCTGCTCCTTCACAATACTCAAAATACTGTTTTCTCATCATCCATTGTTATCTACTAACAAAATTGACATTTTATAGCTGCATGAAGTAAATATCCGGCACTAAGTGAGCACGAGGCATCGTCTGGGGCCAACATGGTTTTTTCCTGCTCCTGTGTTTTAAATGCATGACTGCTGCGGACGTCTGTAGGAGCATTCTGATTTAAACCTAATTTCATGGCTGCAATATTCAACAAGCTATGTTTTCTCAGTTTGAAGTATGAGATAAACCATTTTACAGTTATATACTTGTTTCTTAAACAAAATGTTAAAATCCACAGCCCTTTGCTGGGGTTGGCAGTTATTTGCTTCAAACACAGTAGCCATATACTTCTATTTTATACTCATATGTGATGTTACTTATTTAATCATGTTGATTCTGAGAATTGCATGTTGGGCTCCAGCAGCTCACACTAGAGCTGAAATACCTAACAAGATATGATGTTATTATTACCCAAAAATATCAGTGCTTCAGCCTACTCTGTTTCCTAGAGTGGAGCAACCTCACACATTTGTTTTGCAGAATGTCACCAGTTGTATCTGCTGTTCCCTTTGTTGTTCAGCTAACAAGTCTGAGACGAACACAGCGCTCTAAAAATAAATGTGCTTTGACTTGACCTTAGCTCCAGCTTGTCCCAGGGTCAGTCACAGACTTTATTTGGCCTGAGTCACTGGCATAAAGTCCAGATGATGATATGCAATAAAATGTGTTAATGCATATTCATAAGTCCCTCATTTTCAGCCTGGGAACATTTCAGCTGTGCAGCACGCACGCACACACACACACACACACACACACATGCACACATGTTTACGCGTACCCATACTTGCAAACACACCCACATACACTTGCATGCTTGTTTATTTGCAAACATGCACATGTGCACCACATACTGACACCATGTGCCAGCATGCTAATACATTTGACACACACACACTCGGCTTTTCCCAGCAACACTGGTCTTTCCAGTGAAATCACGGCTGTCAACAAATGACATGGTCATAACTTGTTTTCTGTTCCAGTTTTGATTGCAGGGTGTAAAATTACTACCATTTCAACAAGACATATGTGACCTCCGTTTCAAGGGAAATTAATCACATTTTCTCGCACTGTTATGTTCAGCACAGGAATTACAATTTTACTTAATTACTTAATTGAATTTGTTGTCGGGACTCTTCTCCCTCTACTTCTCTTACCGATTTCCTACATTTCCAAAAACACCTTTCCCTATCCACCCAGCAATGGACAAAGGAACTGTTTACTTTGATTAGTAGTTTGAATAATAGTTGTGGCTCCTGGACTGTCAATATGTTCCCATCTTAGTGTCACGTGTTAGCATGTTAGCATTTCTTAATTATCACTGAAGTCAATTCAGTTTCACATGACGTGACATGATTCTTCACATGACGTTGGCGCTAAATAAGATTTATTCTTTGGGGCACATGAATATCTGTACAAAATTGCACTGGGACATTTCATTCAAAACCACAAATGTCAACCTCGTGGTGGCGCAAGAAGAAAAAACATTAAAAGATCACCAAAGCCATTGGGTCTTGTCAACATTTACAGCAATCTATCCAGTAGTTGTCAAGGTATTGCAGTGTGGACCTGATGTACTGACACTGTCATCTCTGAAGCCATAATGTGGCTAAAACTAGGAGATGTGGGCAAACATTCAGAGGTCTGGAAGCAATCCAATATATGTGTTGTGCTTGTCTAAGTGTTTGGTTTTGCCATCATACTTTTTTTTTTTTTATAAAAGAGACAGAGTCCAAAAAGGAGAAACGATAAGGAAGTCCTCAGTCTCTGATAGTGAAAGACTTACAAGCTAATGTGACATTTATGTCCCTGCGAGCCTGCACAAGGTAAACATGTATAGAAAATGCATTGGTGGATTTAGAGCAATCTGTTTTCAGGCAATATTGTGGATTGAAGTGCACCAGCAGACATACTGTCCAGATGATTAGTCTTTTTAGATGTCAGTAAATGTTGCTTTACTGCCATATTTTCCTCTTCCATGCACTTTTCATGTTTATTTGTGTTTACTCACTCCTCTCTAAATACATATCTAATAACTACATCTGGTACTAAAACTTGACCTCAGCCCTGCATTATCGCTATCAACGAAATAAAATTCTCCTTAAATGTCATCTCTGCTCTCATTGTGTTTATGCTCTCAGCTTTGCAGGTGTGAATCCTCTCTGCCAGGCTTGAACAGGAGGAATATGCTTAGTGGTATTTAAAGCTGAGGTGCTCGTGTCATTTAGAAACCACACAGCTCTGACTTAGCAAGCCCTCAGAGAGCCACGGTACAGGTGGATCATCTCTGTTCTCTCCTTTCTCCACTGAGGCCTTGGCTGTCTGCTCCATGACTCGCTTTCGCTGTCAAGCCGAACAGAGTAATCCCCGAGGTAAAAGCCTCGAACTAAAGGTTCACGCTTTCTCCTCTCTTGAAACCTGCAATACACCCCTGTTGTGTTTCTCAAGTTCATTTTCTGGCTGTGAAAGGGGCTCAGGTGCATTCTGCTTTCATCAATGTCTGTAACCAATGGACGCAAACAGCAAAGTAAAAAAAATAAAAATAAATATATAAATAAAAACAAGGAAAGTGAATGGAAAAATGTAAACAAAATGGATATGTGCCGTACATATTGATGTGTTGTGTTGGCAAAAGAAACGAACAGATTGGCCCTTTCTTTGGCAATAAAGATAATACTCTAAAAAGGCCCATCTGCCTTATTGAATTCCAACAGCCCCAACACACAAACACACACACGTTCACGATCCCTATTAAATACACTCACATCATACACAACACACACACACACTCACACACACGTTGAGCGGCTACTCCCAGCTGTGTCTTCCCATTCATAAATGTCATTGACACTGTGCTCGGTGTGATAAATCTCAAATTTGTCCATCATTTGCATAATAAACGATCAACATGCAGGATCAGAGGTTACCAAACGTGACTTGATTTTTTCAAAGCAAAGAAGAGGAAGATACAGTGGCTGAACTAGGAGGAAAATATTTGTTTGAGTTACTGTAAGTGGGGTATCACCATCACAATCAACACGACCAAATAAGTGTAACTGAGTTTACTATCAGGTACTTGACAGACATGTGATTCCATCACACAGCACTTTTTTTATTTTTTTTATTTCCTTTCTTGCTGAGAGTCAGATGATCCTTATGTCTGTTTTAAGCCAGAGCCAGCATGTGATTAGCTACTGTGCTACCATTCAACATCTTTTTATCATTATCATGCATACATTTGCAATTGTCAGTTTATATACCAATTAAATTCTTTCTCATACCAATTAAAATGTTGGCTTTATGAGGAGCTAAATGAAAAATCAGTCTATCACAAAAGTCAGTAGGATTCATCCTCTGGGAACCATGATCCAATCCATCCAAAAATTGTTGAGATATTTCTGGACCAACAGACTCACACAAGCTGTGTGTGTACTGGAAGTTACATGCCGTCATTTTTTTGGCCAGGTGCAGTGACGTGAAGAGGAACGAGGAACTTTCCCAAAAATATCGGTTTATTCCATTAAGCGTCAAACAAATATCTTAAAATGTGAGAAACAGTGTGATGCTTTCCAACACATTAATCAACTGATCTCATCCTTATGACTTTCACTAGTTTTACCACAGGAAAACCTATAGGATCCCATTAGTGGCTCATATTTACAAAGCACCCCGGTGATCACTTCACTTCATCAACTTCATACTTGAAAAACTTCATGCTTAGTCATCAAAAAGATCCATATGCTGTGATCCAGTCACTTCACGGCTGAGTGAAAGAGCCAGTCTGTAGCCTCTAGAGTGAATCTGACATCCAATAGACCTATCAGACATCTGTACAGGTGCCTTTTTAGCATAGCACTCTGATACACAGGCGGTTAGCTTCATCACCTGTTATTTTCCTCTGTGTGCTCCATAAAAGCCAAGATCTCAGCACTAAAGTCTCTATGATGTTCTCTTTTCAAATGAATTTCAATTGAAGGATCAGTTCTCTAAGATATGTGCCTTACAGCATATGCCTTAAACATGTCTTTACCTGTTCTAAAGTGATGATAGACCCTGCTCTGGACTGTAAGTATCATTTTATGTGTACAATTGTACAATTCAATGGTGAATAGAGTGGTGAGATGAGCCAAACAGAGGGACCTTGGTGAGAGCCGTTTCCTATGTTCCTTCCCCTTGAATCATTACATTTCATTTTTCTTTCAAGGTCCCTGACCACTGAATGATGTCATCTCTGGTGAAATGGACAGCTCAGAGCCAGCCAAGCACACCGCCACATCTGCTTTAATCCAGCTCGCCAATCCAGCATGCCACAATTATTCATAATGTTTTTGCTTATTTCCATAATGAAGGGGTTAATTATGCTCATGAGACGCCCCAGCGGTCTTGTCTTGAGTGTCGGGGACACAGCTGTAGGTCTGCAAGGTAAATCATGCGCTAAATGTGTCACCTAGAATTAGACCAATTTGGCCCGGGCTGACGGTGGGCTGTTTGCAGTGCGACGAGCCCAGGCAGCGGCTTGGCTGCAGCCACGTTGGACAGGAGGGGGTGGGCGGATATCAGTCATTACCCACTGGCCCAGACAAGATGCAGCAAGTCAAGCAGTGCTCCCACTGTGTCTTGAAGATCAGTTGGACAATAAAATTTTATGTACCCATGAACAACAGGAGTGTATTTCATTTTAAGTACAGCATCAGGGGTGCATCATGCTCATTTTTTTTCTCTTTACTTTTAAAGGGTGTGTTTGTACCTGTCAGAGAGGCACACACAAAATAGCCAGTCTTAAAACGATAATTTCATTAATTCAACATTAACTGGCGTCAGCACAGAAAAACATTTCTGCAAGTGGAGTTTGCTTATTTAAAGGACGAGTTCAACATTTCAGGAAATATTTGCTTTCCTGCTAAAAGTTAGATGAGAAGACTGATGTTATTTACGTGGCAGTGTGCTACCACCAGTAACTGGTGAACTTAACTTAGCATAAAGACTTAAAAACAAAGGGAAGCGGTTACACTGGCTACATCCAAAGGAAACAAAATCTGCCTGCCAACACGTCCAAAGCTCAAATAAAACTCCTTAGACTTGTTTGGACTTAAATAAAGTAAAGTAAATCCAAAAGATCAAGATCAAGTGCTCTGTTCCCGTTTCCTAAGCATTGCGATGATAGCACTGCTTTGGCATTTGTTTGTTAGGCTAAAGTGTATATATGGAATTTCTAGTAAGAAAAACTACAGTGACAGCAACAACAAAACACCACTGAGCAACTGTAAGGCGTTAATTGCGTGCATCTCATTTGCATGCCTGATGAGCCACAGTTGAACACTTTATTTTTATTTTCCAGCTGAGTAGACTTGTGGTAAGAATCAAATACAGGGAGAGAGTGTTGTGATTCAACATCTAGTAAGCTTTGGGCAATGTCTTCCCTGTTTTCATTTGATTTTAATCAGCCTGGGATTTTCCTCTGTTTGAGTGTTGGCAGGGAACAACAGTGTTAAATGTTCTGTTGCAATGCAAGCTGGTTATCTTGTATTTATTCAAATCAAAAGAGGGCTATACCTGGAAGCATCCACTGATTAATATGTCATCAACTTGTTTCTTGCATGCACATAAATCCCTTGATAATTTACATGCATCATCTGTGATATAGAATGAAAACAACAACAAAATATGAGCCCTTTCCTCCAGTGAGTTTGGCTATAAAACTGGAAAGAATTTACACTTAATCTTTGGCAGTTTGTATCCTTTGCAAACATGAAAGGATTTTTTCTCCCCGTCATCCAACATGTTAGAAAATAGCAGAATTATGTTTGTGACTAATTAAAGGAAACTGAATGAAATTATTTCTCCAAGGATATAGCTAAAGCATTTGTCTGATGACAAACACCAGAGAAATCCTCTGACACTGTGAAGGATCACAGAGGGAGGAATTAATTCACTGCTTTTGTAAAATCAAAGCACTAAATTGCTACATGCTATTGTCATGAAAGTGTTAAGAGTTTATTACATTTACATTTATTGTGAACAATTTCCCATTTTGGGAGAAAAACAATAATTGAAAAATTAAAAAAAAAGCAGGGCAAAACAAGTCCCAATAGGATGCACACAAGTAAAGTAAGCATTTCAGAAGTAACTAGTAACAATTATTAGGCGAGATTCTGCCATGCAAGTGATTTTTTGATTTTTTTGCAGCTTAAATTGTGCCAGAAATTCCAACCCAGGTTTACAGTCTGTCTACTAATATGTTGTGGTCGACCATTTGGGGTGTAGCACAGAGATTTAATAAGTAAGGGAGGATGCCTGCCGAGGTGTCCATTATCTGGAATTAATGGCCAACGTTGAGTCAGAGAACTGTCCGACACACAGCAGTGTCCATTAATTCCTGATTATGGACACCTCAAAGAGGATTGTTCCACTTATACCATGGTCACCTGCCAAAGAATAAAATGCGTTTTGCAATCAAAATCTGAAGTTCTTCACAAGCCATACCTCACTTTCCTTGGTAACACCTGAGGGTCTGAGAACAATCATCATCATGCCATAAGGTTTTTATGCAATAGAAACATTGTTCACTACTCCAGTAAATATGACGAATCACAGTGACTTCAACTTTGAAGTGAACGTCCCCGCAGCTTGTTTGCTTGAATCACCATCCTGTGACGGTGTTCAGAGGATGAGGACCTGGAGGACCAAAGTGGTGGAAATAACTTAGCTTCTAAACGCAATCATGAACATTGTTTTGACTGTGTCCCTGTTGCTATGGTTACGATTTATAATAACACTATAAATGAATGCCAGCAAATTAATTTAGAACAGTGAACAGACAGTTTCACCAGGATTACTTAATTGGTGTCCTATATCACCTTTTAATGCTCTGCACCCTATCAGAATCAATTATTCGACCTGACCAATTGTATGAAACCAATAACAGCAGTATCCCATTCATGCATTCTGTACAGCTGAGCTTTGTAATCACTTCTCTTTTCTTTCAGCAGTATGCATCGGTTTTATTTTTTCTCTACCTTGTTGTTTCCAACACTGTGGAGTTGTTTCAGCAGCACGTTGAGCTGCTCAACATCACAGCATGGGGTGTTGTTCATGGGTGTGGATGGGGAGTGATTATAAGGAGTGAGAAAACCTTCAAAGTAATGAGGTCGACGGGAAGAGCCAGAGATGTGTCGAATCAGGTCACTTTTATTTATATTGACCAAAATGACAAATCACAAATTTTTCTCACTTTAATTAATACTACCTTGATAGCATGCAGACAGCAATTACGCCTGAGCTACTGACACTAAAGAAGTACAATGCTGATTACATTCAATATGCATTTATTAATTATTTATGTATTGATTTAGTCCATTTTTAATTTTAGAGTTCATGTTGTGTTATTATGATTTTAATTGTGTCGGTGGCTGAGGACATAGATCTTATGAGAGCCAAACTAAAATGAATAGATTGTATTAGCGGTAATGTAATAGTGGTGTTACTGTTTAAGACCGTGTGGCACAAAGATTCCACTATTCAATTGTTCTTATTAAGAGTGAATGTGGTTCGACAACAGGTGATGTTGTGTTCATGATTGATGACAAAAAAAAAATCCAGGAGTTGGTGGTAAAACCCTTTGGGTGGTTTTTCTCTGTTGGCACCTGGGTGTGTTCTCAGGCGTGTCGCAGAACCCCAAATTGCTCTGCAGCTGTGCAGACCAGAGCTGGTGAAATGGTGAAAAAAAACCTTTAACAATTCAATTTCACTTTGGTAAATTGAATTTTGTTGATTTGATTTTTTTTGATCTATCAATCATTCCCTCAGTTTCTAACTTGAGTAAAGTTTCACTTTCTTTTTTTGTGAATAATGTGTGTTGTTGATGCATAATATGCTAATGATTCCCATATAATGCTGTCAATAATACTAATCAAGCATTTCAGCCAAGATAACATATTGCACTCCCTTTATCTTTATCTTGGCTTTGTTTGTTTCAAAAGCACAATAACCTTGTTTCTATTGTTACCTCGAGGAGTTTCTGTAAAGTAGCAAAAAGCTCTGCCACCTTCATACAAGAGTCAGTGTTCGGGCCACGGAAGCTGAGACAACCAGGGTTTAAATTAAGATAAAGTATCAGGAAGGAGCTAGGTGTTCTAGTTATAACTTCCCCAGGGGTCAGAGGTCACACCTGGGCCATTCTTTCTCTGCTCTGGCTCCGTGTCACTTCTCCCACTGAGGTCAGTCCCACAAGGGCTCTGCATCAACACTGGACCTGTGTTTGCCTCAAACGGTCACCCTGATCAGGCATTTTTGGCTCTCACTCTTTAACATTTGGGTTTTTCCCCAGTGGCAAAAAAGGATGCGGTTTAGATGTTGTGTCATGTAGCGATGCGATAAATTCTTAAAGTAGCAGAACCATTGAAATGCTTTGTAAAGACAGCCCTGATAGACTGTGTTATTTAATAAAATGGAGGATGTGACAGTTTTTATGGGTTGCTCATCAAACACAGTCCGCCTGCTCAATATTCAGATGATGTTTCCAAATGACACACGCTGACACACTTTTCAAGCTATCCAGGACTTGTCATTCTTATTCCTGTTCTTTTACAGAGACACCTTTTGTGTCTGAGAGGAAATTGGATGAAAGAATTGAGAAAAAAAAAAAAGTGAGTGTAAAAATAACTAAACCAAATCGGAAGCAACAATAAGACAAAGACACAGAGAGAGGAGGTGGGGACATTCAGCATTCAAAATTAGCTCCTTCTTCACAGCCAAAGCTGCATTTTAGATTATCTGCTTGTGGACTGTAATTTAGAGGCTAAAACAAATATAACGTTTTGCATCAAACATCACTACTTTTATTATTACTCTAAGATAATGTGTACAACAATAGCTACTTTGAAAAGAGTCGGGCTACTCGAGAGATGCTGTACCAGAAAATAAGACATTGCACAGTGTGGGAGTGCGTCTCTGACAGGGATAAAAAGATGCAACAAGACCCATCAGCGATTGGAATAGTTTCACAGATGAAACCCAGACAGGCCTTTCAGTCAGTGGGAGGCCGTGTTGCTGCAAAGCCCCGTGCTTTGAAGACTTTCTCCCCTTACTGTCATGTATATAGAGCATTGTTTGGTAAAACGGCAAAAATCCATCTCCGTTGCGCTGCTGGACATCATGCATCTGTGCGAGCTCACAGCCGGGCCGTGAGAACAGACACAGTGTACAAAGACGCATGCATTATCTCTGAAGGGAATGGATGAGGTTTTCTCAAGTGAGTTGCTGTTAAAAAGAGGAGCACACTGCATGTCCTTCACCGTCAATGGTCCCCGCAGCAACATGCTCCACGGCCACACTCTTGCTCCGCTCCACCGAGCCCTGCTGAGATGGAGCTGTTGCATATGCATAGGAGTCAATATGTTCAGACCTACCCCCTTGGTGGGTCTTTCAGAGTCTGATCTGCAAAAGAATGTTATGGCAAGCAAGGGGAATCCAGTTGTATATTACGAAGTCACAGACGATTGACCGGCTGTCAGCCAGACACCGAGGCCAGAGAAAAGGGGATCGCTTCTCTTAGTGGCTTCCATCATTCTGTCCACACTAGCCATTGGAGCGGAAGATGTCTCCTTGCTGAGCCCTGTGTCAATGGCGTCCTACTTAAAGCAGGTGGGAGATATTCATGGCTCCCCCTCAGACAAAAACAGAGATGCTCTGCGGCGCGGAAGAGGTCACCCGATGAGAGACATTAAGCCGGTGTAGCAAAGTCAACTAGCAATAGTTTACCCTCAGCTAAGGGCATCTCTGACTCCAGGTAATGTCTTTATCAGCACGAGACACGATACAGACAGTGACAGAGAGATGAGACGGATGGACGGGGCATGTACTGAAATAATCTCATGATAACATTTTTCTCATTTGTAACACTGGAACTGTTGTATTCTCATGTTTTAGTCATTGAGGATTTTGTTATAATAACCTAATTATCTATATCAGTTGCTGCATCACTTAAATCTGTCACCTGATTAAGGGAAACTTCATGTTAACATTAGTTTCCCGAGGATCTTGCCCGACCCTCAAGTATGGAGCCTTTGGCCAAAGTTAGTAAGTCATCTACTATTAAAAATGATGATAAAGTCATTAGACACACAAACATAAAGCCTTGCAGGGTTCTTACTTTCTATGAAGCCAGACATAACCATTTCAACCAATCACCTCACTCCCTTTAGATTTATCTTGCGACTTCTTAAGGTGTCTCAATCCCCAGGCAGGAAGTCATTAAGCCATAAACAAACGTTAGAAAGCACAAAAGATAATACAATCATTAATAAAGGGTAAATAAAGTTACTACATTAAGCACTGACTAATCACAACCTCATCACAGGTTGAATTGTGAGCAGGTCAACAAAATAGCTATGTGCCTTTTACAGGTTGTTTAATTTTCCCGAAAAAGTGAAACTATCCAGTATTTCACAGGAAAGGTGGAAAAACTTTACTCTATCTTATCTCACACCCTTTTAGATTTATCTTGCAACCCCAAGGGGGTTCCATACCCCCAGGTTCTTTCTCTGATTCTCTGATATTTTATTTGAATAGCTTTTTTTTTTTAAGGCTCTTGTACTGCACAATAAAAAAAAAAGCAGTACGAAGAGAAAAGTAACAAAAAAAAGAACCTGGCTATTAAGACTTCAGCAAGAATGAAAATGTCAACTGCAATTTTAGATAAAAAAATTATTGAATAGGCCTTTCTGCCTATTGTGCCAGATGTTCCAACCATTTTTTGCCTGGTGCCCCTTTAAAGCAGAGCGCTGTCTGGTCACGACCCCTCGTCACGAGTTGCATGATGTCACAGACCATCTAGTATTTCACAGTAAAACAACAAATATTTGAGAATTAATTTTTCCCTTTTTAACTTTCGTCTACATACATCTAAGATTTGAATTTGTGACTCCTTTGAAGGCCCCATCCCAGGGGTTGGGAACCATTGTATTAAGTAGTAAAGGTTAGTCAATCATCTGTACTTTTAAATGTTAAGTCATTAATCCAATATTGTTACAATAATCCAATGCATGGTTGCTGATTTTAAATTATGAATAAATAACTTTAAATTGACTTTCCTGATATCTTAAAGAACCTAGAGCTTAGAGGGACAAAGCAAGTGGACACCAATCATTTCTATGAATGGCTTTCTACTCATCGATGTAGGATTAATACATTATTTACTGACCTTAGAGTGCCTTATTAGCAAATGGTACCAAGACAACACTACAACAACAAAAAAAGTTATTTCAGCAAACTTTTGTTTTGATTGCCTAATCTGAAGCGGAGCACAGCTGTCTGTAGTTCATAGTGGGGCAGCATAATGTTTAAGTCTCGTCTAAAGAACGGAATTTTCGACTCACAACTACAAAGCAACCTCGTCTCATGAAGCACTGTTTCACAAAATTGCGTGAGCCTGAGCTGTAAGAAAACCCATTGTAAGCTGCTCTGAATGAGAAATTGGTTTTGGCTAAGGTCCTCTCACCCCTTTAGCTTGTTCACAATACTTCAGCCCATGTTTCCTTCAGCCTCACAGAATTCTCTTGTGTCAGCCCTCTTCTCGAACACACTCCGCTCGCTACCTCTGGCTGCTTATATTGAATGTGAAGCCCTGCTGCTGGTGTACACGGCTACTGAAGGAACCACTCCCCTGTACTGCACCTCGAAGCCACGGCCCTCTAAACCGGCTTTGCGCTCTCCTACGACCGCCCGCTTAGCCCCCCTGCAGCCCCCCTGCATCCCTGCGGCTACCCGGTCACTGCTACACTTTCAACTCCTCTTCCTCCTGGCTCTCCTGCACTAGAGTGACCTTCACACTCCAGCCAGGACAGCACAGGCACCTCCCGCTCTTCTGGAATAGGGCTACAAATACATCTCTTTGAGAAATATTTCACGTTCTCTAAAGCCCGAATCATATCTCCCTCTCCTGTCTTCCTCCCAGAGTAGCCTGGAAAAACTCCCATCTCATTGCGCTTATCATAGCATTTTAGTGGCTGTTTGTTATCTTACATTCAGGAGGTGAAGGAATAGTTAAGGCACTTTGCTCTCCTTACTCTTTACTCTCAAGATGATCTCAGAATTTAGTTGGATTTTGTGTTTTGAATTCCATTTGAGCCGTTTCATAATAAGACACGTGCAAAAATTCACAAAAATAAGAAAATTTTTGAAAATTTTGAAAATGTGGAAGTTAGGATGACATGAGGCTAATATTGTTTTGATCCATCTCTTGTTTATGCAATGGTTTTGTGCAACGGAATTGTATTGTTTGACTAAATGTGAATGTCTTATTGTTTATTGTGTGACATCAGTCATTGCTATATGTATAACTTGCTTCATAAATGAAGTTGAAGCAAGCACAGCTGTGCATTTGAGTGCTTTAAAATTTTGCTTTAAACAAGTTAAAGATTTAAATCTGTGACTGATATGACAATGACATTTGTAAGATTTTAAATCCAATTCTAGTGATTGCAAAAACTACGTATATTCTCAAGTATGACACACACTGACCAAAGACCAAAAATATAATTGCAAATGTAGTTTTTTCTTTCACCTCTACAGTAGATCCACAGTGCTAAGCTGGCAGTTACACAATCCCCTATTTGTTAATTTATTTTGTTAATTTTTGCTAAAACAGTTCAGCTTTGTGCTATGATCCCACCTATGACAGACAACTGGAGGGGCATTAAATGTATTTGTACATCAATATTATAATAATAATTTATGTATCTGACAACAACTATAACTCCTCCTGTGAAGCAGGTGCAACTGGTTTATAAGCAGATAATGAATCATTTACAAGTGTCTACTGCAGTAAACACAATAGTAGCTACAGTATTATCCCTTGGTTTGTTCTAAATTGCTATATGAATAATATAAAAGTGCGATCGAAGGCTCAGAATTATAACTAAATATAACAGCCATAATCAATACGAAACAGATGTTATTCAAGACTTGGATTAAAACTGGTTTTACACCATTTTTTTGTTACAAACGGAGAATATGGACTCTGAGGGATGCAGGCATTTACCTGACAGGAGTGAGAGAGTCCACTGAAAGATACAGTCCAGTTGCATTAAGGGAAAAGTAGGATCCGGTGTTTTTCAAGCTTGGCTCACATTAGGGACGAAAAGTCAGTAAATGTTTGTTTGTCTGGAGGCTGATGGATCTCAGTGGTGAACTGGAATTTCACAGATCGTATTAACGTGTCGAATCAGTAGCTGCTTTAGCTGGCGGAGAGGGCGTCTACACAGCTCGGTGTTTGTAATTAGCTCACCTATTCAGGCCTTGACCAAACTGCCGCTGGTCTTTCTGTCAGCACATAAAACTGTACCACACCACCACCAAGGCCTCAGTCTTGATGTATAATTTCATTATGAATATTAAGCCTCTTTTCAATGCGCTCTTGTAAAGTTTTAAGTTATTATTGTTATTATTTGTATTCTTCTTATTATTAACATTCCCGACTTTATCAAGGGGCCAGGAGCCAGAGCAATGTTATTAGATTCTTCTGCACTGTCAGGCAGGAGATGAAAGGGGTTTCTCTGGAGAAAATCCTAAGGAATTTAAAAAGAATAATCCTGATATATTTGGTGTGATTTAATGATATTTTTTGAAAGGCATGTTTGCAATCTTCAGGAGACTCTGTTGTGCCTCCTATGGTCAATAACTCCATATAATCTCATCTTGGCAGAGTTGACAATAATGCATCAGCAGCTTTTGACAAATTATTGATTCTCGACTCAGTATGCATTAAATTCATGGTAACTGTGTGACAGAAGGCATAATTCAATTCTCTTTGCACAGAGAGCTCTTTAGTCATGACTATACGACCTCAGAATGGCAATGCACCGGGCTACGTTATTATACCCATCAAGCACACTAATGATCTACCTCAGGGGCACAGGTACAACCAGTAATTTATGGGAGCTGCCAGAAATCTACAGGTTAATGCTCTCTATCAAACGTCCACAGAGAAATATACAATACAGCACACTGTATGCACATGACACTTAACGCTATTCTCTAAAAAAAAAAAAAAACGGCATCATGGCATTTTGTTTGATTGCCACTTGTGTTATCTTTTTTTCCTGAAATAACACATGCCACTTGACAGCAGAGCAAATGACATGTTGATGGGGCCTGAGTGTTCCTGTCAATTCCGTGTTGGTTTCTTAGTGTGAAATGAAAGATCCGTTTTGTGAGACAGCTTAGGTGTGGTAGCTATCACAATAACCTTGCCCCGCTCCTCTCTCTCGTTAATTCTTCTTGCTGTGGAACGGTTGAATGGACAAAATCCCTGGACAGATTGATACATCGTGCTCGTTGGAGTGACGTGAAGAGGCCCCCCCCCCCATTCGTACTGTTACCACGATTACCTTACTCCCCCCTCCCTCCTCTCCGCTCTCCCATCCCCATGTGCTGCCGAGGTGACAGGTCATAAATCCCTACAGACATGAGTGTGGGGGTTTTGGAGGGTAAGAGAGGGGCTGGAAAGGGAGGGTGGGGGGTGTCGGTAGCTGCAACACAAACCTGAAGGAGATTTCTCCTCATGCATAGAAAGCTGTTTCCCCCTCACCGACAATGTCTCCCTCGGGGATCCAACTGCCAACTCACTGCATGCAAAGTAGTCTCTCTCACCCTTTCTCCCTGTGTGTCGATCTCTCCCTCTCTCTCTCTCTCTCTCCCTCAATCCCTCCCTCTCTCTGTGCAAATGGGGTACTGGTCTTGGGGAACTTTGTGGTGCGGGATAAAAGGCGGGGAGCGGCGTCTCACGGAATTCGCCACCCTCCCTATCATCCAGATGATCCTGAATGCCAATTACCCTGCCCAGCTCTGCAGGGAGCGGCCTGTCACTCAGAATGCGGCTCGTGTGTGTCGGGCATTGAGGAGCCAGGCACTAAGAGTTTGCCGCTGGAGGAGTCAAAAGCTACAGTATGGTACTGTTCACTGCTGGACAGCAGTGGGACAACCCATAACACACTAATGACACTTGAAGGCATGTAGATACACATAAAAAACACACACACACACACACACACTGGAGTGTCTAACATGGGCAAGGCTAGATCTGCAGGTCAAGGGGGAATTTGGCTGAGTCTGGCTCCAGTGGTAACATCTAAAAATGTTTCTCAAGAGCAGCACATTCAAATCAATAAAACCGCAGAAAAAAACAGAAAAAGAAAAGGCTAAATGTTTGACTGTAACAAAATAACTGGTTTGGGACTAGCACAAGAAAAATAAAACTGTAAGGTTGTATGTGTAAGGAAAAAAAATTTAATAAAAATATATATATATATATATATATATATATATATATATATTGTGATTACAAGTATGCTACTGTAATCTGAGCAACCATTTAGGTTTTCAAGTTAAAAGCAGAGTGAGTTTGATTTACTGAGTCACACACACGCTAGCTTTGGAATCAGTAATAATGGCTTTGGCTGCTACCCTGCACTCCATGAGGCATGTTTGGGGTGCAGAATATTTATCCCAAACCTAAATCTTTCCCCAGTGTTAACAGCATGCTACCAATATTTTACCTGCACACAAATACTGTTGGGAAAACAAATAACTGCAAATAAAATATCAAAAATGACACTGAAGCTGTTCTGAGCTATATTTCAAGAATGAAGCAGACAAGGCAGGAATCCATTAAACATGTCGTGTCCAATTATGGGAAGCAAGCAGACACCCTCAAAGTCTTTCCCACTGCTAAAATTCATGCTACTGAAGCAAGCCATCGCATTGCTCATTGCATTGTGAAACGCGAAAAGCCATTTACTTTTGTCAAATATATTCAGGAGGCTTTCCATTGTAGCTCAGAGGTTTTGTTTGATGGTTGACCAAACAAAGAGACAATAAAATCAAGACTAAAAGACTTTCCTATGTCAACCAGAAGTGTTGAATGGCACATCGAAGAGAACAACCGGTTTGAAAGACGCCATGGCGGTTAGCGCTGCGTTCAGTGAGAGTGTGGGTGTGAATGACAAACCAAGTTTGGCAGCCATGGCAATGCCTGAAACAACCAAAGGTGAGGAAGTATCTAATGTTTTTAGTGAACATTATCAGAAGTGAAAGATTAAAGATTTTTATAGTGACAGCACATGACGCCCCCGCCATGGTGAGGACACTGAGGGGAGCACTCATTAATTGAGGAGCAGGTTAGTCACCCCATCATGAACCTGCATGATATACCAAGAAAACCTCCGTGCAAAGATGTCAAATTCTGATCTGACGGCTACAGTGGTGAAGGTGTTAAATTCATAGTCAAGTGATCTGCTCTGACACAACAACAGTTTTTAGTCTCTCCTTGAGGAAATGGACAGCTCATACAAAGATATCCTGCTCCACTCTGCAGTCAGGTGGGCTAAGCTGTGGGAACATTTTGGAGCGGTTTGTAGGTTGCTTTGATAGCATGAAAGCCTTCCTGGCTGAGAAAGGCCAAGACTATCCAGAACTTGGGGATGAGAAGTGGGTTGTGGAACAGGCATCAGTCTCAAACAGTAAGAAGCAGGACAAACTCATTGGCGGCAGAGAATTATTATTTTTTTTTTGTTTAAGTGACGTTGCTACTTCTACTTTCCGCTATTCCGGTCACTTAAGGGAGCTGTCCACCCAGCACAGCATCAGCACCACTAACATATACACATATATAAGGTGGAAGATTTGGGGAATCTCAGTAGGACTCAGATAGAAGAATGGCCCCACGTTCTCTTTCTTGATCAAACCCAACAGCCTTGCAGATATTTTCACACATGAAGAGCGTATTCAGTCCCTTCCGCAGTTGTTTGACAACAAACTACTCTGAAGCTTGTGTATTACTTAAAGTGAATAAGTGTGACCCCCCAGATAATGGAGCTCAGCAAAGGAAAGCAGGGCCGGGGGTCTCATTGACTGGTAGGCATCTGTTTATCTGTAGCACACATGGCATTGCATAATGGAGCTCTTTGTCTCTTTTTTCAATCCAGGATGTTTTCATGAGGATGGCAGTGTTCTTGTGTGGTGTTCATACATTACAAACACAATGTCTTCAAAATGAGAGAGACGTGTGTTTTGTTTTAAATGTTGCTATACTTGTTGCATATATGGATGGAATAAAATTACAGATCCCTTGAGGATATAAATGTGGATGTGGTGCAACTTAATGTTAACCTCACTGTTGATATGGCCCACTGATTAACAAGAACATTTAAATATAGCACTTTTAATCAAAAAAGGTTGCTGACCCCTGGTCTAAAGTGAACATGGTGAATATTTAGCTGCCAGAATGCTGGGTTTCTCTCAGGCATTGATAGGAACAAAAACAAAGCTTATAGAAAATCACATATTTGAATTGCATTATTATGCTGCCAAAAACACAACTCAATAAATTAATCTAATTAATTGCCTACCATCAAATTCACCATAACAACTTCATAATTTGCCAATCTGTTTACAGCTTATTTCTGCTTTCCCCAAGAGAAAAAAAAGTCAGTTAATGGAGGTTTTTGTTTTTTTATTCTTTTATTAATGACCATATATTCTTGGAAGGTCAGCAGTTCGTTAAGAAGCTTATCTTGAGTGGTAAAGGCCAGAGAGCTGAATGTCAGCCTTAGGCTAATTACTATCTTACCTATATATCAAAATACAGTAAATCTACATTTAGCAATTTTAGCACAAAACATGTGGCATTATATTATCCTCTCTCACTGGGGTTCATTCTAGCATTATGTAGCCAGTAAAAGTGTCTGCTCTCACTGAACATCATACTATTATGTCTTTACCTTGAAGGGATAGTTATCATTTGAAGTATTTTTTTGAAGTGGGGCTCTGTGAGGTACTTGTCCATCCTTAGTGTGTTACTAACAGTAGATTGCGGTCAGTATTCCCCCATTTGGCATGAGGCAAGAGTCCCAACTCAGACGCTAAGCTATGTACTGCTTTGGAGGGGGTCGGCAGAAAAACTCATTTTAGCCAACTAAAAAAAGGAGCCACCTAAGTATATTTAAAATATTTTCTCTGCTTGACGCCGCTGTCAGACAGCTGTTTTTTTCTCTCTCGCTTCAACGTCACCAGACTGTGACAAAAAAGCAAACAAAAAAAGAACGCAGTGGAACCGGAGGCAGAACTGAAGCATGGCAGGAGAAGAGGAGGGACCTGGAAGTTGTACTTTTTGAAATTCTCAAACAATAATAATCTCAATCTTACCAACTGCACCGTTAAGCAGGTCCTCTACTCCAGAATGATTACATATACAGTGCATATAGACAATAATGTCTTAAGGTGCTGTAATGTTTAAGTAACAGGATGTCATGGCAGCCATTGTATAATATCAAAGAACAATAAAAAAAAAAAATCATAAGAAACCAACATCAAAAAGCAATTCATGCTTTTTGACCTGACAGAGCCATTGCATTGACATTTCCTTACCTGAGCCTGTGTCAGTATGGCCTTTATTATCTCTCCCTCATCATCTTTTCAACCACTTTTTGATGATTCAAACAGCACTGCGCTATCGGTCATTCCTGTGAGCAGATGCTGCCCGGATCCCTCTATGTATTGCCATTTCGTCTTTATTGCCAGCCGGCTTATCCGGCACTGATGGAATTGTTAAAAAGCAGATATGAGCAGAATCTAGGAGGACCAGCCTTTGTCAGAGCATGCGTTTCCATCAGATGAGAGCATGACGATAAGAATCTGAGTAATGCCTGCAGGTCGTGTCACTCTATGCATAACAATCTCTGGCTGTGTGGCTGAAAGAAAAACGCTTTGAGACAGGAGAGAAAGGTGCTATGAAGGGGTGTTTTGGTGATGAATATGTATTAGGTGTCTTGACTCTTCTTTTTGGCAAACCTGATTGATCAATATTGCACAGCGCTGTTTCAAACAAAGAGACAAATCAAGGTCTTGTTTGTTCTGTCTGGAGCTATTTACAGGTGAATAACGTATTCATGTGCGTGTGTGCCTCCTGTTTCCAGGTCAAAAAAAACATTTTCCAAGCTCAGAGCATAAGCTGTAGATGGAAACTGTAAATTATATTTAATTCTCTGTGATGACCAAGTAGAAATGTAGTGAAATGCAATAAAAAAAAGGTTGTATTATATCTTATATCTAAAATCTGTCCGTCTTGTTCAAAGCACATTATTCAATGGTTAAAACATATGTAACCAGGTCCTGGGTCAGACTCTCACGGTAGGTCCCATTGACTGTAGGACAACGGACAACTTCCTCCGACTGCACAAAAAGGAAGCCGAAACATCCCAGATACGGGGCTAGAACTATGATCGCAAATCTGATCAGGCTTTGGGGCTTGGGGAAATTAAAGAATCTGATGCATCACAACTTAACGTATTAGCATTAACTTAAAGCTGAGTAAATATTTAATTGCGTCTGTATAGATGGGTTACACACATATTACAACAGATATTAATTAGGTTTCTCTTCCAGCTAAGAAATGGCTGTAGCATGCTTACACAGGAAAAAAATCTCATTGCTCTAATGTCCTTTATATTAAAAGATTCTCCATTTATGGGACATTATGATACAAAGTCCCACAGAGAGCTGAGGCAGGTTTCTTTATGGAAATAAATATATAAAAAAAACAGGACTCTAATCTGAAAAGAAACAGTTTAGGAGAATGTGAAACGGCAGTGCTGAAAGCTTCTAGAGTTTTTGGATTCCGCTCGACAAACCTTTGCTGTTGAACATTTTGATACACCAGTAATGTCATTCTGACCTTTGGCTTTGCCATTGGCTCACCATCTTCCTGCACATGCAGGCAGAGCTACGTCTGGAAGGAGAATGCGAGTTGGCATGCCGAACACCCCAGAAGGAAGCAGGGTTTTAACAGTGCGACAGGCCTTATGCATGT
Organism: Pempheris klunzingeri; assembly: GCF_042242105.1. Classification (NCBI taxonomy): domain Eukaryota; kingdom Metazoa; phylum Chordata; class Actinopteri; order Acropomatiformes; family Pempheridae; genus Pempheris; species Pempheris klunzingeri. The sequence goes on along the minus strand of NC_092012.1, from coordinate 32,328,533 downwards.
GATCAATAGAGACAGTTACCTGTAAAGGTCAGGTGGGGCTACTGGTAAACACTGAAGTGAAACTCGTGATGAGCTTCGACTTTGCCTCTTGATCAGCACCCAACTCTTGCCTAGTGCATTGTGCCTTGGGAACAGTTTGGAGCGTCGCTGGATAGTTGTTGGCTCTTCTGTGCTGCTTGATTGGAGCATGACTGCAGGGCAGGCAGAGGCAATGCCAGAAAATAAAGACAAGATTGATTAGTTTTACTTTGACACTCCTCGAAAGACCCTCCACACCACCCACACCTCCCCCAGCCAGATGCACCAGAGTGGATGAACCAGATCAGTCTGTCTGCTGAATTAGACTGTGGTGTGGTTTCTGATACACAAAGAGGTGTGTGAAATTTATCTGGTGTAATTATAGCATTTGTTTCTAATGTCTTAAATTGTACTCTAGTAGGAAATAATGATGTGTGTGTAAAAGACAGAATGAAAATAAGAAACCAAACTAAGAAACTTGAGGACAATAGATTTTGTACTTCAGTCAGGTTCCAGTCTAGGGAAAATTACCACCTAAGGGAGTCTGAGTGGTCAAAGAATGACAAACAAGATAGCAAACGATTTTAAAAATCTGCTGAACAAATGACATTTGTTTTTCTGACTTCTTTCTATTTTCTTTTGATTTATTTGTATTGAGCACAGACTTACTATTTCAGGCCTCTAAAACAGACTTAATGATATTTTCAACCTGTGACAAGGAGCAGAGGTTGTTTCATTTTGAAGTGATGTCACGATGTACTGACACTCTGGAGTACGCTACTGCATCAATGCAACAAGGTGGGATGTTAAAGCACTGGCGTGTTGAATGGACAATTTCTAAGAACATTTATAGCAGCAAAAATTCAACTGTCAACTGGCAAATTTGCCCCTAAGAGCACAATGACTACTAGAGAGTCCATAATGAACAACTTATTAGCATATTTGCAGTGTCACACTATCCAATTTTACCCATATCTTCTCTGCTGGATGAAAACCAATGCAAACCTGTCCTCTTTGTGACAAAACTTGCCATAAACAACTGTTGTCACTGCATGAGATGCAAGTAGTCATCCAGGATTACCTGTGTGTCATGACAATGTGCAAATTAATTTTGCTGTACTACTTTCTATTGTGACCAACCACTTATATACAAGTGTATAGTGTGTTAATTTTCGTACTGTATGAAAATAAATGAAAATCAATGGTTTAACTAACGATCTATTGTTAATTTTATAGGCACTAATTTTATAGACAAAAGGCTTTTAAGACTTTAAGCTTTGGTCCCTGAGTGAAACAAAATAGGAGTGAAAGAACGCTCAGTTTGGTTTTCATTACAGGCAGAATGGATGCACGCAAAGGGGAGCGGTGGGGGGGGGGGGTGTTGGGGTTGAGTGGCGGTTGCGTAGAGTACACTGTAAAAACTGCAAAGAGAACATGCATCATCAAGCTTATACATTTCATCCACACCTCAGAGACTGCAGCCTGACAGCCCGTAACACACACGTTAGTTGGACAGTAACAGCCAACCTGTCCATGTAAACACATGAATGCATGTGGCAATGAGCATTTTGTCAAGCTGTTTATTCTTTCCCTTCCTTGTCAGGGCGCCGTATGCCGTGAGGCGGCCTGCTGCAGGCAGGGCAGGCATTCACTGGCTGGTCCTATGTGCTTTTCAACATGGCAGCGCCGCACGCAGGTTAATATGATAGTCCCCCGCCTTATCTAATGTGACGAGCGGCCTTTCTTGGCCGTGCCACAAAGCTGCTTTGAAGCATCTGTCAATGCCCTCCCCTGGATAAATGTCATGTGTGGAATATCTCAGGTGGCAGCTGCGCCATTGCAATGGCAGCGGCAGGAAGCCAGAAAACAGCCCAAAGCCTTACAACTCTTACACTTGGGACAAGGGAGAAGGTTTCTTTATTTTTCTGTCTCTTTCTCCCTCTCTCTCTCTCTCTTCCCCTCTCTCTCTTCCTTTTAGAACAATCCGCAAGGTCACACATCAGCAAAGTAATGAAAAAGAAAAGGTTTATTTGAACTCTTTTTCTCTCAGAAACAAAGACATGTAGTGGATCTTTTCCTACTTTGCTGCTTTCCATTTTTCCTGCAATTTATTACTTTTTATTATTATCTGAAAAAAAGATGTTTGTGTCTGCAAAACAAGAAACCTTGCCATTTGCAGATTTATTTAAAAAAAAAAAATTTAAAAAAAATCATGGCAAACCAAGCATCTGTCTCTCAGACATTTCTTAGAGGCCTTGTTTTTCACAGGGTTATTCATATAATGTCCTTTTAAATGCAGAAAACTCTTTGTCCCCTCATGACTTTGTTACCTGCTATCAGACTGAGGTGGAAGAATGGAGGATAGCTTGAGATTCTCACTGAATCAAGCATGCTGTGCAACACTCACTTACAGAAATTTCAATTGTAGCTAATAACTCATGTTTTTTTCAGAATGCCAGAAGGCCATGGTTTAATGAAACCATCATGAATGGAGCATTCAGGCTACTTCTTGGTAATTTAAAAAATGTATGTACTCACTTTCACTGCTGCTCGTGTCTTCATAAAGACTGAGAATGTTCTCTTGCATATGGAAAATTATCTAAGTCTTTTCGGATTGCTTACTGAATGTGTATTGAGTAATTTCCCAGAACACTGAAAGTCATGATGCCTTACGTGGTCACTTCCATTTACACAGATGAGATGCAAATGTTGGCAGATGATACGGTTATATGTATATCCAGGAGAACAATTTAGTCAGATTAGCTGCATGGTTTAAGAACTCCTGTCAACTGATTTCGTGGCCATGTGGGGCAGGGGAAGTCACGAAAGCAGCTTTGACATATTACCTCATCATCGTAATTTGTTAGCAAATAGTTGCATATTTTCATATCCAGCGGTTGGGAAGCAACATTATCATTCATTTGGAATGGAATTCTTGCCAATAAGTCTGATATACACTTTCTATCTGAACACTTTCTGTACCAACTCCTGAGGGAAATATCAGGCTTTCTAGCTGCGTCTGTCTGTTTGGTGCTGAGCAGGTGGAGTACAGTGGGATTTTAGAGCTTTTGCACTAAAAACGATGCCATAAAGGCGGCGAGAATGAAACAATGTAGTTGTGGGATGGAGAGTTAAACAATCAGCTGTAACTCACTAGGAAGCTCCATAGAAGGGGAGGGAAGCCGCAGAAAAAGTGTCATGTGCTGTTTTGTATGGATTTTCTTGTCGAGTCTTTCGAATTTATGTATATGTATCCAAAATGAATTTGACAATCACCACCTGATCGTTCCTGAGGCAAGGAGACACTGTCTTCTTTGAATGAGGGAAATAGATGGATTTAGACTAATTCTGTCCAAAGCAATTTTTGCACCACAACACATTTAAACTAGAGTTTCCGTAAAGATAATAGCATTAAGCAGATCAAATTAACGACTTTAACATTACAAGAACAATATTTCACATTGAATAACGTGCCCTTTCATAAGGCCGCCATAACAGCAAAGAAGACTTTCAGTGGAGGAAGTAGCGGGTAGTGAAATGATTTTAGCTCGGTGTGGATGCAGAATGCAGCGAGGATGGAGATGCCTTTCCACTCCAGTAAAGACTTGGATAATTGGAGTTTTGTATTAAGATTGACACCAGATGAAAGTTGGTTATTAACACGGGGTGAAGCGTGGCAGATTGTTTATTAGAATCCTGTCACTATTTACAACCCAAAACGGCAGTGCCTTGACATTGAGAGTTCAATTGAAAGTGAGGTGTCAAATTGATATTCCGGCAAGGGCGAGTTTCAGCTGCGGACTTTGTTTCCCTGATGCTTTTGAGTTGACTGACTCAGACTCAAAGTGTACAATAAACACTACGAGATGTCCATTTCCATCACCAAATTACCATTCTTTACAACAAAAGAAGATGCTGCATTACAGATTTGTGGAAAAAAAAGATTTTGTATTGTAGACATCTGCATTTCAGTCTTCTTTGTTTTTAAATTCAATCAAGGACTTTGAACAGATGAGTCAATTTGACCATGAGTCAAAAACACAAACAGCACTGACATTTAAAGCACGATGAGGCTCATATATAAATACAGTCAAACATAACACAAAAAAAATGCATACATCAATTTAGTTTTTCCTTTATTTTGCAGGAAATTAAAGTGAAACTCTTTGTATTTTGCAGCATGACAAAAAGTATAGTATTCCAAGTAGAATATGTGATTGCAGAAATAATAAAATATGTCAGTCCTTTTATGGATTATGTATAAGGTCAATGGAAATGAACAGCATTACAAGGTAGGACTACAAGGTATTACCTTGGTTTAAGCTCTCCCTCAGCTCTACGTCGCTGTCAGTGATAGATTCAGTGTTGTTCAGTCAGTTTCCGTTGCCCCCCCGCCCCGACCTCTGCATCACATACAGTGTAGTCACAAGGCCCCTGCTTCTGTAGTCAGCAGAAATCCTAACAGTGTTTGAGGATGTAGTTAGCAGTTTTGAAGCTCACTCTGGATGAGGTTATGTTACCGAAGTCCAGTTAAACAGCAATACTTGAAGCTACAGCAGCTGAAAACGTCTCGTTAGGATCATGACGTCATGCAGGTTTCTGTCCGTCCAGTCGGCGCGCAGATTAAACAAGTTCTAGATCTACATGAATCACAAGGGTGCTGTATTTTTCTGTCAAAATGTTGAATTTTGCCAAAAGGTGGTGAGTTTGCAGCTCAATCTTCTGCAGTTTGCTGAATATCACAAACTGTAAAAGCAAGGGCAGATGTATGATGCTTGGGAGATAATGTATAAGCTATTTTTATATGTGCATGTAAGCCAGTGTGTACCATCCACAGGCATACAGTCTCAGTGCTGTATACAATGGGAAAGGCATATGCATGTGAGCAGTGTCTTGTTTCAAACTTTTTTTCCTTTTACATCTCAGTGCTGCTCACCCAACTCCAACAATTCTTGGCAAAGCTCAAAGCTGTCCTTGGTGTGTGGGTGTGTGGGAAGGAGCTGGTGGTGGTGTGTGAATGTGTCAATGTGTGTGTGAGGCAGGTGGTGTCTGGCTTAGTGGCTGAGTGTTGCTGCTTTACCCTCCCAGTAAGTCAACGTGCAGCGATCTGCCATAGGTAAGCCAAGTTTGACTGAATCTCTTTCACTTGCACCGCAACTGACTCCTTTTCTCATTCTTAATCTCTCTCTCACCCTCACACACACACACACACACTCGCACACACACGTGAAAACGTTAGAACAACCTTATCTGAAGCACACCAGCCTCCTAAAAACACAACAACATGCCTAATGAATCTGCATGGATTTCGCAAAGCAAAATCTGTGCCTACAGTATGAAATCACTTGATGTGTTTTGTATTTGCTCTGTTAAACTTGCAGCATCCTGACTTCAGCCCAGCAGCTTTAGTTTCTAGGAACTGATGATGACATGAAGCTTGAGGCTTTGGCACAGTGAACATGCCACCAGAACGGGCTTATCTATCATGCTATATTATAAAGATATACAAAGAAATGTAATGTTCTGCACTCCCCTCCACCCTCCATCCCCCTGTCTCTCTTTCTCCCCCTCTTCAAAATGTACAGCCTGATTCCCTCTGATGACTGGTAAATAGAAATGGGAGCAGCGCTAAATTATGCACAATGGGGATATCTACTTTCCTGTTTTCTCACAAGATAACGGCTTGTTGTTCCATCCTTTGTTATGGACGGTGCGTGCCCATGGGATGATTAGTAGAACAAAGGATGGGAGAAAGCAGACCTGCTTGTAGTTCAAAACAAGTTCTCCGTGCCTTTGAAGATGCGCACTTACTTCAGGCAAAAATGGGTTTAGAAGAGGAGACATGCATGCTGTTGGACGTGCACACACACACACTTGTGTTTCCCACTCACAGCAGAGTGATAACCAAGACCTTTGACCAGTTTGATCCCCAACCTGCTGCCTGGTGACATGCACATGCAATTAAGGAAGTGCTTGAAAGGGAACAGATAGCGTTCACCCTCGAGGTGAAGGTTATGAGCGGCTGTTTAGCAAAGATATTTGATCCATTATACATTGTTTGTGTCTACAGCTGGTACAACGAGAATAATAAATATTATATTAGCTGTGGGACCTACATCTCCGTCTCCCAGACAAGTTCATAACATTCTCAGCAGGGAAGGGCGGGACCTCCTGTGGCTTTTTTCCAATTCTCTTCTGTTCTTTCCCCCCCTGCTCACTGAGATCAGTTACAGAAAAGATTCCGAACAACATGCAACATGTGCACCTCTGCTAGGCGATCACTACATTTTTCATCTGCCCAATGAGCAACCGGAACACCAGCATCAGCAGCTTGTTAAAAATGGTGATCACTTTGTCACAAATCAGACTGCTGTTGCTCCCGTTGTCTCTCAATCCCACTGAGGCTTTGGCATTTGCCTTTGGCCTTACTGCAATGTGAGGTATGTGCTGTACGTTGGCAATTAATTATACATTAAAAACATAGCGTTTGTTTCAATAAGCTGCCGTACTGGAGAGAGCTTCATATTTTTCTGGTTTCTCAATCGGTACCGGATACTTATTTAAAAATCGGTTAGTCGTTCACGCCATTGTTCAACGTGTGGCACTTGTTCAGGTGTCATCAATGTAAACTCCCCTTTGTGTCATCCTTACATTAAACCCCTTACATTTTTCCTTACATGGCTTTCTCACTGCATATGTTTTGACTCGACATGGTAAGAAAAATACAGGTGTAACTTATAACATTGATGATGACTCTGTTCCGTTTAAGTATCCCAGTGAGACATGCATTAGCCAGCCAATAAAAAGCTTAAGGTAAACTGAATTAAGGTAAGTTAAGGTAAATTGAATTTTTATCAAATCCCATCAGAAGTACAGCAAACACACATTTCCTACCATCAAAGGCTTTAAGTACAGTTTGTTATTCTTTTATAGAAAATCTACTGTCAAATTTGTTTGAAACTATTTAATGCTGATTTGACAGAACGTTCCACAACAGTGGCAGCTATTTTGGTTGTTTTACTAAAATGCCTCAACAGCAGCCCTCTGTTATAATATGAAACCAATCCCTTATTAGATAAATGCTTGTGACTGGCCCAACCCGGGCCAAGTCGGTTGGAAATCTGTCTGAACAGAGGGGGAACAAGACATATCTGCCAGAGCAAGTGAAACACGAGTTTACAGATTTAGCTGCTCTTTTTACATAATAACTCTTCTGCATAAACTAAATGGAGTTAAAAGCTATTATCATTGTCATTATCAGTAGTAGTAGTAGACAAAGTATTATTATACCATTTTAAAAACGGGTGCAGTACTGCAGATACTAGATTCATCCGTTCTCCCCACTTTATTTGTGGAATGGAGGTCACACCCCTCATTTCAGGCTGACATAAATCTGCATGACATAACTCTACAGTACAATTCACACTTAAGTCGTTTCAAACTGACGCTAAGTTACATTAAGAAAGAGTATTTCTAAGCCTCTGTAGGTAGGTTTTATAAGTTGACGTTTAGTTTGAATTTAGCAATAGTAATCCCTACACTGGGTGTACAGATGAAAGAGTCAGAACCTTAGGAACACTGACTTCTACATCGCTCTGCTGTTTCCTCCCAAGGTACATTTTGTGGCTCAAGTATCTGACCTAAACTCTGGAGAGTGAGGGCTTAGCCGCAAGCTGTCGGTCAGACTACACACTAACTGCTATTGGCTGGAAGTGTAGACAGAGAAAGATGGATTACACCTCCACTGTCCTTCAAACTTAACTCTATGGATTTGACACAAAAGCATCAGGTAAAGATTTTCTGCACATATAATTGATTTTTATTCGTGTTGCCATGATTCACATTGATAATCACCATAATTTTTACCGTGCTGATCTCTACAGCAATTATTATTCATCATTAATGCAGTGGTTGTAGTACATAATGTTCTGCTGTCGACCTGCATCTGTTGTTAGACACAGTTCCTACATATGGTGGAGGATATTCACTGTGCGTGTCGTTCAGTCTGCCTGGTTTATGGTGGACTGCTATGCCATGACAAAGGTGTTGACGTCGCTCTGCTATGTTTTCTCACCTATAAATGTCCTGTCATCTAGAAGCGATTTCATATCTCAACCCCTGAGTAACAGTTCGTGCGTTAGGGTCAGGTCCCCCAAAGCTGCCAAAGGATGGAGGGAAATTCTGCTCCAACCAGTTGTTATGCTGTTAAGTACAACAGGCAGTCACAGAGAGGAAGTGGGAAGACTGTTTCAAGAAAATCTGGTCACTTTTGAAGGCAGCTGGTGAACGGGAATCTCTCATCAATTTTAAAATGAACGAAAACATCAAATGGAGAAAAGTAAGGGTGTGAAGGCCATGATGGCAATGAGCAACCCTGTCTCCTCCAGAATAAAATCCTCCAGCTTTTTTTTTTTCAATCCAGAGAGTGTGAGAAAGGACTGACGGTATTCTCCAACACCACTTACAGATAGCTAACTTCATGAATCACAAACTATGGCAACAGCAAACATGTTCCTCACTTTTCAGTGTCCCCTGGTAACAGTTTCCATTGTCACCTGGGCTACTTGCAGTGTGTCTGTATTTTGTTGTGTTTTCTCACCAAGTACCACTACTGAACATTACTGAGCATCCAAATGTCTTTAGGATTGGTCTATTTACATGTATTGTGGGCCATGGAGAACATTCAGATACAGCTTGAAAGGCAGTGACAAATGGCAATGTTTTATATAGGTTGGAGAACTTGTTTTGCCATACATTCACAAATATTAAAGACTATACAGGAAACACACATTGTATGTTGTTTTACTAAGTGTTTTATTCATCTTCATTCATGAAAAACAAGGTTTGAACTTTTTTTTTCAACCCAAATTTTATAAAGATATTTTTATATGTCATGTGATGCATGATGTACACTTCAGTGGACACATGATTAATCAATTTAATCCCAATATAAAATCAATACTTGGAAAATTTAGCAATTGCATGACTCCTTAGATGTTTCTTGATGCCCCCATATTTTTCTTACCTGCAAGGGTCTCTTTTTATAGAAGGTTTGAACAGAAAACAATGAGCAACTTGATGTTTCTGGCTGTCTGTCGACCATCTTGGTTTCACTCTTTTTTTTTTACACTGGCAATGGCTCCCCACTGGGTAGCAGCGTATGAGATGATGCAGTAGCATCCACTGTGGTGGCTGATGCGCAACTTTGTCGTCAAAACTCATGCATATACAAGAAAACAGCTTTTGAATAGCTGTACACTGTAGTGACCTCTGTGCATGAAAGGGTTAAAATGACCACTGTGCGATCGAGACAGAAAACATAATCAATGCAACATAACAAGTCTTCCAAGAAATGTTTTGCACATGCAAAAAGGTTGCATATGAATGCAATATAGGATTTAATTTTCTTTGGCTAAAGTACACTTTCTGTCTGTGTGCGCAACAGACCTGTGAAAAGGGTAGGAGGCAGAAAATGTCCTGGGCCATGTTCATGTTTCAATATCCAAGGGGAAATCCAGGAATGTGGTATTTACCTGTGGTCCTCGACTATAGAAGATAAGTAAAATGTAATTTCCCTGTGCAAATATGTGTGAAATTAAATACACAAAAAAGGACAGCTTTACAGACCCGGGATTTATCCTGACCATATTTACTTAGTATTTTATTGCATGTTCAGTTTAAGAGAGAGAAATATCACAAATGAGTTTGTGACATTTCATGTCTGGGTGGTTCCGCGTTTCTGTGGGGAAGCAGCTTGGAAGGAGATATGAGGTAAGTAGTTCTCTATTGGCAGTGATATACCACTCTATCAACAGGCTGAAGGAGGGTTGTGATTGAAACAAGCGACAAATCCCCTTAAAGTACATTTTTATATCAATGATAAGTTGCAGATGATAAACAGGTTGGATGCACTGTGTTTAAATCTCATCAGAGGTCGGGCATGGAGTTTTCAGAGGAGCTTCAGTCCCCCGTATGCATCACCAGTCAAGCCACTTACATGCCAACTTCTCCTGGTTCCCAATCCATTTTGTGAGTTAGTCACATTTCCATGTCTGGATAGCCTCTTTTTGCCCTGAGATGTTGTCAGCTACAATCAAACTGCCTTGAACTTTAACCAATCCAACTATTTTCATAGGCTCCATTTTCTATTTGAGGTGGCGAGAGCACACTCATCACTTGAACCTTCCGGGAGAGTGTTTTTCATTTTTTAACAATGCCTTTCAGCTTCATAGCCAATTCAACATCTTGAGTGTAACTGGCACCCAATTTCCAACCCTCATATGCTGAAGTCATCCTGTGGGTGGTTAAACATGAGGAAATGTAAATCACTGGCTCCAGTAAATACAAGTAGTTAAATGCTGCATAAATGGCACATGGTGCTAGGCAAGCCTTCACAAGTAAATCAAACAATTGCCTGGAGTGGTGGATAAAATCAATATACTCTGACAAATCTTCCACATTACGAGTCTCTCAGACTTTTTCTGCCAATGAAATGGAGTCCAAAGGCTGAGAGAGCGCTATTAAGACATGTCCATTTCTATTTCCTACAGACATTCTTGTTCAGACAAAACCTTAAAGGACAAATAAACAAAATGACACTGAAGGAATGCTCCAAGAAGGAGGGAGCTCAATAAGTATTTCATTGGCAGCTATGCATCTCTTCAACAAACTAAACTAAATTTATAAAAAATTGAAATCATACATCTGCGCTTCCTAGATTAATGCAGTGCAATAAACAGTGATTATAGGCTCAGTTTCCTCTGGGAACCCCATGTAGTGCTGTGAATATACAATTCAATTGATTGATCAGTCTGAATAAAAAGAAAAACTAATCAAACTGTGAATAATGTCGAATAACTTCCTGGTGGGGCCATCTATTGAATCATTTTGTGTACTTCCCTTGTGTACACGCTCGTCTTTACAGCATGCTCATACTGTATTTATGTGGGGCGCCGAGCGAAGGATCTGATGCAATAAGTGTATTCAGCTACAATCCTCCTGTTACTGCATACAAAAGCTGTTTGAAAATCAATTTCAAACAATTTGATTTAAAAATAAAGTTACATCAGAGGTGCCACTAATGGTGACACCTCAGACCTGACTGCTGGGCAGCTGAGAAAAGTTAGCTTTAAATAAATAAACAACAAGCCAATCTGTCCACCTGAGAGGATCACAATCAACAGTGTATAAACTGCTGACTTCAGTCATAGGCCCTGAACAGATCTCAACCTAACTGCTGAGCACTTGATTTGAGATTTTTGTGCGATGTGTTATTCAGCCATCTCCACATTAGCATCAAAGCACCAAATGAGGGAATATTTTATGGAAAGGATCGAAATGAAATGATTTCAGAGTTTCAGAGATTTGATGAATCTACTATGACAAAGAGCATTGAAATGGTTCTGATGCTTGTTAAATATAGAGCCAAATGTAAGTCAGATGGGGCAAGAAACACAGGCAGTCAGTCAGGTCAGTGTGTGAACAGTTTAACTGACAATCATCATTAATTGATGAGTAAAATGTTATATCTGATGAAACCAGTGGCCAGAGCCGTGAAAGTAAAACCCATGTCATGATAAGCTCTTCTTTAAGGTCAGACTGATACGGCATTATCATCATTATCATTGGTCAGTTTACGCCTTTATTAGACAATAAGGAAGTAGCAGTGACATGACAGGATTGGAGGGAGATAGAGGTGCAGCCAAGGTCCCAAGCAGGGTTCAAACCGAGGATTTTGTGATTCACGGCTCTTGGGTTTTATTTTATGTAGATTAAATGAAATCTTATTGCATCAGCTATGCAAAACTCTTTTGCTGGCTTTTCGCTGCCTCCTAAGAGTGTCAATAAAAGAGATCTTATGCCATTGAAATGACAGTCATCTTCGTTGTTGTAGTTTTATACCAGTCAAGTAGCTTTGCAAGATTAGACTATATTTTTGTGAAGCACAGCGCAGATCGCAGCAAAGAGCACGCTGCCCAGTGGGCTTGCCAAATGCACTTGTGGTATTTCCATGTCCAGACATGCCTTGACACCTGGGGTGCACTTAAATACAGGGTGGGATCAGAAGGAATGCATTATCATACATTATATGTGGCTTGTAAGAGCTTGTAGCAGTCATGGCCAGTTACAGTGGCTACTTTCATCCCCAGTTTGGGAATCCTGAGAAGAGTTTTCTTTAGAGGAAACTTATTATTATCTGTGACCTGCATAGCTTTAAATATGAATATATGCTATTATGAATAAATCTGAATATACACGACTTTTTAGTTGAATTTGTGTCTCTGAGCATGTAAAAGACCCCAATGTCACAACTTTTTTCTGTGCATGATAGTGTGCAACTTTATTTGTCACAATAAGCATGTGCAGTTAAATACTACTATAATGAAAATGAAATCTGAATTAAAAACATTGTTTGGTAAAAACATGTTTGTTTGTTTTGCATGTTTTATTATTATTATAATTGTTTTTTTTTATTCTGAAATATTTTCTGAAGTTTAATTCAGTTAGACTGTTTTACATGCAAAAATGATAGCTGACCAATGGGAAATAAACTTTAATCTTGTATTGGCTAAGAAATGTGATCCTGATAATAATCCATAAATAAATATGGATTTTTAAAATAAGATTTTGCTCATCCCAGCCTCACATGCACCTGTCTCGTAATTTAAAATGCGGAGCCCCATGCGACACTGGCCTTGCTCTTAAAATGATAATGCACGCAGTCGTTGCCCCCGGTTACCCTTTGATTTGGACAGAGACACAAGGGGATGGCTGGCAGGAGCAGGCAGTTCTGAGGGAGTTATTAATGGAGAGAAAAGTTTTAATTGATGATTTGTCATGCAAAAGTGTGAACTATTTTTCGATGCATCCGTCTGTCCATCCGACACACCTGCTGATTGACACTGCTATGGAATGGAGCAGAACTGTAGAATAATTAATTAGAACAACATGTTTGAAGAACACATAGCACGCTCATGCTATTATGCTTGCTATTTGTAGTGCTGCGTTATTTCAAAACATGCAGATCTGCAGTGGTGTGCAACATCACTCAAATCTGTCTTGCTGGCACGATCACATGACAGTTGGTTGAAGAATAATTAAACATGAAAACAAAACATGAATAGGGTTTGTGCGAGTTCACCAAATGAATTATTCTGAAACGCAGGTGTGCTGAGCTGCCAGTCTACTCCGAGCAGCTGACGCACTCAGAGCAAAACTTGCACTGCGTTACCCGATTGGCATCGCCACACCCTCTACCGCATCTCTTCTCCCAAAGGGGCGTGTGGTGAGTCACCAAGATACCAAACCAGCACGGTTGTGGAAATAACCTCAGTGTGTCTTAGGAAAGTGTCAGTCATCCAGTGCAGCATTGTGTTGCAGGTCTAATGCCGACATAAAGTCCTTTAAAGGGTTATATATGACATTCAGAACCACTACATATTGTGTTACACCTTTATAATAGGAGTACTTTTATAAATTGTTTAGATTTAGTCATTAATTAAGTTATATATAACTTAACTAATAACTATATAAATCATTAATAGACAATTATAAACAAGTTATAATAAAGTTTTCATACACTGATGTGGGCTATTTGGCAAAAATCCAGTCATCGCTAACTAGTCATTCATGTTACCAATGAGTACTAACTTTTATAACTGGCAAAAGGGAGTCTTATTGTGAAATGTAGAGCACATCACCATTTATTGGAAATGTCAAGGTAAACAAAACTGCCAAAGCCTTAACGCATAAATATGTTAATTTGATATGCCAAATTAAACTTTTTAGTAACTGCTGATGGTGGTTAAACGCCAGTTACTTGTTAGCAAATATCTGATGCAGCTGACAGGTATAAACTCTGGCAATGTGAAGGCAATCAGGACACACATCTTGGCCATTATTGTATTGTTGGCTGGAATATTGATTTTTTTTCTTCATCAGTAGCCTATAGAGTTATTGTAGTAACATTAGTGAATTACTTAACTTGATGAGGAGCTATTTCTTTAATTTGCTGCGTGCCCTAAATCCATGTAACATAATTATTGGCTTACTATCCAATTATCCTACTAATGCTGCTAATGGGAGGTCTCAAATTCACTAACACGCATGCATGTTTGCTGCTATATTAATGTTCAAAAACCTCATATAAAGAACCTTTAAAGTTGGTGGTAAGCTTGACCTTGCCATGTTTCACTATACACTGTAATGTAGTATCGCAGGCAGCAGACAAAATCTACAGGAGACACAGGAGGGAAGATGCTGGAGCCAATCCTTTCGCCACCTTTTCCGTTGAAGGTGATCAGTGAGCCAAACCGGTTGCCCTTTGAGGCAGACCTACACTCGTAAAGCTGTTAAGTGAGATCCTCCAAATCCCTCCACAACAGCAACAATAAAAAACAGACCCACCTGCTTTGACTGAAGAATCTCTATTTTTGGTTGGTATTAGAATTCCAATAAGACGACAACATCAGCAGGATAGAATATCAGTGCAAGACAAAAATGACTCTAGTAGAAGGCGTTGAGCGATTTGTGTATGTACATGTGTAAGTGAGTGATAGAGAGAGACTGGAAGGCAGACAGAGCGAGAGACCGGAAGGGGAAAAGGAGAAGGGGAGGAAAGCAATTTGTACATCTCCGCCCACAGCGCTGCCAGCTCTGTGATGTGAGGGTCAGAGTGTGACTAACCTACTAGCTGTGGCTGGGCTGCCCTTTCTGTCTCGCTGCACCTGTTTCACCACATTAAACACTTCACATGTTCCTCAGGGTCCCAGCTCCACACTGGTCTTTACACTCGTAGAAACAGCTGGAAAAAAAAATGCTCACATGCACGTATACCCATGCACAAGCGTGCATTTGTAAAGACATGCGCAAACGCACACGAAAACATAGGGCTACTATAAAATGGAGTGAGAATGAAGGTCGAGAATAATAAAGATGATGTATTGAGTAAAGGTTATCCTGTCTCTAAGATGCTAATTGTTCTGTCAACAGTATTCATTTGCCAGGACTCCCAAAGGGCAAGCATCCATTTTGTTTGTTCCAAGCAGATGGGTTCAGTGTGTGTGTGTGTGTGTGTGTGTAACAATGTTAACTCCATGTTGATATGTGCCTTTATTTATGCATATGTCGTGTGTTTGTGTTTGTGGTGTGCACACATTAGCATGTGTCTCTGTGTACCAGAGAATGCAATTTTAAATTAATGTCCTCTACATCTGCATATGTTTGTATGCATGGATCCATTTGCACAGTGCAGAAAGACAGAACTTGCACTCAACTCTGAGTAAACCGGATTGTGTGCCATGATGGTTTCAGCAGTTGCATGGCAGGGATTGAAAGCCTCAGGAGGACTGTTAGTACCCGGCAGTCCAAGAATCCAATATGGCCTCAAAAACACTACCACAGGTTCAACAAAAAAATGGAACATTAGCTTCAAAAGGAGAGGAGAGGAGAGGCTTCACATTAGCCACAGCTCTACTATGCCTGCTCTACTAGATTGTACAGGTGACCAGAGGGGTTGAAGTGTGGGGGGAACATGAGGAGGGCCCCAACATCTGGAAGACCCTAAAAACCCTGGAATTTGAAATTTGTTTCTGCAATGATAATCCTGTTTCTAACTGGATAATCTGTTTTGGTCTGTATCTGAAAGGTGCACCAAGTCTAATTCAATCCTGAAGTGGGGTAGAATGAGGATATTGATAAATAATACAGCCTGCTAGCTAATAGCTAGCTTGCCGTTAGATGAAGCAGCCCTTGCCCTCAGTTTAAAAAATGCTAACAAATCATGAGGGAATAAATGCACGTCACACATACCTCAGTCCATGTGTTCACATAGTTTGATTGAGCCTTGTGTAATGTACCATTATTTGATTAATACTTGATTTTATTTATTCATTTATTTATTTAATCTACAGGCTGGATCATTTTATTTTGTTATTTACTTTTCATCACACTTAATAACATTATATAATAAGTCGCTGATTCCCACTGACATTTGATGATGATGACACCCCTCTTAATGATGATTTAGAGATGCACCTGGTAAATTAAGGATACTATGGGAGCTTTAATTATCTACGGTAATGTAAAACGGTACAAAATGACGGACGCTCTGCAGCGGAAAGCTTTGCTGATCCACTGACGGATTCTGGGTGGGTTCGGACCATTTATTTCTCCTTTGCCGTTCGTCAACAGGTCTACACACCGATGCATCGGGCAAAAGTATTGATATGCAAACAGATGACTGTTGGGAGTGGAATTCTTAACTCATCTTAAGTCTGCCCACAAGATTCCTGTTTCACAATAATTGAGATTTATACGCCATGATAGTGTTTTGCACGGCTTTGTATGTCTGATGAAAATAGAGTGCATGCATATATTTGCCTGCTTTTATCCAGAGTTTCAGTCAGAGCCGTACCATAGAGCCGGCCCCTGGGGTTGTGTAATATGTGTTGAGGAACTGAACTAATAACTAAATAGTACTGAAAGAACAGCCCCTTTGTTAAAAAAAATATATTAGGAGGTGTACTAATGTATGCTTACATTTGCATGCAGTTTGCTTCTGTTACATCGTCTCTAAAGAGAGCCGCTGGAGACAGCCGTATAACAAACCGAGTATTGACTTCACTTTATTATTGCTTTGTTCGCACCGTCGGCCCAACCTAAACAGGAACGAAAAGAACTCCAACCATCATCCTTTATCTTCATCATTAAAGCTTTTGCTTCCCTTCCTGTCTTGTCTAATGCTAAGCCAGCCATCACTGGGGCTTTTCGCACTGCACTTCCAAAAGATTACTGGTCAATCAGACAGCTGACAGTGATGTCTTACTCCTCGAATTCTCTGTCGAGTTGTTTATTCAACTAGACGATCACTGCTCACATTAACTGACCATTTTATTAAGACTTTTTCAAATATATTCAATCGTATTAATAATAAAACCATTTTATTTCCTGAAACTGTTGGTCTAAAGGCCAAAGATAAAAGAACTACTTTACTATGAAGACGTTGATACTGTATACAAGGGCTGAGGGTGCTCTACATGTATATAGATCCCCTGCTTATGTGAAAGGAAATTGTTGAGATAATTGACAATAAGACATAAGGTTGAGTCTTCAATTTGCCGGTCATGTTCAGAGGCAGGGATGGAAGAAATGGCTCAAGGTTAGTCAGTTTGCCACAGGCTTGCTTTCAGTTAAAGAGACTACTCCACCAGAGTGTGGCCAGTAATGAGGGGCACACAGCGACACAGCTCACACTTACACTGTATAGTCTTAAGGTTAAATGATATGACAGTCTCTAACTAAGTCTTTTTTTGCCTTAAAGGTCAGTTGAATATTTTATTGCCAGCCCGGCCTGGCAGTGTATTGAAATGGTAATGTAAATACCACTACAGGACAGCTTCAGTGAGGGAGGTCCCCTGAAAGGTCAGCCAGTCTCTCCCCACATATCCATGCGCAGAAAGCACACACACACACTCAAACACACTTATTCACTACATGTAGATGCAGCACAAAGGCAGATTCTTATTCCGACACATACGGTATAAAAGGTTCGCAAATACACGAACCCAACCTTTTGTATCCGTGTTGACTCTTATTAGTTTCCCTCTTTTCATTTCTCTAACAATCTGCGCTACACTTCAGCGCAGTGCTTCATTTCGCTGCATCATTAGAGCACAAGACAATTTCCTGCCTGGAGTCCAGGCATGGACATGAAATGAAAATGACTCTGATTGGCTGCTGTAAAGATGTAAGCTTAAGGGCAATATCTGAGGTTGTGACTGCTAAGACATATTTCTCCTTTAATGCAGGGGGTGAGGGTCAGAAAGTAATTTAAAAACCCACATATCATCACAGTGGGAAGATTTCAGTGGTTGGCAGAGCAAGTGTGAAGTAAAGCAATATAGGTTCAAATGCCTCAATGATAGGCGTTTCTGTACCGTTAAGTTACCACTATTCAGTGGATCTGATCTTACTATGTTACAAGTCTGCAATATACATTAAAGCACACAATGGCCATTTTGAATTGTCAGTCGCATGTAAAGCCAACAACCTTCATAAAGGCTGCAATCCATTAAGATGTGTGAATTCCAGGACCCATGCAGCTAAACATGTATCACTCATTGTGAATATCATGATGTGAAATGTCACAAATCTGATCTTCCTCTTATGACAAGTCAAAATGTTCAAAAGATCTACTGTTTGCCTCCCCATCATCAGAGCTACGGTCATCACATTACCACATATCTGTTGGCCACAAGTGAGGAAATGCCATTTAGTTGCATCATTAATGTATGTAGATGCATGCAGTCCATTGCGTAGATAGTTTCAAAGTTAATTTAAAAATCAAAAAGTCCTACAATCTCTGCCATAATTCTAGCTCACCAATTAACACACTGAAACTGTTTGTTTGTTTAATCCATTCCCTAATGAGCTTTACAGGTGCTGGGAGGCAGATTTTGTTTCCAGTCTTTACGCTACGCTAACTTGCTGCTCGTGGTATTTTCATATTTAACAGAGAGGGATATCAATCATCTCATCTAACTCTTGGCAAGAGTGCAAATAAGCATATTCCCCAAAATGTTAAAACATCCCATTAAAAACCTAGTTTTAGAATCCAAGAAGGCTTCATGCCTACACTTATTGTGATATCAGGCTAAATAAAGCAAACATGCCCTTTTAATGGGCCTGTTTTCAGTTTTGGCTAATTGGACCTGTACTCAGGTTGAAGGTGGGATGCAGGAAAATAGGTGAGATAACAGGACCCCAAAGGCAGTTTCAAGGAGACGTTAATCAAACTTAGCCTGTGAACCTAATACAGTCCTGAGAAATATTTTTATCAGCCAAAATATCCAACACTAAAAGCCATCTTACAATGGGATCACACCACATAATACAAACCAGGGTGTGTGCTGCAGTGGAATACAAGGCATAAGAGAAGTGAGTTAAGGTCAACTGTGCCAGATTTATTCAATATGCCAACCAAACCTTTGCATGTTTTGTTTCATATAGCACCTCTATTTTGATGCTTTTTTAAATACAGTGTGGCACCAATTGATTGAAAGTGGGATACAGTGATCTGTGACTTGAAATGAATGCAGGCCATGGGGCATAATGTGGAGGACCAATGGCCCCTTCCCTACCTCTCTACCTCCCTACTTCTGGCACCCTTGTTCAGCCTCTTGCTAAGTTTCATGACTTCATTTTGTGATGCTAGTCATGAATACCCGGAAAAATATTCAAAACCACTGGCCAAGATGGCACAACCACAGATATGGACAGCCTGCCACAGATTTTTGATAGTTTTTATCATTATAAAATCAAGGTTTCATGAGCTGGTGATGTGAGTGTGTAATGGAGACCAGTGGTTCCATTTCCTTATGGCCTTCACTGCAGATTGGTGATGTTTGATTGATAACAAGCTAGCTCAAAGTGGCAGTCAAACAATGGGTACTCACCACTTCCTGGTTGTCTGTTTAGATGGGGGCGGAGGCAAAAGACTGCACTGTGTCCAAGTGCCTGCTTAAGAGCTCCACGAGCAAACCATTACAATGGGGGGGGTTAGAAGCAAAAAGGGCTTGTATATGTGATTATTTGAGTGTATGTGTTGGTTATGGTAGGGATGTTTATTTTTGTAAATATATATTGTTCATTCTTTATATTCTATTTTTATGTTATGTACATATTTAATGTGGCATGTGGTTGTAGTCCCACCTAAGTGGTTTTGCCTGCCTAATTACCTGCAGCTGGGAGGGGATCCAAGGCAGCTAGATGCTTTTGGTTGGGTATTGGCGTCTTATGCTGTTTGGATGGAAAACAATAAAAGGCCACGTTGGTGTGTTGCATTTTCTTTCTGTCTCGTGCCTCTCTGAGTGGTTTAAAGCTACCACCGGTCAATCCAACAGTGAGGAGATATGAGGTTTTCATTTGACAGTGAAAGCAGTGACTGTTGAAGAATGCTTCTTTGTTAGTTAAGCTCCTTGTTGGTTAAGATGTTTAGGAGACAGCTTGCTTACATTCAAGACAACCCCAGGAGATATATGCAGAAGGTCAAAATATTCTCCAGGGTCGTTAATGTGCTTCCATTAAGGTTTTATTTGTCCACTCTCTAGTAATTCATGAATTCATCCACTCATATCATCTCTACATCATGTCGCACATGCAAACAAGACACAGTTTTTGTGTGATCATTTTAAAATGATCACACATACAATGCTTCGACAAGAAGCATTGTATATTTCTGGAATTCTGTCTTTAACTGGACAACTCCTGCACAGTATACAGCCCTGAAAGTGTGTGATATGTGGAAAGTGGGTTAGTAGTAGACAGTAGCTTGGTCGCTTTGTCAATAGACAGAGAATCATTAAAGTTTTACAGCCACATTTTAATCCTCTGAAAATGGAAGTCTCCATCCCCCCCACCCCCCCACCCACACACACACGCACACACACTACAGTGCTCTCCATTCTCCCTCTTCATCCCTCACCTCCCTCCATTTGATTTTGTCTGGGGTCAGCAAAGCTTCCTTTGCTCTCTTCCTCATGGATGCATTCCAGGCTGAGTTTCCACATATGCTAGGTGGTAGGGAAAGTTGCTGACGCTGGTGTAACAATGTGGAGCCCTGTGGAGCACATCTGTGATTTCAGCCCTCACTGAGACCATGCAGCGCAGCAGAAATTAACCTACTCTTGTACACACTGGTGGAGGGCTAGAAAAAGAAACACATTTTTCAAAAATACCACTAAGTTTCTCTTTCTTTTTTATTGCTTTTTAAAGATGCACTTGTGAAAAATTGCACCCATTTAAACTACTACATAATACTAACACTGCAGATTTGGTTTATTTCTCACAATAAATCTCTGACGTCATTTATGAACATCTTTCATCTTAAAGAATCAATGAATTGAATAATAGAAGTGAACAATTGTTTTATAAACAGAAAGCCAGCTCCCCAGCACCTCTCTTCTCTAACTAAACTCATATCATAGCTGAATAGGAAGCAAGGCGTTTTAAAAGTGGCAAAAAAAAAAATAAAAAAATGAATTAACACATCTTTAAAGCTGCCTTTGTTGTTGTAAAACTGTATTCTTAAATATCAGCAGAAGTGGAATTGGTTGAGAAATATATTCTCATAGATGGTGGAAATTATTACGACCAGAAGCGCAAACAAGAAGATGGACTCAAAAGCTCGACACGCGGCAAACCAGATTGTAAAAAGCTTTAATCACAACTTTAATGCTGCACAAAAAACAGACAAATAGATACCAACCTGACTAGACTCAATACGCTCACAAGGAACTCTCACTACCATTGACTAAAGACTGGAGCGTTCCACATAAGGGAACAAGACAACCTTGCACAGGACAGCAAAACACAGACAATATATACACCAGGTAGGGGGCCACAGGTGGAAACAATCAGGGCGGGGCAGACAATCACAGGAGCAGGAAATACAAGGGCAGGAAGTCAAGGGACCTGAAACAAGAGGGTAAAGTGTCACGCCACAATAAAACAGGAAGTAACAGAAAAACATGTGAACTAAGCTTAACAAACTTGATGAGACATAACAGGAATGACATCTAAAACTATGAAACAGCCATGGTTGTGAAAAAATCATCTCCTTGTGCTGTTTCCTTCCTACAATAACATATTCTTTGTCTCTCCAGTTAGGGGGTGTGGAAGCAAGCTGTGGACACAACAGTGACACACTCAGTCTTGAGATGATGCTATTTGTTAGCAACTTGACACATAGTACACATTCAACACTGAGGGAGCAACATTATCATTCATTTAGAGTCATATTTGTGTCCAGTATTCACTTCTATTCTCTTTGCTCTGTTCTGCTCTGTACCAAATTCCCCCTAACCTCTCTATAAAGCACTGAAATAATTCTCTGCAAGAATTACCCTTTTGTTATTATAAAAAAATAGTGATCGTAGCTGCTTTAAAGTTTGAATTTCTCACTTAACTCTGCCATTTTGAGCAAATACCTACATTTGTCTGACTGCCATTCGATGATGGATGCATTGATTTATCCGTGCTTTTATTGCTAGAAACAGCTGCTTGCTGGGACTGACTTGATGATGAATCCATGAGCTGAGTTTACCAGCCGAAAAAAACTCAAAACAACGTCCTAAAAGAAGCTAAAATGCTTCAGAGAGCTGAGAGGAGATGTGATTATGGATTTGTCACTATGCAACATCTTTCACATTACACATAGAATCATTAATAGTAAAAATATATATGATTTGTACAGTGTTAAGAACAAATACAGAAACAATGTCTTTATTTGCAAAGAAAAGTAACAAAATCCGACAAAATCAATTGGACATAGAGCACCTTATAAGTGTTTTCCAAATCAGACTGGAAGTAAAAACAGCACCAAACCATCTTTTCACCTGTTCCTCCTAACAGCAGCTCTGTGGCCACACATATTCAGATCAATAAGACAAATAGGGATGGTCTGAAAACAAAGAGTGCGCCGCCCAAGAACTCCATGAACCTATTTATAACCGTGGCTTTGTCCATCGGAATAATGATCCCACAGCAAGGCTGAAACATTTCCCCAGGCCAGGATCCATATCCCTGTTAAGGTTGCCACCGCTGCAGCCAAGCACATGCCAGGAGCAAGAAAATAACCCCTGGCAGTGGCCTCTGTCATGTCTTCCACATTATTCAAACATGCACTGTGGGCTTCATCAATTTTGTGAGTGATGGAGAGGTTGTTTGTTAGTTTGAAACTCCCAAAACTTGTTAAAGCCTGATAGGAAGAACATGTGCTAGAGCAGAGACGGCGATTTGGTTGTTGTGGAAGTAAATTTCCAATATCTAATTCATGCAGGCTAAGTAAAGTAAATCGGAAACACATTTTATTGGAACAGCTCAATGCAAATGTTTCGTTTATGCATGGAGTAATGTGGTTTTCAGGGAAGACCCGGCACTTAGATATTAGTAAATTCGATAGATAGTCTCATCCACTGTGGTCCCTATGAGAAACCAAACGCAGGAAATTAAATTACATACTGTAGGTTTTTGTCTTTATTTCCTTAATGTGGACCTCTAATGGAATTACTTCACTAAGAGCAGGATTTTCATTTATCATTTGAAATTCAGATGGGTGCATTGTGGGGAAACTTGCTGACAAAATTGAAACACATAAAAGTGAAACACAAGGCTGTTTCACCCCATTTAATTAGAGACAACAGAGGAGCGCGGAAAGAGAGAGAGAGAGAGAGCATAAAGACATTCAGACTGTGCATACAGAGGAATATTAATATTCACTGTTTTTTTTTTCTTTTAACAAAGCTGTGGAAAATTAAGACTAAATACTATGCTTGATCTCTATTATGTCACTATCATTTATGTTGGGGCGAACACCCACTGGCAGGCAAAGCCATTGGATTTATAATGCATCAAGCACACACAGTACTAGCACCAACACAGTCTAATCATTAAAGCCAGGTTGAAGGTTTGACATCAATCATGCAAGGATTTGTCAGAGTTAAAAAAAAAACATTTAACACATACATCCTGTGTGCCGTGGACCACAAAGGTGCATTTTGCTAAAACTGCAGAATACGCTGAATACGGCATTTGGCAAAGCAGTGGGGTTTTGACGAATATGTATTTTGTCCTAATACTTAAAAAAAAGTATGTGTTTTCGGGAAGAAAAACATTGTTAAATAGCTGGTGATCCTAACTAACTGTGAGGTATTTGTGATGAGACAGGAATGTTTCTTGTCTTTTTGTTTTTCTGTTTGACCTCCACTATGTGAATACACACGTATTAGTGTAGAGTTTAATTGATTGGTTTGGGTGTGGATTAGGAACTGAATGTTTTGAAATCATTTTCCTGTACATTGATGTTCATGGTTCTACGTGTTTATTGCTGAGTTTATTTGAATTTAAAACATGAACCAATATAAGATTTAACCCAAAGTCTCCATGATTATTAGAATAGTTTATTGAAGTACACTTAAGTTGCTATACTGTACTTGAATATACTAAAATTAGAAGTATTATAAAACAAGAGTGTCACACCTATTACCACTTTCATTCCAATACAAACAAATACAGAAACACATACAAATACTGGGCTCTCTGCACATCCCTAGTGCCCTGTTTGTTTATTCAGTGTAATGACTGCTCATTTAGTAGCTCTGGTACAAAAAGCGACCTGTAGGTTCGGTAAACACGACGCACCATTTGATGATTTTGCAATTTCTTATGCCATTCCTAATATGCAACACATTTTCATCGACATAGTAAGCTTGCAGTCAGGGACGACATGATAGGTTGGAATTTTTTTTTTTCTTTTAAAAAGTCAAACACACAATTAAGTCCTACTCACCACCCTGACATTTTCTTATGGTCCCAATGTCAAAATAACATTGAAGACAGACAAGAAAGTGAGAATGGTGCACTTTCCTGTGGTCTCCAGTTGTAAAGGCCACTTCAGATGCGAGATCATCAGGAACACTGCTCCAAATGATCACACTATGGAAATCTCAATGATAGCGCTTGACATATAATCATACCAGACCTTTGAAATACACACACGTACAAACACAGATGCATTCTACACAACCTGAAAACTGATTCGGTTCTGAAAAGAAGTGTGTTTGGAGAGCAGCGCACTACAGAGACGGAAGCACTTTGCACACTTAGCCAATCAGTGGTCCCTCACTTCAGTTCTGCTCTGCCGCCTGGCGCACCGATTCATGGCACATTCTGCAGTCATCTAAGTAATCAGTTAGTACTTCCACCCTCCACACACTCCCAGAGCTGCATTTAGAGCGAGTGCACCATTTAGACCTCGAAGAACACAATTAAAATTTAAATGCGAAGATAAAGTCTTTGTGCTTTCTTATGTATCACTTACCCTTGTGCAATGATCACAGCGATGACCATTATAATTCTGACATCGGCGTTTGCTGAAGTTTTTCTATTTTTTTTTTTTCATCTTTGGACAAATCATGACATTCATCAAATTTCTTCTAAAAAGCAATCAGACTGCAATTATCACAGCTTCATGTCATGTTATGGGTGTATGGGGAGGGTAACACATTTCCTATTCACTTTCTATTCAGCCCATTAGAGATGAGAATTTCTTTTAAAATGTAAAAACTATGATGTTTTGCCCGCTCAGTCACACATTTACTTAATTTCGAGCTGAATAAATGTAGTGTCATGAAAGAGAGTTGATATGGGCTTCTGATGAAACAGGAAATCCATATAGGTGCATGTCTATGTTTCACTTGAAACTGTCTAAATGGACATTTGAAGGAAATGTTAAAAAAATAAATAAAGTTGCTTCCATCAACTAATTTCATGCAAATGCTCTGTAAGTGTTATAATAAGAGTGTGAGAGCACATTAAGAAACCGTCCCATTGTTTCATTGGTCCACGGTATTAATCCTTTCATGCATGTTGGATGACATTTCTTCATGTCCAGATACACCATGTGGTGTTTTTGTTGGCCGCTCTCTCTTTCTTTATGTTCTGGTCTTTCTGTTGGAGTGAAAGATCTAACTGTGGGGTGCAGCATTAAACTCATGCTGTGTTTGCAGAAGAAGAAGAAACAGGAAGCAGCTCCTGCAACACCAATGTCTGGCTGAAAAATAATTCTCTATCAGTATTCACATTTACTGTGCAATATCCACACAGTACCCAACGAAATGAATGATGGAGTGGTTAAAGTTGTAATTCTTCACATATTCACTTCATTCTGAAATGGATACATGCAAAGTCATGAAAGGGAGTTGACGTGTGCCTCTAATTAAAACAGGTATCTATATAAATACAAACCAATGAATCCATTTTTTTGCAATATTTGGAGGACACTGAAGCTTCAGCATTCTTTCAGGAATAGTCATTCATGGTGTTCGATATGAATAAAACCATAAACATAATTTTAAGGCACACAAAAAGCATGAGGTTAAACTTAGGGTATGTTCATAATTAGAAAAAAAAAAGGCCATCATTCTAATGATACAATAGTATAACAGTAGTAAAACAAATGATACTGATGCTCAAGTTGAATGCTTGCAGCCTGCAGATGCCACCTATACCTCATATATTTAGTCATGATAGTCACACTGTTTCCTGCATTGGCACTAAATGTCCTGGCTTCCTGGCCGTTTGCCCAAACCATAACCGCTGATGCAGAAGAGATGTGAATGTGACTTTTAGAAGATGATGGGTTTTCTGGCTGAGGTTAGAGCAGCAGTCATCGATAGCTGTGTGTGTCTGTATCAGCGTGTTAACTGTTCATTTCCCCATGTGTGTAGTGTCCAAATAACTAATATCCCCCCCAAAAAAATATTTATTTTTCCAAATAAATAAGCTGCTTCTTTTTAACTCTTTGAACCTGACTTCAACATCCAGAAACCAAGATTAAAGTGGGGAATGTGTTACAGAAGAACACAGTTTGTCACTCAAAATGTGTCATGTTTATACTCGATGATCACCATCGCTCTTCCCTTACTCATAACAGCATGCCAAATTGGCATCTGTTGAGTGGGAGCCCCACTTCTACAAGTTTAGAGGGACCTTTATGCCTTTATGGCAGCCTTGAACTGTAAAGGAGAGAGCATGTTTTATTCAGATTTCAGACTGAGGTGGAATCGGGTTCCCTTCCCCTCCACCTGCAGCTCAGAGATAGCCAGGGATTGATGCACAATCAAGGCAGGATGGTTTCAATGTAGTGGAAATCATTTCTCTGTCTTTCTTTCCCTCTTTCTCTTTTCTTCATCTCTGTTGATCCCAAAAATCAGCAGTGTTCATGTAGTTTTCCCCTGCTTGTCTGCCTCTCCTTACTTCTCTTTCACTCTCTCTCTCACACACACACACACACACACACACACACACACACACACTGTAGACAGTTCAGGCTGACTTGAGTTACTTGGGGAAAGGGGTCTGTGAATACACTCTGCTCATGTTGAAATAAAAGGGATTCTGGAGTGTCTATTACCTGAGAGAGAGAAAGAAAGGGCCCGGGGGTAGGGGTTGGGGGGTTGGGTACAGTATGAAGAGGAACACAGCAGGAAAAAATGGGAGGAAAGAGAAGGAAAGGGAAAGAGGTTTTGAGCAGAGAAGAGGACAGGAGTGCCGTTGTCTCCCGGGACATAATTAGGTCTAAGAAGGCTAATCATTGGACATAAAATACAACCTCTCTTCCTGTATTAACACATAACCTCTTCCTTTCATTGCTGGAGGGTGGGGAGGGGGGGGGGGATCATTTATCTAATGTCACATCATTTCCAAAGAGCCTGAGTGGAGGGCTGGGACAAGATGCTATGAGGCAAAAATCATCTGCATCAAAAGCTTCTGAGAATCAAACGCATTTCCATGGGAATGCGTTACCAAAGTGCTCTTTCTTTCTTGTCACGCTCCTGTTGGGGAGGCACGGGGGGGGGAGGGAGGGAGGTGATGGAGAAAGATTGTGCAATAAAGGAAGGGAAAAAAAAGGAAACCTATACGTCTGGCAATTAGCAAGCCTCATATGTCCTGTCTTCCTATGAATGAGTTCTGCATCTGGCTGCCGATTGGGTTCCTGTGCCCCCCCGCTGTTCATTTGCATGGTAGGTATCAGCCATTTGCCAGCTCACTGGGGTGTCTTTAGAAGTGTCTCCCAATGGCCATATTGGGAAATAAATGATCTTTATTTTGAACATATTTGTAATGATTAAAACATGCAGTTGTTATTAAAGATTCAAATGAAATTTTTGAACTTTCAGTCTGTTTCATCAATTCAAAGTTGTTTGAGGAAATTAATTGATTTTAATGATGCATGTATGCGGTCAGGGTCTACGCAGCAAGGAAAATGTAAACTTGACAGAAATTCAGCTCAACCAGTGTTCAGTGTCTCTGGACATCAACATTTGGCCTGCAATAACCTTAGACCTGTTCCCTTTTTTTTCCCACTGCTATCTCTCCGAGCCTGAGTCATTCGCGCCTTCTTCAAATACTTCTGGCTATCCCCGATATCTCACCTCCCGCCGCCTCCATGTCCCTCGGCCCTGTCGTGTCTTTCTCTCTCCTTCTCGTAAAATACAATATTTATCTCAGTCTGTTTGAGTTCACTCACCCTTATCATTGGGTGAGCTCCCCGTGGCTCTGAGGTGGATTAGTCTAGGACTCATTGACATTACATTGGTCATGAAATATGCATATCACGATCAAAGGTGATGGCAGGAGAGGCCGCATCTCTACAAGAGCTCACAACCTGGAGTTGATGTGCTCCTTGAAAACATAAGCGGTGGTTGATGACATTGTGCAAATCTACGCTACACAAATAAATTGCTCAAATAAAACAGAATTGGAGTGGATGGATGTGTGACGGCTTATGTGTGCACAAAAGGGAAGGATTGTAAGAAGGAAAGAGACAATTAATGCATCTATTTCCCGAACAAATGTGCATAATACTTTGATTTCAATACCTTGATTTTAATATGACTTTAACGGTATTGATCGTTTATAGCGGAGCCCAGCTGGAGGTTAGTTGCAGTTATCTTTTTTTTTACCAGAGGCTTTGGGCAGAGAAGACTGCCAACTCTTTCATTTCCCACATCAAAACATCTCACAGGATGAATAATACATTCGGGGGGGGGAAAGGAATATTAGGTTTAAACCAACAGGATTACAAGCCAGGGAACATCAATAAATACATACAGCCCGTGAAAATAGTCCCTGCAACTTAGTATACACGTGCAAATAGAAGATCTGGCATGTAAAGAAAGATTTACCGTGAGAGTTTATAGTCCTTTTCTTAAGAAAAAATGAATGTGTAAAGAGAATGTTTAGGCAGGAGGCAGCCTTGCTAGCTGTTCTATGTGCTGAGCCAAAGTACAGTGATGCTTTGAGCTCAATGCCAAAGTCAGCATGGTTACATTCCCAAAATCACAATGGTGACGCACTGATGTTTAGCATGTAACATGCTAACATTTCCTGAGCTCGATGTTAACGTCATTAGTTTTGTAGGCAGGATCCCTAAATTTCATGGCCATCCATTTCAATAAATACAAAAATAGAAGCCAGTAGAACTCATCCTCTGGTGACCATGTCTGTACAAAATTACAAATCCCTCAACAACATTTCCAAACCTTGAGTCGTGCTGCTAAAATCCCAGCCTCCAACAACACAACCATTGTGATCTTTGCTGTACGCTTCAGTCTTGAATGTTGACACTTCACTGATCGCACACATCTCAGTAGAGCGTCTTTAATGGTTCTTTCTGTTCAGAACTGTTCTGTTCAAATCCTGACAGTGTCACATAAGTTGCCGCGCAGACATGGCGTTTTTGATATACTTTTCTTTGATTCGTCTAAACTTTCTCTACATGGAAATGTTGCCCGACACAGCAAACTGCACCCATCTGTCACATAAGTAAGGTAAGGCAGTTCTAAATAGTTTTGCGGGAGAGATCTTTACACAAACAGAAACTCCAAACACAGTACAGTTGCAGTTTGAAGTGACACTGTGGGTCTAAGTCATTTTGGCCCGACCAAAGCAGTTTGAAGAATTCATATGTTGTCGATCCTAACTTCAGATGCTGTTGTAACATATTGCTTCTACAGGAACACATTAGTTTCTGAAGAACTAAAAATCTGTGACTTGAGACCAGACTGCAACATATTTTATTAATGAATTCATTCATCATTGTCCAATAATTTGTGCCTAGAAATCTTTTTATCTACATGCTGACCACTGCCTTAATTAATCTTTTCCGATGACCCTAGAGTCACTTGTAAAATGCCACATAATCGATGACTAATCATTACATCTTTATTATGTAGGATACAGATTAGTTAACTTTTCCTCTTCTGTCAAGTGGGGCATCCTTCTGTGCTGCACAGTGCATCATTAGTTCGTGATTACCTCACCATTACTTCCCCTCAAGTTGCGTCATCCTTATTTGTTCCTTGTTTACTTATGTTCTTTATTGTGCAGCGCTACCATGGCAATAGAAAACTGATAACCCACATAAACCCATCATGCACTACAGTCTTGTTCCCTTAAATAACCTACCAGACACCACGAGTTTAGACGGCAAACACTAAATCAGGCATTTGTTTCTTTGAAAACTCACTACATTATGATTTTAAAGTCCAAATGAGGCCCATTACGATACACACAGGAGTCCTCATCTTAGCTTTGTTAGATTAGTATCAGAAATGAAATATTTTTGCAAGGAAAATATTGTTTGTGGCTGAAAATGAAGTCTGAGTAACACATGATTGGAAGTGTTAAACATTTCTCTGTAGTAATTGTGATTTAGCTCATTAAAGAGGAAAAGTGTACAGATTAACCTTGTTTTTCTTCTACACACTGAGGAAAATGCTGTAAAGCTACTCTACTCTGTACTCTACTACTTTACTGCAATACAATGTAAAATGGCACGCACCATGCATAGATTCCAAATTAGGCAAAAGGCAAAAGGCAAAAGGCAGGGTACTCCCTGGTCTAGTTACCAGTCAACCAGACTTCAACATTGCCTTCAGAGATTCAAATGCGGTGCCTTATTGAACTTTAAATTTGGCCTGCTTTTCTGTTACTGAAGCCTATACTGATGCAAGCACTGTCTCTAACAGACAGGTCACGTTGGGTGTGGAGGTCTTCACCCCGGCCATGTAGAGCATTTCAAAAGATTTTAGAGACACTTTAAGCTGAGCCTCACATCCATACAGAACTGCAGAAGAGAAGGCTCGTTTATTTTTCCTTTCTATACTCAATGGGGCATCATAATTTGTAGCTACAAACAGTTATTTGTCTATTTGTGTGTTTTGCTTTGTGACCAGCATGCAGTTTCAATGAGACCAGTCCATATTGATTAGAAGTGAATATAACAGAAGGGGAGATGTACACACAAATCATACACACAGGGAGCAATTGTGGAACACTTTGTCGTGTGGAGGAGCCGAGACTGAAACACCAAACCTGAATTTAATGATAATTTTACCACCCAGATAGGGTACAAAGAAATTATTAGATTTTGTCATCTACCACTACCATCAATTCATCACATGTTTTAAACAAATCATTTCCTTCAGTTTCGATATGTTTTTCTTTGGCAGTGGGAACAAGTCGTGAATACAACACTGACATCACCTTCTATGTGAAATATTGATTATTGCTGCTGCAAGGATGCAAGTGTGTTTCTGGCAACTCCATTTATGTGCATGCCATTGGACTGCAGCGTGTAGCCATATAAAACAGTTTTGTCCATTTATAGAGAACATATTTGAGCATACATAGCAATTGGATTCAAATAAAAAGAGCACAGTATAATCACATTGGTGTATGAAGCCTCGTATTCTCAGGGTGTTTTCTGTGAAAAGAAAAAAAAAAAAAAAAGTCATGATGTTGCTGTAAAGTAACCAGCTATAATAACTTCCAACAGAGCAGTGTCAAACAAAGATAATCCAAACACAGCCCAGTGCATCTGCTCATGAGACTCGCTCTGTAGTCCAGCAGGGCAAAGCTTCCTTCATCCCATGAGCAGCTGTGAGAGGACTGGCTGGCTCAGGAACTGATTTAGGTCCCAGCAGTTATTTGGCTAAAGCTGAGACAGCGGTGCACTGTAGAAACGGCAGGACAGTTATGGTGCAGTTCTGCTGGCTGTGCTATCCACCAACAGAGGTGCTAATTAATGCTAATTGCAAGAGGGGGTCAATTATACACTCCATGGTGCATGATTAGGACCACCGTGTTAGCGACCAATGAATCAAAACAACAGCTATCTTCTCCACCACTGAAACCAGACCACGTAAAACATATTGCTGTTGAATTATAGGTTTAATAAGAGGGACTTTTTCTCCCTCTCTGCACAAAATGACCATAACTCGAAACCAATAATTTAGCAATAGGATTTGTGCACGGATTTCTGGTTGTCAAAACGTATTATCCAGTTGTCCTCTCGTGGTTTGGAACAATGGTTTTACACCCACTAAAATGCCAAGGAAGTGAACTTCCTACTCGTCCACACCCACCAGCATTTTCAACTGCGCTGCAGCTGAGGATGCTGGGACAAAGACTCAGCATGCAGATACAGTACATTGCCTTTTTACTAGACTTCTTCTTTTTGATTGCTGGTGTAGCTGGCTGGCTTCCTCCGCTACAGTGAAAACATGACATTGTGTCGTTTTAACTTCAGGTTGCCATAGGTCAGGCAAGCAGTGTGAGAGGAACTTTAGCTTGACTGGATGTCAGATTTTGCTGAATTAGCTTTGGCCACGCAGTCCTTCATGTCAACAAAAGTTTGAAAACTGCTCGCAGAATGAATTAGACCAGCAGCTGCGACCATATGGTGTTTACGTGGTTTGGCGGTTCAGTGACCAATGGTGAAAACACAAGATTGGTTAGACCATTAGTGTGATTCCTTTCCAGTACAGCACATTTAATGGGCCCCAAAATTCTTTGTCCACTTTGGAAACAAACTTTGAGACAGCCTGCCTTTAATCTTTGAACATTTTCATTCTCCTTTGTTTAGACAAGTCCACTTACTCCACTACATATAGCTGCACCTGATCACACTGTTTACTTTGATTTTCTTTTGTAGTGATGCTGCGGAACATTTCTCGCTGCAACCTCAGAAGATGAAAGTGGACTAAATTAGACATGTAAACAATGTTTGATGGAACTTAATTAAAAAGTTACAGTTAAGGTTATTCTGCTTGAATAAGTTCAATCATAATGAGGGAATAAATTCATATAATAAAGAAATGGGTTTATTTGTGAATTCTGTTGGGACTTTGTTATTGAGAGGAAAGGTAAGAAGACTATTTGACTAAGAAATTGCACAGGGCTTCTTTTTTAATACAGTTATATGTATGTGTTTGTAGAGGCTAATGAACTAGTTTCAACTAACACAAAGCCCCTTTTGAATACTGCTATGAATTAGATTACAGATACATAATTAATAGTAGTTTGTGAAATCTAGAACACCACTGTGGGATATGTTGTTATACATTTTCCTACAGGCAAGATAGGTCCCCAGACCCCCAGGGGCCCCAAAGCCCCCAGTATGATTGTATTCCATTTGGTCAGTGTTCATTTTATTGATTTAATTAATGCATATTTATTTGGGAATATACATCAAGTAATCACAATTGCAGCTAAAGTTGTACCTTAAAGGGACAGTTAATACAAAAATGTATATCGTTCCAATTCAAAATTTCAATCCCTGACCATCACTGGTTACAAGACTTTTTTTCTTTTGTGAGTTTTTCAAAAAAAAATTTAATGTTATGGTGAAAATCAAGGTCAGTGGCGTTTCCATATATTTCTTGCCAGTCTGTCATGTAGCCTGATTGTTGCTGATTGGCTTGGAGAAATCTTCCCCATCTCCCACTTAAGTCACCAAACATGGTCCCTCGCCCGATAAAGGCTTAAACTAAGAGAACTTAGTAGAAATTGATTTTTAAGTGGACTAATGTTGGTTATTTTCACCACAACCATTCAGCATCTTCCAGTAACTGCACCTCAATCAAATCAAAACTTGTTACAGTCAACAAAAGTGACCCCGTAAGGTGGTGTCAGGATCACATCATTATCACATTCAAACAACTTCTACGTCTGTATCACATTAGTGTGATAATTGCTGTCTGTGCAATCCCCCTGGGCTGCAAATGATGCAGATATGGAAAAAATGTTACCAAATAGACAACAGGCTAAAAATATGCTCATCGTCACTAATCTGAAGGAAGTGCATGCCCCCAATAAAAACCTGACCACCATTTTACTGTTGTTTATAAAACCATGAACAGGGAGTGAATTATCCAAAGTAACTGCCATATTGCTTCTGGATTGGACTAGCTGTTGGTTAGTTCACGTGTCTTTTTTAAAAAAAAATGCTTTTAGATCTAAATGAAACTCTAGGGACCAAAATATAGTAAATGTAAAAACTAGAAGTGCTGGATGCCACTGGAAGCAAGTGGGAAAATACACAAATACACAAATGATTAACTCATTTTGCGCTTCTAGTTTTGCAACCCTAATTACTTTGTTCATATCGTGCTTTCATGGTGCATATTGCTAAATGAATTAGTGTTTAATCAAATTTCCTCAAATTAATTAGTGCAAAGCAAACCTGAGGCCAGGTTGATAGCCAGCACATGAGGTTGGTATCTGGAGCTTTAGGCAATATGTCTTTCATGTGTAGTTTGCTGCGTTTGACGGTCACTTGAAGGGGTCCAGGTACATATGGAATACCTTGGCATTGTATTGTAGTGTGCAATACACAAGCAGTAGGGGTGCGGGTCCACTGCTCATTTTTGCACATGGGATGTGAAATAGCAACGTAATTGGTTCCGCTTTCTTAATTCATATGCACCAAAGTTTGTTTGTAATTGAGGGCATCTCTGTCAGGCAACAGTAATTACAGTTTCTACACCACGCGAGCCGGAGCCACAGGCCTGCCTTATAAAATCTGGCACATATCAGCAGGGAACAACAAGTGCAAGGTTGTCACCCGAGGGACACTTTCATTACGTGACAAAAGTGAGAAGATAATTTGATTTACTGTTTAGTTAGGCAACCTCTGTCAGACCTGCAGCCATACACAGCAGTGGGGGTGCATGAAGATTGACTACAAATGAGTCTGCTGACCTGCTGGGGTCGCACATTCCGGAAAACAATTTGTGCTATCGTTTAGCAGGAGATATCAGCTAGTAAAATGTGTTCCATGGCTGATTTTTGACTAATGATTCAGGTACATAAAGATAGAAGCATCCAGGATTAACATCACTTCCATTCCCAGAGGGCAAATGCATCTGAAACACCAATATCACTTTGGCAAATTTGGAAAAGGTGGATGTATGTTGCAGTGTGGAATCAGATGATAAGGCGTCTCGTTTTCTGATTTCTGACATCAAATATATCTCATCGTTGCAACTAGTTTCCATATTGTTTTTATTGCAAGAACATTATCGAGTCGAGCAGATCCATGTGTCGATCGTCTATGTGTGTGTGTGTGTGTGTGTGGTGTGTGTGTGA
The DNA here is from genome assembly GCF_042242105.1 of Pempheris klunzingeri. NCBI lineage: Eukaryota > Metazoa > Chordata > Actinopteri > Acropomatiformes > Pempheridae > Pempheris > Pempheris klunzingeri. The sequence continues at coordinate 32,293,523 of NC_092012.1, read as the reverse complement.
GATCGCGTGATACAAGCTCTATATATAGGCATACGTGTAAGTGGATTTGTGTGATTTTGTGCCTTTGAGTTCAGCGAGGCACAGCCGTTAATTGATACGATCAAACGCTTTTGTTATTTTTGAGAAACCTCAATATCAGATAAAGCTGAACAAAAGTCTAATCTTTCAACAAGATTAACAAAGAGGAGACAATGTTCAAAAAGAAATAAAAAAAAAAAAGGAAGGAAAGAAAATGGGAAATTGCATTATATCTAATCTCCTTTGCTCTTAAAAAATTAAATAAATAACACGGGCAGATGAGTATTACTGTAACACAACACCATCATTTACATCCCAGACTAATAAATATAATGAAGGCCTTTCTCATGCAAAACTTTTATCTCCCTAGGTAGCTACTCTCAGAGCTGGGAATAAGAATCAGGTTTCATACTACATGGTCCCTAAATCTCCAATTTTTTTTTCTCTCTTTGATAAGACATAGAAAGCAGATTCGGTCGTGTTAATATAATTATACAGTATATATGGTGACAAACTAAATACACACCGCAGTGTTACAGCGCTTGTTGATTTTATCCTTCTTTGTGACCAGACTGTGTTCCAATCCACAAAACATTTAATCCTGTAAGTTATTTGAACAGCACTGGCAGCTATATCCTTCTAAAAGCGGAATTGTCCCAACTTCATAATGTCAAAGTGATAAAGCACATCTTTAAGAAAGTATATTTTCTGAACAAGCAAGACAGCAACTTTAAGGGATGAAAGGTTGCCTTCAACATCAGAGACATTTACAAGGCAGGGAAAAGCTGCTGGAATGGGAAAATGATAAACATTTGACATTTTTTCTCCCTGTTGGCGTGTTTTCCTATCTTGGTGCTGTTTTTGGGGTGCAGGTTCAGTCTTAAGCTGTAATAATAGAATGTTGAGTCAAGTGGGTTAAAAGTCCATTTGTGCTTTCCACAGCATCAGGAAAGACAATGAAACAGACTTTTATAGCATTCGAGGTATGCAAGGCCAGCATGTGCTAGGTGACTAGTGAAGAACGGCCGGGGAAATATAATGCTACAGGGCTGCTTTTGTCTTCATCACACAGTCTGATGATGCATAAGCCTGTCAGAAGCATTTTTAGACACTCAGTACAGCCATCCTGGTCCAGTCGTGTTTCAAGCTCTTAGATTCTGTTGTTGGATATTATTATGCGATGAGAGAGCTCATAGCTAGCTTTTGAGAGCTATTTTGTCATGAATCGTTGCAATATATTGATTCAGTGTGTCCACATTCAGTTAAACTGCTTTCACTTCACTGCTTTCACAGAAGAAACAGACCACCAAACACCAAAATAAACCCAGGAATTCATTTCAGAGAACACTGCTAACAGCTTTTTAAAAGCCACACTCCAACAATTTACAGTGCTATTGAACTTCCACAAAGTTAAGGGAATCATAAAAAAACTGATTTAAAGATGAGTGGTCAAAATTAAAGCAGCAGACTGACATAGTATCACAATAAGGGCTCCTAAAGTACTGGTTTTTCCCATAATTCAACCAATTACATATTTTGTTAGTCCCTCCGTGCCTTGCGGACTCACTGCAAACTTTATGTTACAAATTTCTAGCCTCCAAGCCCCAACGGCATCGGTAGGGATATTTACTCAAACCCTACAAAGTTCCCTCCAGAGCCACAGAAGACATTACACACTTTTGATTAACCTCTAATCTGCATAAGAAATACACACCCATCCAGTAATATTTATAAAAATATATTTCACAAAGTAGGAAACAATACAGGGTATCTTAGATTACAGTACAGGGAGTAAATAATTGAACATACACATTTATAAGCATTAAAGCACAGTAGAAAATATGATCTGCATGTAGGACTATTCCATATATATTGTTTAGTCTACCGAGAACTGCCATAATACTGTATCAGTACAAACTGAGTATGCACGCTGCTGTAGTGCCATTGAAATTCTCATTATGTGCAAGAGCTAACGTGCAGAGACAAAACCTACCACCTCATTGAAAGCTAATGACGTTAGCAGTAACTCTATGTACAGTACAAGTCTTTTTTTTTTATTGTTATCATACAGTGTAAGCAGAATATGCACATGGTCTGGATTTGTGTCTTCATTTTTCTTGAGCTAATGCAATCTGTTCCCTAAGTGAGAATTGATGTTTGGAGGGAGTTACGTAGTCAGGTATCAATTGGACTATTGTGCTCAGACACTCACTGGCTGTACCTCAGAATACATTATGAGATATGTTTTACACAGAATTAGCATGTGTCAGGAAGGTCCCACTTCTGCAGTCCCAATGAATTCATCTGTATTGTTACAGTAACTTAGAGCTCTTGTTTGCCTGCTTACATCTAGTCTATATGGTTTGGCTGTTATGAAACAGTGTTCAAGTGGTTGAAAAAACAGCGGAATGTGAAATAATCTAAACACACTCACTTCAAATAGTCAGCACAGAAATAAATGATTTAAGAACAGAAATACAAAAACTCAGAACAATAATGAAGAATCATCACATCTCTTGTCAAAAAACAGTAGATTACAATTGTATTTAATGTTGCTTCTGTAAAAAGAAGGCCTCAGAGTTTCTACATTTCTCTTTTTTGTCTTCACTTCAGTCTTTTATAGGCTAGTAACACTTGCGACCCACACCTGTAGCGTGTAAATACAAAGAGTTTTATAAAGCAAGCCTTTCTGGGCTTTAGATAGTTTATAAATGTGGCCACCAGAGAAGATATCAAATGATAACAAATTCACCTTAAAGCCAATACTGGTTTGTCTTTTTGCTTTTTTTCAAATCATACATACATTCAACATTGTAATGTAGACCATATATTGCTTTTTCATTGTCAGATTGTTTCAGATCCCCGATCAGCTGGGTGGCTTGAGGAGACATGAAACAAGTGTCCCACTGCAGCTTCTGAGGTCCAGCTCGCTGTCCGTGGAGCATGGAGTATGGTGTCCACTCAAGCTTCAGAAAACCCAACGATATTCATCATTTCCTTTCATCAGGCAACTACCAGCAATTCCAGGGTTTTTCTGCTACTGGCAGTCACAGCAAATGACTAACACCCAAAATACTGCTAGACACTCCACAACGTAATCTAAGTTACACTCCACAAGAATCATAGATCTCCTAATAAAGACATTGTTTGGCTCAACAATTACAATGCGCTTGACATAGTGGATGACAACTGCTATATCTCACTCTAAGAAGAATACAAAAAGGTGGCCTCCCTTGTTATTAACTGTTTTTTTTTTCTTTTTAAACACCTGTTTCTAAAAGCCAGCAACCCCCTAGCATTTAATACACAAGTATGTGGACAGAAAAAAAATCGGAAAGGTCTTTTTTTTCAACAAACCAAAGGTCAGGTCTCGCGGTCGCTCTCGCCCACAGAGTAGAGCTCCCCAAGTCTTCTGAAGCGCGGGCCCCACTCTCTGAGATAGTCATAGTTCTGGTCAGAGTCTGACGATGCCGTCTCCAGCGAGCTGAGGGAGCCAGCAATGGAACCCCGGCCCTCGTATCCATAGATCTGGATGGAGTCGTAAGGCGGTGCTGTGGGATCATTGTCTGCCTCATGGAGCCGAACGTTGATGAATTCGTCCACATCCACGCCATTCGGACCCGAGTGCTGGCCCGCCCGAGGCATGAACTGCAGGTCAGGCTTGATGTCCTTGCGTGGCAGGTAACCATTGATGCCGTCCGGGTTCTGCAGCGTTGCAATGTCAAAGGCCTCCGTGTCCTCCTCGCCACCACCTTCGTCATCGTAACGGATAATATTCTCCCTCACATCTTCGTCATCCTTTATGATCAGGGGCTCATTCTTGTGTCTCCTCAGGGTCACAAATAGTACTACTATTACTGTCAGAAAGAAAGATGAAAAAGGGAGGAAGAAAAAAGGAGAAATCTAGGTCAAGCTTTGACAAGTGTATTATGCTGTATGGGCCTTTTCATCTACATCTGTTAAACCACATAATGTCACAATGCAAAAAAGAAATACCTCACCTAACAGCAGAATAATACAGGCCAAGATGGCAATGAGAGCTCCCATACTAAGACCGATAGGTAAGACGTAGGCCTCCACGTTGCAGGACTGGACGATACCGTCTTTGCTGCACCCGCAGACTCGGATAGTCAAGGTGTTGGTGCTGCTCATGGGTGGATTCCCATTGTCTGTCACAATGATTGGCAGGAAGTACATCTCCTGTTTCTGTCGTCTGAAGGTATCATGCTTGGCTACAACACTGATTGAATTGTCTGTCGGAAAGAAGTGAAGCCAGAGATGAATTTTTTTTTGCAAGGAGGTGTGAAAAAAACATTATTATTCATGGTGGCAACAGACTGAAGCTCTATTATTAAATTGTGAGAAGATCAGTGCAGCATAAGGGTAAACTAATTTCACATCAATTGTCACTAGGCTTTCCAGCACTCCCACATTCCACTGTTGTTGATGGATTTTTTTTTTTTTTCCTCGACAGTGCAATTTGGGAATTCTGAAGGAAGGTGAGCCTGGTTTGCTGTCCCCTTTTGAAAGGGGAAAAAAACTGAAGGGACCACGGCAGGCGACACTGACTTAGAGGATGGCACATCGACCCAGAAAGGTGCCAGCTGCTCTTTGATGACACTTCTGTGAAGCTGTCTGCTCATTAGCTGGCTCTCCTTAGCTTGCACAGATTATCAAACACTCGCATTCCCATAAGAATCTACTCCTGCTGATCTTATGGAAAATGTACAAGACATCTGATAGTCTAACCTCTGCCTCTCCGCTTGAGCACAGAAGAGAGGGAGAAAATAGATCAGGTGATGTTCAGAGATTATAGAGAGACGTGCCACGTTGAAACATTTGCGTTGAAAGAGCAAACTTAATCAAAAGATGGAATGCTTCATGACGGAATTATTTGCTTTCCACAATCTGTAATTGATGTGAACATATGCTCAGATTTATTTTCTTATGAGTACTGCCACAAAGTAGTACGCCGTGCTTTGTGAGCACCAACGTCCTATTTCATTTGAATCATTCATCACCGCATAGTGAGTATGCAAGCATCTACTGTGCTATACTAACCCATCAGGGCTTGTCCTCATCTACAGGTCATTTCATTTTCTTGGCAACTATTGATGGTAAAAATAGAATTAAATATTTCCTGCCCGTCAGCTCATCCACAAAAAACGTCTGCGACTCAAAGAGAAAGACAACTGAGTGGATAACCTTCAAAAGGGTTGAACTCACTTACAAGACTGCTCTTTTTATTATCTTTTATATATTAGGGCACATAAAAAAAATTGTTTCATGTTGTGACTGATGGATTCTTCTGAAAAAACTGTGTACGTTGAAATAAAAAATCATCATCGTAACAAAAGCAAACACCCATTTGAACACAGTTTTTGCTATAAATAGTTTAATATGTGGGTGGTTACAAATGACAGCAGTGACAGCAGAAGTGACATCAACAGTCTGGAAACTTTCTGAACTTGAAATCTCTTCAGATTATGTGAACAACTACACACAGCACATTCATGGATGCCGAACCGGCGGACCTCTAATGCTGTATAGAAACATAATACAAAATACGAAATGATAGGAAGACGCAAAAGAGGTCCAGCAAACTTTAGATAGATGTTGGTCCAGTTTATTTCTAGACAGAAAGAGAACTCTACCACATTTAGTGTGTATGATGTCTTCACACTGCATACTGATTGTATTTATTGTTAGTATGTGCAGTGTTATTGTGCAAACTGAATATGTAAATGATGCAGTATTGTATGTGCATGTAACACAGACAGACATGAAATAAACAGTCCCTACTCATTCTAACACATTCAATCTGCTATAGAGTATATAATAATGATATAGTATTCAGAGCATAGCTTGAAGTCCAGCTGAAATCTTAAAAGTCAGCCTTTTTCACGATCAAAAATTATTATAAAAATGGTTTTTAGATTGTCAGTATCTTTACTGTATTGCTAAAGGGGGAAAAGTTTTGTTAGAAATACATCAGAAATGCTGCTTTAGCCTCCACTGAGCGGACGGGCCTGGTGAATGACAACCGGTCCGGCAGGAGCACCGACACAGTAAAAGCAAAACTGTACTAGAAAATGTCTCTGGCTGTGCTGGCAGTGGTTTTACAGCAAAAGGATTAAGACCTTAACCGGCGGACGCTGACATTTCACAGGTAGGGTTTCATGTTTTTTTAGTTCTGTGTCTGTGGCTCTTTTGTGTTGTTTCAGCTGTTGACTGGGCATTAGTCTGTGTTGCCATCACCCAATGACGGAACAATGACAGGCTCTACCTCATCCTTCTGTCATAAGCTAAAAATAGAATAATTTGAAGGGTGCATTTTATTGCTAATGAGCTTAACTTTACATTTGTGAGAGGAAGATTGAATCATTTCAACACCATTTAAAAGTTATGCACGGAGTCTGAAAAGAGTTTCTATCAGCAGAATTTCATTTTTGGCAGTATGGTATGTATGTTTTCTCATTTACCGAGAACGGGATGCTCTGCTCCGCTGCAGCCCCGCCTCCCAAACACAGAGTTGTCAGAGGGCTCAATATCTTGTATACAGCTGGAGACATAGCCATTTTCCACAGTGTGGACAACCCCTAACCTCTTCTCTGTTCAATCCATACAATTAGAGTCATCATCACAAACAAAAGCAGCACACAGAGGCTCACAGGAGCCTCACGCTCTTCACTGAAGTGTCTCCCACAGCTGCCGACTCAGATAGAAATAGTCGCTTGAAGTGCTGGGGGATATAGTGCGATGGGCTTCTTTTCTCTGTTCAGAATTAGCAATATCAGACATGTGTTTGGTGCATTTTATATAATGTATCGAGCTGAACCACAACACATATTTACTTTGGTTTAAGGAAAATGAGAGTTTTTTTTTTCTTCTGACGACGAACAGAGCAGTGCTTGTAGTGGTGAAACACTTCTAGAGGGCGTGCAGCTGTTACATCATCTCAAGAAACTATTAAATCTCCTCTTAACAAAAAGGCAGGATTGAGGAACTCGTATATTTCATCCACTTTGAGGTTGATACGCAAGTATTTTGCAGCAAGTCTGTGCTTTCTAAACAGCTTTTCATTTTTTGACTACCAAATTTCTGACTGATTTTTGAACGTCCATTATGTGACTTTTTTTTTCCCATTAGTTAGAGCTGGGTGAATATTACACAGGCATCTCATGATCCTGCCTGATAATATACCAAAAGTCAAATGCTTTTATTTCAGTCAAAATATGGATAGTCCATCGGATGACCTGATTTTTATGGACTCTTTCCTCCGTCAGAGAGATTTTGCAGTAAGTTTGCCTGCAGCCTCTGCGTCGCAACAGAAGGCTAGTACCATATGAAGATTTTTTGCCCCGAGCTGAAAACATTACACAATGTCATCATGAACACAGCCTGTTCAGAGCCAGTTACGGAGGGGAGGCAGAGGAAGAGGGATGGAATAAAGACAAAGAAAAATGGCAAATAAACCAATCGGAGTATTTAGCAAATAAATTTAGTACCATCTGCCACACGGCAACGGCTCCTAAGGAGTCACCCTACATTGAGCTGCAAAACTCCCAGGAAAAGCCATTTGGATCTCATTCATTTAGTTTCTCTCAAAACGCACTGGGGAGTAAAAAGAAGCTGGTGTCCAGACAATTTCACATCTGCTAATTGTGAGCTACACTGATCCACCAGATTTCATCTCGAGTACGGCTAACACGCCGCGGGTTAGAGATTAGACTGGAAAGCCATTGGAGAAATTTAAAGAAACTTCAGTCATTCTGCCACGAAAAGCCTTAATTTTTCCACGATCTCTTTGGTGTCTCACCTTGGTTGTTTTTGATGGTGAAATTGGGGTTATTGAGCATCTCCGGAACGAGACGGTAGTCAAAGTAGTGGCCCTGGATTGGGTCGTCTTTGTCCACCGCACTGACAGTCTGGATCACCTGTGTTGAAAACAGAGGGACAAGATGATATACAGAGGATGACTCAAAGCCATTAGAGGAGGCAGCCTATTCATTACTAAGTTTTTGCCTCCGCAGATTGCCTCAGTCTAATACTGGCTGGATCACACCTGATGAAATATATGCCCTATTCATTCCTGGATTTTGAGATTATTATCAATGAGGTCCTGTCTAGTCTGGCACACTTTCAGGCTCCTGGCTCTATCTGTTAATCTGTCATCATAGGTCTTATCGTGCTGTATGTCTTTATGATTGATTGGAAATTAGAATTCAGGCCCTGCAGGTAAGTTTCCCTTTTTTTCAGTTCCTTTTTTTCCCTCCTCCTTTCAATAAAGCTCCCTATTGTACGTATGCAAGTCCCCTGAATGAGGTCGATTGATGAGAAGGAGAATGGTGAGTACTTGTCCAGAGTTTTTGGCTGGGGGAAGCATTATGCCATCTGGAGGAGGACATGAATGACAGTCTTGAATTATGATCCTCTCTGATCAATCCTGACTGCTCTCATTTTCCCTTCGCTCCACAGACACTGTGTCGAGGGAGGACTGTTGCAGGGAAAAAGGACCGTACTCCCACCTCTGTAGTTTTCCAGTGAAATAAATAGGCTATAATTCACTGTGGCCAATCATTACAGGGGAGGAGAGGGAGAGAAAGACAGGGAGAGAGAGAGAGAGAGAGATCAGTGGTTTGATGAATGAACCATTTCTTTCTTTACCTGTCCAGGTTTTCCATTTTCACAAAGAAAGGCCTCGTATTCAGTGGCAAATTCGGGGGCATTGTCATTAATGTCCATTACTCTGATGGCCACAATTGCCCTCGATATCTGACTGTGGTTCCCTAGATAGATAGATAGATAGATAGATAGATAGATAGATAGATAGATAGATAGATAGATAGATAGATAGATAGATAGATAGATAGATAGATAGATAGAGAGAGAGATAGAGAGATAGATAGATAGATAGATAGATAGATAGATAGATAGATAGAAAGATAGAGTAAGGAAATCAAAAATTAAAAAAACAGGAGAGATAAGAGGAGAAAAATAAGAAAAGATGATCAGCATATTTGAAAAGCTGGGAGAAAACAAGGTTGCACATGAAATCCTAGGTAAATTCTGTGACCCAGTTTTAATTTCCTTTATTTTCCATCTTTATTTCTCCCTTCATTTCCTGAGCTGATGGAAGGACAGATGATAAGCCACATCAATCTACATTTCAGCTGGTATCAGCGATGCAAAACAGGAATCTAGGCAATAGAGAAGGAAAAAAAAATCCCATTCAAAGTGCTTTTGAAAATCCCCTGTACACTGTAATGTTTAAAACATGAGGGTTAAAACATGCATATTAATGAGTCATTGGTAACTGAAGTCTAAAAAGACAATAAAAAGCAGTTTAATTAGATTAGATTTTGATTGGAATTATTCATCGTCGGTAATTGACAGTCCCTTTCGAGAGTCCCGGTAAATGGTTGTATTTATTAATCAGTAGTGCAAATGCCAACTTTTAAAGCAATTATCTATTAATGTGGGCCCAAGAGGACAGTGTCACTGTGACCAATGACACTGATGCGTCTTTATTAGGATTAGAAGCATAACGATATGTGATATGTTATGGACATAAACTTGATTTCCTCAACAGTGATATTGTCTCCTATGGAGGCTGCTGGCAAGTGAAGGATCTTTTTTTTCCTTTTCATCAAAGAGTCAACTATTAAAAATGCTTGGTTTAACACTGGGTTTAAAGCGAGCCTGTATAGATTTTGCTGAACCAGCTGCTTTTAAGACAGCGTCATGTTTATTTATGGTGGAAATGTGACACGGTGTAATGTAGTGTAACAGGAGCACGAGCAGAAAAAAGAGCCATAAAGTCAGCGAATGCACTCATTAAGTGGCTAACGTTGGCCACCATAAGTTACTAGTCATACCAGACTATGTATCCCTGATTGTACTACAGATAGGCTTCGCTTTATTGCTTATGAATTATTCTTATTTTTTAAAAAATAAAATTGTGATCGTTCTTCTTTTAAAAAAAGATCCCCGCACCTAGATAACGATCTGCTTTTACAGACATCTGTTTTTTTTTTCTTCTTAATTTCTTTTTAATGAAACCTTAACAGAGAGCTGGAGACGGCATGGCCGAGAAATTCAAGGCCATCAGACAGGCCAGGAGACGAGTTGAAAAAGAGGTAAGCAGTGAGGAGAGTGGAAATTGACAGTCTGATAGACAGTGATAGATGGATTAGGGCAGTCAGAGACAGACCCCCCCCCCCTACCTACAAAAGTGACTTTCCCCCTGCAGCAGACAGGGAATAGAATCTGATTAGTCAGATGTCAACTGGTGCGAGGCGGCAGAACGCGTCTCCGTTTGGGTGGCAAATGGCATCAGGATAGAACTGGGAACACATCTATTCCTCTTCACGCCAGAGAAGACACCGGCTTCCCTCCCCATCCGTGAAGAATAGCAAAACTGCCATATTTATTTTGGCAAATTCCTATTAGGTGTTCTGAGAGATGCTACTATCTTGAGCCACAGTTACTTTGCCAAGAGGCATGAAAACATGCTTTAAATGTATGGCTGCGAGAAATGACAAGGCGACCGGCTTATCAAATGAGACACATTCAGTTCCTCCGACGGGCTGCTACGATGGTGGGATTTGTCTGCGCTGCATGGCCAAAACATTATGACACCGCTTAGGCTTTCATTTATTCTGACAATTAATGTGTGTTTCCTTTGATTAAAGAAAGAAAGGCAAAGATAGAGGATGAGACAGAGAGAGAGAAGGAGAGAGATATGGAGAGGAAGAGGACGAGGGGGGAAAAAAAAAAAGTTACAAGCTGTGTCAATTTCTATTCCAATAGCTTTAAGGGGTACATTAAGCTTTATCACAACATACAGCCCCTCTGAAACAATCTGTATGCAAATAAAGCCTTACATATGGTTTGAGCTGTTTGTAGCTCTGCCGGCAAGATTTTCTACGTAGTCAGTGAGTTTTGCGGTTCGCAGATGTTCTTTAATCTGTAATGGATGCTGGCGTTGGAGCAATCCACTCTGGAGCATGTCTTTAAAACTGTTTATTTGATACGTCTTAATGTTCTTGCACTTCCACAAATTGACTACTGAGCTGTTTAATTCAATCAAAACTCAGCAAATCAACGTATTTAATGCCTCTGTGGATCCAAATGCTAATTGTTTGTGCCATGTTCTCGGAGCGATTAAATGCGCCGGTTTACAAAGCGCTATACTGTTGAGCAGAGGTTCGTTCAGAGCAGGTCAGTGATTCCTTTGACTGAGACAACCTCATGAAGTCACTCAGGAGAAGAGGATATTGTACGTGTCTTCCAGCAGTTCTCGGTTTTTAAAACGTGTATTCCAATGAGCGTCTAACAGTATGTTGATTCTCAAAATAGGACATTACGATTCATGAGGACCGGTGGTCACAGCGGGGGAGGCCAGAGTCAGGAGAGTTTACTTACTGACTTCTGTGGCAGTTACTGTGATGTTGTGCCACATGTCCATCTCCCGGTCCAATGGTTTGGCCAGCGTGATCTTCCCATCGTCCACGTTGATGTTGAACTGCCTCTCCAGGTCTGTGTGCCGGTCGATGAAGTACCTGCAAAGACAAATCGATCATCAGATGTTGAAGCCAAAACTGAATCTTTGGAGTTAGCGGTTAAACAGGGCTGCATTTGTCAAGAGAAACCTGTAGATTAATGCACAAAAAACAGGAGGAAACCAATAATTATCTGAGGAATAATCACTGCCTAAGGTCTTAGAATCCCCCCACCCTGATCACAACGCCCTCCTCCTGCAAAAAGGACCATTAGCACATGTTATGTCAGGGTAAGAGATGGGGTGTTGTTAACCCTGTTTGGAATCTGTCAACACTCAATGGCTCCCAAAGGCTTTGCATTAATGAGTTAGGACAGCATTGTGTCACAACACACGGGGGGTGGGAGGGGATAATGGATGTAATGGAGATGAACGAACTGCTATGTCTGCTATGTGTGACCTTGTCTGACCTATGGCAAAATGATTTTGTTTTATTTTGAAACCACGAAAAAAAAAAAAAAAAAAAAGCAGCACACTTTTAAAATGAATCAAACGCCGTCTCAAAGGACACATTTGCAAAACTTTCCCTTTCGTGACTCTATTTCTCGGTGACCCTTTCCGTGACACACTGACTTTTTGAGTCTTGTACAGTCTTAAAAATACAGTGGCAAGACATAAAACTCCCCAGAAAAACTCCAGCAGTGGGTATGAAATTGGAATGCACATAAAAGAGAATTTTCCGAAGCCACTTGAAGCTGTGAAATTGCTCTTTCATGATGCAACGCGCACAGCTCCAAATCTTGGGACAAGCCCACACAAAATGGACTAAAAAAGAATCTGTCATTATGGGTCATCTTTGGTTTCACACGTTTCATTTGCCATTATGTGTGACTGTCATAAACATCCTACTCACCCAAAACACAAGGCCGCTGTGATTCACGTGAGCTAATTACAGCCTGTACCGCACAAGTGTTTCCATACCTCCAGGACAAACTGTCCCCGCTCCTTTCTCTCTCTGTCTCACTCTAACATCTTCCCTCACAATCTCTTCTCCCCTCCCCCTCACTAACAGAAAGTTTCAGTTTTTTTTTCTTTTACATCCAGCTGGGTCTCAAGCTCTTCCCTAATCCAATCCCCCTATCCAATTCCTTGCAGGCCCCTTCCCCACACAGACATCCCTCGGCCACCAGGCGCCCTGCTCACCCCGTCTCCCTTCCATCCTAACCCTGGGTCTTGTACCATCTCACAGTAGAACTGCTCATCCCTATCAGTCCAGACCTGTTGGCAGGAACCCTACAGTCTTTATATGAGAGAGGGAGGAAATAAGAAATAGAGAAAGAGAAAGCACCAGAAAAAGACAAAGTCACAACAACAATTTATATGAAGGAGGATGCTGCTTATACAAGAATGGTAGGAAATGAAATAAATAAACCACTGGCCCAGATTCCAATTGTTGGGGAGATGTACCGAGCCGTGACATTTCCATTTTTGAGATGAAATGGTGTAAAATCCTCTAGACGCCGGGCTGGGAGAGGTCCATGAGGACCCCCCAACTCCCCCCTTCTCCCTACCCACACCACCCCCCTCTCTTTCTCTCTTGCCCTGCAGACGCAGAGCACTTTCAAGACAGGCAGACAGCAGCAAGCCACCTGGGAGCAGCCTCTCTCCTGCAGACTGAGTGGATCCCAGTCAAACTCTGACAGCCTCACGTGGAAGCGAGGAGACAGACCCTGAAATGTTCTGCCACCTGTCACTCAAACTGACAACGTGATGTGAAAAGAATTAAAAGCAAATAAAAAATGATATCCAGCGTTATACGTGCACAGTTTTCCGGAGTGTGATGTGAGAATGCGTGCGTCTGCGTGTGTGTGTGTGTGTGTGTGTGTGTGTGTGTGTGTCGTCTTGTTTCAGCCTTGCTTTGCTTTTCACAGGCCTTTAAACGGCGTTGGGCTGACCTGGTCTTACAGTTTAACATCTCGTAGAGGCTGTTCTTTTGTGAAGCATTTTTACAACTGATGCAACAGACATCCAGATGCATTCAGACTTATTATAATACAAACATAATGTGCTATTCAAATAGCAAATTCAATGTGCTGGAAGTTATGCGGTGCATTAAAAAAAAAACATGAGCTGTAATCGTTCAAGATCATTATTGCCTTTTTTTCCCATTCATTCATGGTCCTGAGGTGCATTGATGCGTCATCTCTGCACTTCTTTCCTCACAGATCACCTGTCAATCAAGCAGCATGGTCAGGACATCTTCTCTGTTAGAGTTTTTGTGGGTGGCAATCTTTTGTCTCTTTAGGCACGTAGGCTATCATCGCTCATGCTAACTACCCAGTGATTTTTCTTTCCCATCACATAATGATTTTTTTTCTCCAGGAAAGATGGAACAGACACTCAGACATTGGGTAGCAGCTGTAAACGCTTTAATCAACTGATCGTACAATAGTTTGCTGTTATAACTGCCATTGTGCTCACCAGTCAGTAACACACACTAGGAACAGAGGCTTCATTGTTATGAATAGTCTTTAATCTTAACTTAATTTTACAGCAAAAATATTCAATCAAGATTTATTTAGCCTGATTTTAAACCTGGGGGGCCACATAATAAACCAAGCTGGGAATACAACAACATGTCGCAATTAACAACTGTCACCATTTAACCTTGTGCATTGATCGCGTTGCTGTAATATGGATTCTGCATCTGAGTGACATACATGATGCAAACCTCAGTAATCCTCTGTGACCTTTAGTTCTATGGATTAATGTCATTGAGACACGCAACTGTTTCTTATTTCCTGAAAATAGGCGAAAGTGCAATTGCTTGCGAGTGCATTTTGAATCAAATTGAGCCCAAGCTCTTGTGTGCTTGTGGAAACGTTTGGACATGTGTGCCAAATTAAAGGGGCAGTCCACAAGTTGTATTCTATTCACCGTGTAAGCACGGATGAAAAAAGCCCAGATGACATCATCAAGGTTATCTTGACCAATACGAGGGATTAAAAGTCAAGATATCTTTACTTTTAACGATTCTTTTTTTAATGCATCTGTTGCGAGTCACTCTGTATGACAATATCAAATCACTGGAGAACCAGAAAAGAAACATGAGTGGATTTCTGATTTCTGTGGCCAATATTGATATTTTTGAGTTAAAATAGTATTTTGAGTATTTTTTTGTTGAACAAAAATAACAATGTGATTTTTGATTAACACTACCCATCATAGCCACAAGTGACAGCTGAATCATAGGAACAAATGCTTAACATTCTGTAGCAATATTGCATTAAAGAAGAGTGGAGAGACTGACACCTTCTAGCATTAATCAAATAAATACACTCAGATGTGAATTAAAAAGTTCAGTTATAAGAGGAAGAATGTGTTTGTTTAATGCTTTGAAAAGTTTCACTTTAAACGTTATCAAAGAATTTGATAATTTAATTATAATAATTTCGAAGTATTATTGTCACTTCTATACATCAATTTCTGATTACCGTATTTACCGGACTATAGAGCGCATCGGGATATAAGCCGCACCCACTAAATTTTAAAAGAAAAATTTTTTTTTACATATATTAGCCGCACCAGACTATAAGCCGCAGATATATACGTTGTGAAATTAGATATTTACACAGAAAGATTTTGTAAATGTTTATTTACATACCTTAATTGTTTCCAAACGGTGCCTGTAACACGGCAGTAAAACGGCTGATCGAACAAAACAGAAAAGTCATTAATGTTTTTATTCATCCTCCTCCTGTGCACTGAAACCACTGAAGTCTTCTTCTTCAGTGTCGGAGATGAAAAGCCTCAGAACATCTCCGTCACACACCTTGTGTGAAAAATATTTTGCGTTTGTGCGTGTCGTGCTGCGTTTTGCGTTGAGTGCGCCAAAAACTAGCGTCTTCTTCTTTGCATTGACCTCTTGCGTCTGTCTCGTTTTTGCACTTCCTGCGCCCCCCGATGGCCGTTAGCGAAGAAAAATCTATAGATTAGCCGCATCGTTGTGTAAGCCGCAGGGTTCAAAGCGTGGGAAAAAAAGTAGCGTCTTATAGTCCGGTAAATACGGTACTTATCAGCTGGACCTCCAGCCTCATACTAATGTACAGTATATGTATGTCACAAGTAAATGAATACGCCTATAGGTTAATAAGCAGCCAAGACAAGGTTTCGGTGTACGTGCTTGTGCTTTTTCACACCTGGGTTTCATCTGAGTTAGTGTTATAGTGTGAGTATGTGTGCACCTGAGTGACTGAGTGCCAGTACAAGTTGCGAGGAAGAAAAAAGGTATTTGTTCTTGATCTCTTCACCTCTTCTCCCTCCAGAGAACAAAATGCCTCTGTGACATTCCTGCTTGTTATTAGGTCAGTAACTCCACTGGGAGGATCACAGGTGTAGAACTAATTTTTGCCGCCCCTCGAATGCTGACCAGTTGTGTTTTAACACTACATTTTATATAAGTTGAATCCAAGGCCCTTTCAGCAGGAAGGTGATTTTCCTGGAGAGTAAATGATAAATTAAAAAACAACTTCAAAATCAGTCCTGTGGGAATACGTCATTCTGTTCATTTCCAAAGCATCTCCTTTACATGACTGCATGCATCACCATGTGAGCTGTCAGGAAAGGAACACGCTTTTTTTTTTTGTTTTGTTCCTGCAGTTGTCCTCAACAATAAAAGAAAAAAGAAGGAAAAAGGAGAACAAAACTGTTAAAATTCAAACCAGATTTTAGTAATGCTCGTCACAGCATCAATATTGTGGAATAAAATACAGTCACAGCTATTCTATGAAATCCAGCAGTTCGTGTTATACAGCCATAGTGACTGCCAGATGTCACATTGCTTTTTATTTGTGATCAGTCAGGTAGAAAACGACAGAGCACAGGCTCCAGAGAGAAGCAATACTGAGGGAGTGTTTCATGGAGTGCACCTGAAATGTTGTTGGTTGGATGCATTAAGTACAGCTAAGGGGTTGTTTGTCTCCTGAGTGCAGATGACACGGCAGCCCACCAGAGCACTCGCCCCCAAGTGGTTCAGACTCAGACTGGTTTAGTCTGGTCCGGCTGGAGGGGGGATTGAGACGGGGAGTGATTCTAATCAAAGGGGGTTGACTGGAGAGCTCGTTCAGATGGTGGTCAGGAGGAAAATCCACACTAATGCTGTTATTACTGCTGCCACTCCTCTGCCATGGAGCCACCATCACTAAATAGAGAGGCTTAGGACTCCTCCTCTTACCTTTGGAAAGAGAAAGTTGAATAATAAGATACTTAAAGAAGAAGAGACAAAGAAGGGAGGAAGGAGGAAAATTCAAGGCTCAGAAATACAATTCAGCTAATTGAAGTCAACAAGCTGCATGTGTTACAAATGACACACTCACTAATGCTCTCCCAAGAAAACAAAGCATGAAACACATACAAAAGGTTTACGGGTAATAAAGCAACTACTCATCTATGTATGTTTCTCTGCTACAATAAAAGCCCGGTCTGTGTCTGTGTGCTTAACTATTTCTTACTTTAAATCACCTATATATAGACCATACATTCATTTAGAGCTGCAATGATCAGTTCACTAATGGATTAGTCGATTGGCAGTCAGAATTAACTAATCATTCAAATCATTTTTTAATCAAAAGCTCAAGCAATTATATGGCTCCAGCTTTTCCAGTGTGAGGTGTTAGTGCTTTTTTTGTTTGAATGTCTTTGGCTTTAGACTGTTGGTTGGACAAAACCAAACATGTGAAAATGCCACCTTGTCATTTAAAATTTCTGATATGCATTTTTCAGTTTTCTGATGTCTTACAAACCAAATGAGAGTAATCAATAATGACAGCAATTGCAGCACTGTATGCAAAGTTATCATTTAGCTTATTGTCTACTGTGGCTTTTGTCCAGATTTTCAATTACTCAGAACATACCACTGATCTTGTAACGGGCCTTATTGAGGCTACAGCCTTCTGTCAGCCAGTATATCCGGGAGGATTTTAAATCTCCCACACTGTAAACATTTTATCAGCCCGAAGCTCAGAGTTACAGGCTAATACAAACTGTGGCTGAAAGTGAAATCAAATGGTCTTCGGTGAGAGTGGTGCAGCATATTAAGCCCTCCGCGACAATAGTTTGTTTCATCTCATCCCCCACAAGGAAAACATGTGACATCTGCGACGGATCCCGTTCATCTTGAAGATTTACACGATTTTGGGGGGGAATTCGATTGTATGTTTTGACTTCAGAGAAAATCACATGTTGAGGTGCAGCAATTTGTTGTGACAAAATGCAAACTGGCAAGAAAATGTGTGGTTGTGTGTGTAATCTGTGAGCACTTAGTTTCCCCCAGTGATCAGTGGCTTTACAGGAGATGGCAGATGATTAATGCAGCATTCCATTAGCCACTTACTACTTCTGCTTCTTTCTTCTTGAAGAATGAAATTGAAATTTATGAAAAATCTAGCAGCTCTTGAGAACATTTTTAAAAGGTTCCATTTTGCCTTTCTTACCGCAGTGGATTTTTCTTTTCTTTTCTTTTCTTTTTTTTTTTTTTTGACAGTCACACAAAGCCCTTGAGCAACAATCCATTCTGAAAATAACAACTTCTCCACAAAATTGTAAAATTGGTGATTAAAAGCATAATGAACACTGTGAGTGTAAGTGAATGACCTCAGGACAAATATAAAAGAAAGAAAGAGAGAAATGGACTGCAGAAAGATAAATGACCCGGTGCATAAAGATAGCAGCCTGGGACTCAGTTTGCACTACATCATGCTCCGAACGTTTAACAAGTGCCAAAACAGGATGTTGGTTTCTGGACAGTTTTATAGCAGCAAATGTGTGAAGAGATCATGTCAGCAGGGTGCTGTCATTTGCAAGCACACTCATTTATTATTTAGTCACTTCTTTCAATAATGATGCACTGAAGGAGTCTAATAACAAGAAAGTAGGCAAACATAACTAGCTATTAATACGGCACATACTGTGGACCTTTATACACTTAAAAATAACACTAATTAACTAAACTGGTCTCTCTTTCTCCTTCTGACACACAAAGAGACTTGCTCGACAAACACAGGAGCCCCATGACACAAAATAAGGACACACAGATGTCATTATACATGAAATATACTTCTCTTTTTACCAGGGGAGGGACATCATGCAACCTCAGGGGCTCAATTCCTCTCGGCAAACTCATCACTAAACATGAGGATGCCACCAGAAAAGGAAGAAGAAAAAAAAAAAAAAGAAAAAAGAAAAAAGTAAAATGAACTGGCCCTGCTCTATAGCCTCAGCCAATCTATGAAACCCAGCCTGCTCTCTGCTCGCCATGCAATTACACACAACCTGTTGAGTGTTGTCCCGGGAATGCGGTCAGCAAGTCACTGGAGAATTAATGAAATGCCAAGATGGAGGGAGAGAAATTGCCTGTATAACCTATCCTCAAGGTGCCCTTGTGGTATTTCCAAGAATAAGTCACAAAAGAGGAGAATATAGCAGGGCTGGTCACACGTTGAATGAAAAAGTTGTGGTGTCTTCAACTTATAATCTATTTTTTTTTGTACATCAGTGGAAATGAGAGCAATCATTGGATATCTTCCTCTTTGCCAATGGCGCTACCACAGCCTCCAAAGGTCACAGACATGAAGAGATTTAATTGCATGCCCGAGTGTCAACCCTTTTATTAAAACAACTCATTACAGTCTGAAAAGTCTAATTTGTTAACCTATTCTCTCCATCATTTCTTGAAAGAACAGTAAAGAGACTTTTTTTTTCCTTTTTCGAGTGCAGTTACTGTATTTCTCTGGTCAGTCGATACTGAGCGGTGGAGTAGAAATGGCTGAGGGTTTCACTGCAGTTCACTTTTAAAGGCATTCGCTCTCTTACCTGACAAGGCTCCCAGAAGAGTCCGGATCCCTGGCGGTGACTGTCCCGATGACCGTGTTGATGGGGGCATTCTCGTTCACGTCCAGTAAGTACATTGGTTTGGAGAAAACGGGAGGTTCGTCAGAATCTTCAACCACTACCTTCACTGTGGCTGTGTCCTTGAAGGGCACGCCACTGCTGGGCTCAGAGCGGATGTTAGTGGCTTCAACTTTCAGGGTGTATGCTCTCTTGCTCTCGTAGTCTATCGGCTGTAGGGGGGGGCACAAAGAGAGAGGAAATCAGCGACTGCTTCTTTGTCCAGATCACACATCTTCTTCGTCTTGTTCAGTCACATGTTGCATACTAAACATATGATTGTATCACAATAACCCCCAATTCACCTTTATGATCGACAAGGTGTGTAGTTGTAGATTGAAGGGGCACTTCACAAATGTTACGAATCAAACTCAGTTTACCCGTCATGTTAAGTGCTCAGCCTGTGAAAACCGAAGTCTGAAAAGAACGTCGATCATGTCAAGGGGGGTTACCTTGACTTGGCTTAGAGAGTATAATGCCAGAAAGCAGAAAGCCTGCATTATAAACTGGGTGTTCAAGATCAAGATCGAGATTTCAAGATCAACATTTCTTTATTTGTCACCTTTATGGCAGGAAAGGTGTAAAGAAAGGCAAGATCAAGTTTCACTAAGAGGAATATAATAAAAGAAATAAATAACAATAAGAAAAAAAACATGTATAACATGTATTTTCTGTTTTTTGAGTCCTCCAACTATGCAAATTGTACTGTTACACAATCAGCAGTTCCCTCCACTTCAACCACCTTCACCGTACAGCTGCACTACATAATATAGAAACGACCATTCGGCTGCTCTAATGTGCACATTTCCTTTTGATGCTTTAGGTGCATGAGGCCGGCTCCCGAGCAACTGGCAACAGAGGACTTTTACTTGTAAATTATACCACACGGCTATTTGCATTTACAGTAATGCGAATCGATTATGTGATTAGCTACGATTCCAAAAATGAAAGCCCCATGTGTGTGTAAGATTTGAACATTTCTCACATTGGCATCCAAAAAGAGACTGTGGCAGGCAGCAGTGCGTGCTGCTCTCCCAGCTCTCCATGAATCAAACCGGCGGACTGAGCTGAGCTGGGAGCTGGGAGCTATGTGAGAATCCATACTGTAAACTATTTTTCATGTTTTCTTGTAAAAAGAATGATGCCATCTGAAGAAATAGTTTGTGAGCGGCTGTGATAATCATTACAGTCAGTGTCAGTAGTCATTTTCTCTCTGTATATTGAAGCAAGCAGAATTTATATGATCATCATTTTGACCTAAATCAATACAATTGTAATTCTAAGAGTTGCACAACCTGAAAATTATTTTCCAACCTTTATCGGCCTGGAACAACACAAATCTTCCTGCTAATGTGCTCAGTGACAGCAGATTATTAGAGCTTTCATACAGCTATCACAGCCATATCACGTTAAATAAATAAATAAATAAAAAAGAGAGAGAAAGAGAGAGAACTTATTTGAAACTATCAACAAAAGGTTTAATTTCCCAAAGAGAAATAATTTCATACAGGACATGTCATTGTGTGACATTATTTTCAATTGCTTCATAGTATTTCCTTTACAGATGGCTCATCATTAACATTTAAAAGAAAGAGGAGAGTCACAATTTTACTCTCTTGGCATCTACGAGGACATCCCAGACTGTCACAATTTCATTTTGAATCACCTCTGGTCGCTCTCCTACTACTAGAATAATGGGATCAAGTCACTTCCACGCTCCATAACCAGGATTTATAGGAATATCAAAACTGGGCCTTGCCGCTTGAGGGGATAGGAGCTGGCTTGGGGAGAGAGCAGGACTAAGAAGAGGGATATGAACACAACGAGAAATGTATTCAGTTGGAGAAAAAGGGAGCGAACGAGAAGAATGGTCCCTAAAGTCAGACAGAGCCAGTGCTGAGAGCTCTGGGGGCAGAGGGGGCAGGTGGGTGGAGGGGTATCTGGGGGTCCAGCTGTGGGACAGTGGTAGCAAATGGGGGGACGTGGGAGGCAACCCAGGGCTTTGACTTCCACACGCGTACATTCCTGGCATCGGGGCTCTAGCAGACAGACCAAAGCCCCTGAAGCCCCTCCAAGCCCCACTTCTCCATGGAGAAGCTATTTGGAACACTTTCATTATTAACCTCCCCCTTCTTCTCACTCCTGACACCCCCCCCCGCTCCTCCTCCCCATTCCTTCCTTTTCTCTCTCTGTGATCCTGTCGTCTGTGCTGACAAAGTACAGAGTGTGGCTGGACCTCAAGCCAATGGATTACACTTTAATTCAGTGGAGAGTAAGAGCCTGTACGAAATGAAGGTGGCTGGATAGTCAAAATGATTATATGGAAATGGAGCGAGGGGCGAAGGGGGGGGGGGTACGTTTTAATATGAATATTATTTAAAAGGTTTCAGTGGTTGGTGTCCAGCAGCAGAATAGGCTGTAAACACAGCACTAATATACTATCAGTGAGTTGTTACGGCAAATATATTGGAGACTTGGTGCGGCCACCTGATAGATGTAAATCCAACATTTACTCCCATCTTAGCTTGGTTTTCTTCTCGACCAACTTGTGAGAGAAAAAAAACGTCTGCCTGTTTAGCTGCTAAATGAAAAGTTGTTGGCCGTAAAGCAAAGAGCGGAGAGAAAGGGAACATCCAGAGCTGGATGCTAAATCCCTGTGATGCGGTCACAATAAGTCGCACATACTAATTTGATGTTTGATTGGAATACTGATCAACGCGGTTTTATGAGTAGTAGCATTTTATGTGTGCTGCATTTTCCCCTCTGCTTTATTTCTCCCATGTCAAAATATTTCAGTACTATTCCCACTTGACAGCATGTAGAAACAACTCATATCTGTTGCTGGTATAATTGATTACACCAAATCAACTTGTAAAACATAGTGCAAAAAGCTTCTCTGATTAGCCTAGTTAAGTTCAATTACATCAATTACTATATAATAACAACATTAATAAATAAAAACATCTATACAAAGCTGCTCTTTTAAAATACTGTATAATAACCTGCTCATGGAGTCAAAGTACCAGTGAAATTTGACCTGTTCAATTTATTAATTCAATAAACACACATGGTTCTTTGACTAAGTCATCCAGTGAGAGCCACTTTGATTTTTATTAGTATGCATGGCGGTACTGTTGCACAGCTACGGTTGATTATTAAGAGATTCATGAGTGCAGGAGGAAAACAGCAGAGCTATGTACCAGACATTCATGGTTGCACAGCCAGTTTATATTCCAGCACGGTCCTGGTAAACAACATGGCTTAACTGAATGAGGCTAAATTTCTAAATGTGGCACAGCAGACTTGCACTAAGCAACAAAGAAGCAGCCTTGTGTCTCCTGTGTCAACACTCCCACACCATTGTGTCCCACCCTACGACCCTGCTGTGTCATTTTTCGGTCTCTCTCATGCGTTAGCATCAAATCAGTATGTACACACGGGCCATTTAGAGACTTCAAAGTTCAGCGTTGGCTGCAGGGGTGAAAGCTCAGCATCCCACTAACATCCCTCGACAGGCCTGGGGGCTGGCAGATAAAAAGCTTAAAACCCAAACAGCAAAAAAATCTCTCCCCTGGTTTGTGCCTCTCCAGCTCCAGTTAGATCAATGTGTTTTAACCTTGCCGCAAAGGATCTTTAATAATTTGAATTCCACGTTAGATGGCAGTTTATAGACCTGTACAGCTGTTGACAGGGACAGGGTGTGTTGAGGAAAGAGTTACTCTGAATCCTTCCTTCTGTCACCCTGGTTGTAGGATGGTACTGGTGAGGATAGAGAACAAAAGAGCAAACACGTAACAACTGCTTCTTTTAACTCATTTCAACTTGAGAAGCTGCTGTCTGGAGGGGTGCAAAAACATTAAGTGTGCAAATGCCTTACTACTTTCCCACCACATTATCATCTATCTTGCTTTAGCGATGGAGGCAACCAACTCAGGGCCACGGAGAGATAGCTCAGCAGGCTTGGGAAGAGCGAGGCTCTCCGCGGGACATGGAAGTGGAGGTTGGCTAAAAGACCAACACATTTGACATTTGCTTTGTCAACAGTTAGAGATTTTATGACTTTGTGTCAAGTTTGTTCTGCACTGATGTTTTCTTTAGTGGCAGTGAATTCTAGTCCCTTCAGATTGCCTTGGCTCTTGCGCATTCCACCTCCCACACAGTTCATTGTTCGCACTTTGACAAAGTCACTCCACGTGTCCTTGGTGTAATGTCATTTTATATCACAATGGCATTCCACATGTGACTGATGTATTGCTTTTTTCTCTCCAGACACTGAACCAACCATGACTGAAGACTTAAATGACTTCAGTGACTTAAGAACACCCATCTTTGATACCACGTGTTCAAATCTCGGTCAGGTTTTCTAAACGTGCTTGCGGGTCACAGCGTTATTACAATCAATGCTTTCAAGTGAAGATTTCACACACTTGCTTACGGAGCAAAATATAGAATTGGGTGCCCTAAATTGTCTACTGGCAAGTAATGATATCCAGGCTCAGACCTCCACAGCTTTTATCCGTGAGGAAATAATCAAAATCAGTGAGATCCTGGGATAATACCAGCAGCAGAGCACGTGTCCTAGCCTCTGCTATATCCTTCCAAATTAGCTGACGAACACAGTGCTATTGACACTTGCTTCACCGGCATCACACTGCCCCATGCTGTTATACACTAATGTGTTTGCCTCAAGGTAAGAGATTCAGGTTTTGTGACAGGAATGTAGCTAGCTTGTTTTCCTCAGGACTGTACACCTGGGAATATCTCGATGAACAGGTTTAATGAGCATTGTCTTTTCTTCTCTGAACAACTACTGCTAATGTTCCCTTGAGCAAGGCAATTAACCAGCAACTGCTCTGCCGAAGTTGCTTTGAGGCCAGTAGTAGAAGACTGCAGTTCTCATATACGGAGGTGTTAGCATTGAAAGAAAAAAAAAAAAACAGACTTTAGGTTCAGTCCATCTGCTCTATGGTGATGGCGATGTGGGAGTCAGCAAAACTGAATTTAACCAAAGTTAGAGTGAGGGCTGAGCCAATTAACAATATGTAACAATTTGCCTTGAGCTGAGACAGCTACAGCTAAATTGGTATGACTGTAATTTGAAAATAAGATTATCTTGTCTGAAAAAAAAGCCATTCAGACCCGTTAGTTTTCACAGATTTGCTGTATTTGCTTGGATGTCCACACACAGTAAGTGGAGCTGGAAAACCCACTTCACGCAAAATCCTTGCGAATGTGATATTTGAATTCATTGTTACTATTTCCATAGTGCTTTTAAGTGGAAGAAAAACAAGTTTTAGCCAATATATACCAAAAAACAAATGCTCCTTGAGGTACTGTGGGTGAAAACTCCAGTGTCTTCATATTGAATGTTATTTTTAGAGCCTTCTTTCGAAACCTAAGGCACAGAGTTTCAAAAGAAATGGTGCAGAGGAATACTTTTTATGTAGTTTTTTCTCATTTTTTAAGAACTTAACTATTAATTAAAATACACGTTTATTACTGAGGCCATAGTGGTGGTGGTGCACTGAGCTGCATTATACTGAATTGTGTTTCTAATATTTTCTCCCCTTTATGTTTGTAAATGGGCAAAACATTCGAAACACCTGCCGATAAATTCATTAAAACCCCATTGTAAACCACAACCTCAATAATAAGCATATGGATAAATTAATATCTCTCTGAGATGCCTGTCAGTTAAACTGGACAGAATTCATGACTGAACTGTTGTATTGGACTGCATTAGATACCTCAGGTGTAACTAACTAAACTAAACTCACTAAAGTATGTAAAAACCCTGCTATGTTTTAAACAAGACACTCATCCTAGATTCTTACACGACTGAACTACAATTTTATTTCACTTCAGTCAAATGCTTCAATTCATGTGCCTTAAGGAACAATAAATTCAATATAAAAAATTTAATCCAGTTAAAAAGCCACCAAGGGTCTTATTAGAATATGTAAATTTAGCTTCTGCAAACTTTTATGGCAAGCACATCTAAATGATTCATCCAGTTTTGACAAATGCTGTGTTTGAATGATCTGAATGGTCATTAAGGACTGTATTAAGGCACGTGTGTGAGGTGGTCTGCAGCCCGTGTTCACTTTTAACTATTCACATCCATTATTATTAACCGCTCCACTCTAAAACACCTTAGTTCCTATGCAGCTATGACCTGGGTTCAAAATACCAAGCACGGCAAACACCAGAGCTAAGGAGCCGTGGTAAATGTAATTAGAGTGTAGGCCCCATAGGCCGACCCCTCGTGGCTTGATGTAGCTGCTAGCCAACTAGCTATAGCAGAAAGACAGAAAGAGTATGAAGAGTTGACTTTAGCCATGTCCTGCCAGTTTTAAGGTTTTACCTTTTTCATTCGAAGAATCCCTTCTTGTGTCTGCGCGTCCGTAACAATCTCAAACATGCCTTGGTCGTCTCCGTCCACAATGCTATACGTTGACTTGGAATTCTCGCCGATGTCTCTATCATTTGCTTTCACCTTGCCACCTGTTTTCCCCATCGGTAGGTCTTCAGGGATCACAAACTCATACAAACCTGGGGAGGAACAGACATAGCTCTTTGGTTTCTACAAATGGTGATGAAATTACACAAAATTATAGAAGCATATTACAGCACTACATCATCATTAGACAGTACAGCAGTTAGAGAAATTAGTTTCTGAGGATCCTATTTAATGAAATTCACAAAATAACATTTATTTTTCCCAATTACAACCAATCAAAGAAATACTCATTTAGAGCAGCAGTAATTTGTTTCTCTTAATCTGATTTGGGTTGTTTAAGGGCCTAAAGTTACTTACTTTTGGAAAACTTTGGTGGATTGTCATTGACATCTGTTAGCGTGACGGTGACAGTTGTAGTTCCAGACAAACCCCCCATGTGACCTCCCATGTCTTTAGCCTGAATGACCACCAGGTACTCCTCTCTCATCTCCCGATCCATCCCATGGAGAGCAACTTTTATGGTCGCTGGAGGTGGAAACAGTTCATAACAAATTAATGCAATTATAAACATGACTGACTCTGCACATCATTTTAATGATGCTCATGCGAGCGTGCACAAGCAAGCACAAGTGAGGCATACGGTAACCTTCATACCCACCTTGCTCCCCAGTTTGTGACATGCATTATTTTAGACCATGACATTACAAAACAAGGACTCCATACTGAGCAAAAGTAAAGAATTGTATGCAGGTTTAGTCTCTGAGAGGTCTGTTTGAGCATGGCAAGGTGGCCCTGACTGAGCCAGTCCCAGCACTGAAAATCAGCTGTGTTTGTTTTCAAATGTGTTGTTCCACCGTCTGCAGTCATTTGTATTCTGATTGAGTGTGAATTATGCTGTCTGTCTTGTATAATCTTGAATATTGTATGCAGAATGAACCTTATTGACTCTGCCACGGCGCTGAATATAAAAAGGGCTCAGCACCGGCATATACGGATAATCCACTCAGGAAACAGAGGCCCGCAGGATCATCAAATGAATATAAAACCCCTCATAAAAGCCAGGCTTTGGCATGACACCCTGCCTTGGTCCTGAGCTGCCTCAGACAATGAGAATATGCTCGGCTATGATGAAAAATGTGGGAGGGGTTAGGATGTTGTCTGTGCCTGCATTTCTATTCTTCAGATAGATTTTCCTTAGAGATGCAGCACAATTTCAGGGTCAGTTTTGCTTTTGGAGGTCACATAAACACTGCTGATCGAAAAACTAAAGGATGAGAAAAGAAAGAAAGAAAAAGAGTTTGATGTTTTATACAAAAATGCTAGACTCCATTGTTATGCAGATAATTCAACAATTAGGATAATTATCAAATACAACAAGCTTTTTTTTTTTTTTTACTGTTTTGTTCTTGGGGTTGGGGCAGTTTTTCCCTCCATCTCAAGCATTCTTCACAACAATGACCCAACAAGCAATTTTCTTGACAAAAAATGGTGCATTTGGCCACCATGGGATCAGCACAACATATCGATTTGGACCAGCTGGTCACATTAGTGCCATACACCACCGCCCCCAGACCCAAGACCATCAATCTACTATCACATATATCTCAACCCTGTATTTTAGCTATAGGCCGTTCTGTCAGCCAAGTGTGATGTCTGTTCTCGTTGACTTGTTCAATAATTCCATAAATGAATGTCTTCATGAATGTTTATATACTCTTTTGCTTTTTTCTAAACTACCAACATCTAGAAGAGGTAACCACAAACTGGGTTTGTATTGTGCGTTTGATTGGGAGATAGAAGTGTCCAGAAAGCTTTACTATTACACCAAATAAGGTAATATTTCATGTTTTATATGTTATATGGGAAAGCAAGACATTCACTGGCAAAAATGTAAAGTATGTTATCCTACATAGCTGCAGCATAGCATAGAATAACAACATACATTTAAACATATTCAATAGTTGAGGTCTCCGACACCCTGACAGAACCATTGTGTCATTTTGTATCTGCCATATTCGATAGTGGATTTCTGAAACATGTCATTAGTTCCAAATCAGGTGTTGCAAACATCCCACTCTATGGTCTAGTTTACTCTATAAAGAACAGTAATTCACTAAATGAACACCATACTGTATTGAAGAAGACTTGAAACTAGCACCCTAGACCATAACGCGTTTACTGAAGTAATAAATCAAGTAAGAAGTCATTTTCTCATAGACTTTCATACAATCGGACTGCTTTTTGGAGCCAGTGGAGTCTTCACCTTCTGGCCAATGGAAAGAATGCAGGTTTACGCCACGTCTGCATTAGCTTCGCTTTTCAGATTCAGAATGGGAATGTCCACCTCTTTATACAGTCGAAGCTAAAACCACACACAGTATGTAGTGTATCGTGTCACTTGTCCTAAAGATGTATGTGACACATGGGATACACAGAAAGATGTCTGAAAGATGGAGTGAACACACGTCATCTAAACAAAAAGTCTGTCACCATTTGAAACCATTAACATGCCCAATTAAATATCCTATTCTATTAGATCACAAATGAACATTTTGGCCCAAATCCTTACTTGCTGAAACACACGTGAGCTGTTAAAGTCCTGGGGTTTAGAATTTTATTTAAATTGATTCATTCATCGTGATGTGAAAAGGTGCAACGTGCATGTTTAAAGGGGTTTTTAACCCCAAAGTAAAGACACATCACATGACACAGCAGTGAATCATGCCTACATGTGTGTTGACTATGCATGGAGAACATCAAATGAGAAAAGTTGATCTAGGGGAATAAATACTTGACAGAGAGCCTTGCTGCATTCACTCCACTGTGTTTTTCATTGTTACTGAGTGAACCACTTTGTGTTTTCCTTTACATCAATAAAGGCATTTCCACTGTAAATTGTTGCAGAAGAGGCTCAAAATGGTGCATACATAAAAAAAATTAAAAAAAAATCACCAGCATGCAGGAAATTAAGAGTTTGATGTTCAAAATCCCCCCCCCACCCCAGTGTTGAAATGAAACCTCTGCTCTTGACAGCACTCTACAGGTGTGTGCACCAACTGTGTTTTGTTGAACAGTGGCAGCCGAATGATGTTAACTGTCGTAACACTGGAAAGGTAAAAGAATATTAAGTGTTTTGTTTCTTTACAATTCAATGTTGGCACTGGGTTGATAAAGGGTTGGTCAGTAACAGCTGCATGACCGAACCTGTAATAGATTTAGGTTGCTTATATATTTTGGCTTAAAAGTGATGCCATGTTGATATTCAAGGTCTAGCATTAAAGCTCTTTTAGTGTGAGGGTAAAGTTGGTCACTTGAGCAGCAACCAAAAAGAATATTTTTTTTTTTTGTCCAGGTGCAATCTGCATTAAGGCAAGCCGGGAGGTGGACGGCACGTGGTAGAGACGCAATAGGAAACGGCTCAGCGAAGTAATAAGCTACTTATATTAATCACATTACTTCGCGTTAGCACATAAAAATATACTGGGATAGTTCCTCATGGAGAAGTCTTAAGAGAGTTTATTCTCTCCTTCGCAGGATGATTCAGTGGATAGAGGGAGAGAGGTTGGTGTCTGTTGCCTGGTAGTGTATCTCAGAGAAAAGGAGGAGGATCTTTTCAAAGCACACTTGGTAGGTAAATAAACACTTAAGTTCAGACCCTCTGTGCTTTGTGTTACTCTCGTTTTTAAATATGATAACTTAAAACTCGGAAATTATTCTGACCAGCTTATTCCAGGACGGTGAAATGCAGGTTACAGATGAAGTTGCAAAGATTGTGGTCACCAGAGGTGCCGTACAGCCAACCTGAGGATAGTGACTGAGAAAACAGAAGTCCTGACAGATCTGCATGTACCAAGAGCCTGTGCCTTGCTAACAGAAAAAAAAAAAACTGAAGGAGACTTTTGAGGTATTTCAGAAGATTCTCCTTGACGTAATGTTTCTTAAAAATAACTTGCTGTCCTAAAAAACAAGTGAAGAATTAGGCTGCTGTTCTCAAGTTCTGCAGGGAATATTGCACTATTATATATGTAAAGTTGTGTTGACACGAAGTCACCACTTCATTGGATCCACCAAGACCTGAAGTAAATCTTAACGTCTTCATGATGGTTCTTATGTTCAACGTCTCAATGTTTTGTCCACTGACACAGTTTTAGAGAGGACTTAATTCAACTTCATGTTCATTGTGGAGGATGGAGGTTGTGATGTGGAACTGTATTGCGTTATACTGGCAGGTGTTTCTAATAATTTGTTCACTGATGTATATGAAAAATAAAAGAGAAGAGAGAAGAGAATTTAATGTGATGGTTGTGATCTGCAGCATTAATCTGCTTTAATCTGTTTTGTGCATTTTCAAATTTCTGATATTTACATTTTATTTACAGCTACTTTTGGAGTAAAATGAGTATATTTCTATATTCTTCTTGGTGAGTGCATGTAGCCGTTTGCTATGTTTACATTTTTGCCAACAGCAGTAAATGTATTCACTCCATCATAAAAACTGGGCTAACTATATGTTGTTATTCTGAATGAAATTAATAAAAGCAATTAATTGATAATTATCAAATTACCAATACTAAAAAAAAAAAAGAACAATTTGCATCGACATTTTTGAGACGGATGGACGTAAACTAAACTGTTAGATAAGCTTAAATGAGATATCATCACCACAGCATTTAAATCAATATTAGGGTGGTTTAAGCCTTCGAAGAAAAACGTGCTGGCTGTACTAAACTAATTGGGTTAGTGTGACTATATAAACCGCGCAGGAAGTACTCACTAATGAGACGGCGCTACTTAAAAAAAGATGCATGCAAATTGTTACCTTTTTTTTTGTGCCACTATTCTTTTTGAGAGTCTATTATGTCTTTGGTCTACGCAGTAAAAATGCATAACGAGTCTGAGTTTAGTGCAAGCTCTGACTGGCGCCAACAAGGTAGGTCTACCTCTCCTGTAGTCATGCAAACAAATGAACCCATAAATAAAAAGAGCAACACAAACAAGTCACTCGTGCTCCCTCTTCAACGCTGACACACACACAAACATACTTCAGTCATCCTGCTAGAGGCAACACCCTCATCACTGTTGATCATCGTTAATTATTCAAATTAATTCCTAATCACTGAAAAGGGAGGATAGACAAACACTCATTTCCATAGATATTTGCCTCAACTTTTTTTTTTTTTTTCACCGACCATTAACCAAGTGATGAATTGGGCCATGATGTTTATTTATTTATTGAATGCTTTTCATTTCCAATGTGGCGTTGTAAGTGTCAAACGCATTCTAATGGTTGTTTTCCCCTTACCTTTTATTTTTCATTAACATTCATTAAAACATCTGGCTCACTTGAATGAGCCATCTGCATGTGCTTCCCGATCACACAAAGCATGAATGCTAATCCTTAAATTGTCCGTTCAGACTATTTTCTATAGCTACGTTCCGGCTGCAGATGCTTCGAGATTGGGGCGCGTATAGTAGAGCAGGACGAGCCCGATTTCTATGTGTCGAACTGAGCATTCATCCTAATTATGTACATAAATTTTGAGACTCCCTTTCTTGAAGCTTGTTTATTGTGTGCTGTTTTCCAAATTGTGAGCAGTCGATTTCCATCTCATTTCTTATTAATGTAATTTCACCATTATTTAATCATATTGCTTACAGACACATGTTTAAAAAGTCAGCTGAAAAAGCAATTAAAGATGCAATCTGGAATCTGTTTTGAGATAACTTTATGCATGATGACACTGCTGAAGAAGTAATTATTATTATTATTATTATTATTTTGAAATCATAGCACAATGATGTTACACAGCAGCGTGTGAGTACTGGCCCATTTAGCATTTAGGGCGACCAATCAGTTAATAGAAACATGCAACTCAGTGATGCCCAGCTCTGCTCATATGAATTTTATAATTTTGTAGTTTTAATAATGAATTTCAAACAGCCCATTGTTGAACCATACAATGACGATCAGTTGACCCAGCTAAACCAGGACAAACAAGACATGTGTCCTGATGAATCACACTGATACAGGCGTGCTTTTTTGTCTTCGCCCTCCTACGTGCGTACTTCCTGTTGCGAACGGCTACACATGTATCAGTGTTATTCGGCACGGTCCTGCCTGCTTTCATTATGAGGACTATTTTATAATGCAGATTGCAATCACATGTGAGCAATATTGTGTGCATGTGATACTTTCCATTTGTGATGCCTTAACTGTGTGTGACAAGCCTGGCAAAGATCTGTGAGAGATCAACATGTCACCTTATTAAATGTATTTCAGAGCCACTGCGACACAGCACCCACATAGCATATCAGCTATGTGGAGGTTTTTTTTTTTCCTTACCATTTGGCTGCATTGTTTCATGCTTTAATTCAAGCTACCGACCCTTCATTTCAGCTGTAGAGTCCCCAGTAATGCATGACGTTGCCCCAGCGTACTGTTCATGTTCTGAAACATAAGTGTGCATGAGTGTGCAGCTGTAGAGGAAGGGAGCGAGCCCGGGAGCCTGAGTTAACAGCGGCCTCACGCAGCGATAATCTACAAGCATTTCAAAAAACAGATGGGCTGAGTTACCTGCAGTCCTGTTGTTGTTACACAACTTTTTTTAAGCAATAACCAACATTGTCAGCTCCCTTTTAGCGTGCATTTGAAAATGTTGTCCCTTACGGGCTTGCTGAAAAAGAGGTGAGGTTACATAATAATGTAGGCATTTACATAGCTCGTTAACATAGCTCCCACATGGTCCTCCTGATAAGTGCTTTTTTTTTTTTACTATAAATCCCTTTTTTGTCCTTTCAGAAAATGTAATAATTGCATTTTAAACCTAATTCAGAGCAGCACAGTGAGATTACCTCAGGTGGGCCAGCAGGTGTTGAAGCTGTTGCATCCTCACCTGCAGCAACCCGTAAAACCTGTAGCACCTGTCAGCGGTACAGTGTTCATCAAAAAGCTCGCTCACTCCTACAGCAACAGCTACCGTGATGTGGTTGTTCTAGTGATGCAGACCGCTTTATAATCTGCCACATCTAACTGCTTGCTCGACGCTGGCTACACTCTCAACGAGCAGCTGTGTGACGGGGGTCTGCTGGATGTACATACCCAAAGATAGCCCCCCTACTTAACCTGGTGTGACTTTGTAAGGTCATTTATCTAAGACGAAGCAGGTAATGATAAAGGACGGATGTTTGAATACGAAAAGGTTCTGGTCTGATGTTCCTGGCCTTGTCTAGAAGAAAAAAAGGCTATTGGAATAATCCTCAGATTCAATCACTGTCTCACTGTAAAGCCTATTTCTTTCCTTTTTCTCCCATTATGGGCGTGGCATTCATTCATTACATTTTGTAATACATTATGCTCTCCATTGGCTAGAAACAGACAAAGGATTTGCACACTGTATTAATAGCTCCCATTAAATTTAATGAAGCAACGTTTCGATCTCACAGAGATCTTCGTCAGGCTTTGTCAGGCAAACAATGAATAACAGCACAAAGAGCTTCTGCTTGCCCCACAGAGGTGTCCTCTTTTTTGTGTCTCCTTTTACAGTCATAGTGATCGCACCGGACCTCTGTATCATTCCCTGTGTAGCATTTGGCATGCTTTACATAGTACAGTACTAGTACTAGTGTGTGACATGGTCATCCTGCACTGCTGAATCCAGTCAAATATGCTTAGAATGGCTCCTAATGTGCGATGCTTTGTCTTCCAATCAAATGTAAGATCAAGATACACAGCTCTCCTGTTTTTAGAGCTTTAAATTGAACTGCACTTACCAGAGTTGGGGTCTATGGAGAAATATGGTTGTCCCTCCAGTATGCTGTAGACTAGTTTAGCGCTGTTCCCGTACACTGGATCATCAGCATCTGTAGCTGTTACCCGGGTAACTGGGGTACCTGTGGGGCAGAAAAACAGGAGTTAAGAACTGTTACTCTGTAGGCAATCATCTCTACATAGCTATGAACTGGAATTTGGAAGTGCTGAGCCAATCAGTATGAGACTACTCAACCCTCTGTGGGGTTGATTTGATTTCAAAAACCCAGTTCCATTTGTATCAGACATGCTTGATATTTTCTTCTTTTTTTTTTTTTTCTCAGATTTTTCAATGCATATTCAGCTGTGGTGCTGCAGCGTACGTAACATCTGAGCATCTTTATATTCTAATTTAGTAAAAGTCTACATACAAAGATTAAACAAATAACGTGGGCACCGGCAGCAGCTCAGTGAAATACAATGTTGGAAATGGACTATAAATCCGGTGTGAGAATTTAAAAAGACACTTCCCTGCTCTTCTAACAATATAACATTAACCACGCTTTTAGCTTTTTAACCCCACCCCCTTGTACATTTTAGAGTTTAGTTCTAAACTAAGCATGTATACCAACAACTGTATCTAGTATTGTGTCCCCCCCCAGGCCTTTAATATGTCTTCCAATCATGTGTGTACAGTTCTGCCGTCAAAGAGTCAATTGCTTGTGGCAAATGTGACATGACTTCAGATGAAGTATGGTATAATGGGTGTTTGGTCTAACTGAACAAACCAGGCATGTCAGTGTTGATTACTCATTTAGTCCCTTGTAATGCTAGCTTCCGCTGGCTATGTTAGCCAGTGTGCAAATCAACATGACAGTGATGGATGTGTCACATACTTATTGGAACACAGCAGGGAAAAGTAACCATGTCTGCTGATGGCCACTTTTACGTTGCTTTTCACAACTATCGGTCTCCACAAACTGCGGCCTTCTAATACACACAAAAGTCGTTTTGCATCACTTGAAAACACACTTGAAGGTTATAAGAGCTTTAAAAGCACGTCTTTGAGCCTCATCACTTAAAAGCCAACCCCAAGCCTAATACACACAGAGAACATTTTACATTTTGACAAAAAAAAAAAATTGCCCAATTAAAAATGTGGCTACATTAATAACTGCTGTTACATATATTCCTAAAATGCTAATCGGTTACCACTATTGCTTTAACACCAGAGCAATTAACTGTTACCTTCACACAAACAATACTAAATGTGGCAGAAATTAGGTTCTTTATTAAACCAGCTCTATGAGGTTTGCAGAAAATGCACGCAAGGACCTTCATCAATATACAAACTCTGCCAAAAGCTCAAGGCAAATCATAAAGCAGGCAAGATTAGTGACAATTCAATCCACCACTCGCTCTATTGTAAGGTATCAGGGAAAAAAAAATGTGCTGAAAAAGTTCACATAAAGAGATCATTAACGCAATTAAACTCATCCATTTTAATTCATAGTGACCTAGCTCCTCATCAGTCTCAGTGTGAGGGAGTGTGTGTGTGTGTGTGTGTGTGTGAGAGGGAGAGGAAGAGAGAGGAGAAGCTGACATGCTGACAGTGAGCAACACGCTGGCAGGAAGCTACAGATGGTATGGTAATTGTTTCTGTGAAAGATGTTTAGAGGTGTACCAACAACAAAGACAGACGTCCCTCGTTGCAGAAGGCACAGGTCCTGCCACTGGCACCCAAGTCTGTCCACTGCAGATGAAAAAGCTTGTAGTAAAGACCTGCACCAAGGGCCAGATTTGGCTCCGACATTCTGACTCAGAGGTTTCAGCCATGAATTAAAACATGAAAATAAAAAAGGCCAGATGTTATGGAAACACAGCCCCTGTAAAGTCTACAGCATGTAACTCACAAATCAGACATCTGTATTCAGTTGGCATATTGTCTTTTAGTGTCTGCAAACAGTGAAACAACCCCCTGCTGACCTGCTGACCAGTGAGCACCACAGTGGGGAATTAAGATCCATGTAAACTACCAGAAGCTCAAAACATCCCAGTACAAGCGCTGCAAAAAAAAAAAAAAAAAAAACACCACCACACCAAAGACGCTTCTCAGATCCATGTGGTGCAGTTTTGGAATCTATCTCTGTCTTTATGACGTCAGCTACACGTGTCAACCATTGATTAATAGTCACCGCTGTGTCTGTGGTCTTTTAAAAGCAAAAACAAAGCAAAAGCCACCTTTGCACTCTAACTGGAGTAGCAGTTCCACTGTTGCAACCCAATTATTTCACAGTGAGAGAGCCTCAAGTGGTCCTCTGAGACAGAGGTGTTCTAGTAATTCATAGTCTTATGATGACCCACGCTGTTATGTTGCCAAAGCTTACCTTGTAAATTTCATACCGCTTGTTACACCTCATGCCTTTTGCAGTGTTTAGATCACAGCAGATCAATGGGCTCTCTTTCTGTCTGTGTTTCTGCTTGCTGCGATAGCACTAGCAAAAAGCAAAAAAACAGCACGTTATAACTTGATGCCAGCTGCTGATAGACTTTGAACTTTCCACTGAATTGCCACTCGGCGCTCTTTCTCTCAATTTAGATGAAATAAAAACATGAGCATGGCTTTTTCCAGCTATCACATTTCAATAACTATTTACAGTGCATATCATTACATCGACCATGTGCAACAAGCTGCATGTGTACGTGCAGAATCACTTTAAATCTACACACCATATAGGATGACAGCTCCTGAAGTCATCCATGTGTACTGTTCACGTTTCTGACATAAAACATGTCATTATGTGGCAGTTTTCTTTTTCTTATTTGATACGAGGGTCTCAGAATAGAGGGTGTCTGTATGCTGTAGAGAATGTGAAGGGCTATATAAGTTGCCATTCCGCCCATACAAATAAATCTGACTTGACTTGACTAGTTAAGTAAATAAAATATCAAATAAATTGTTTGACAGAATGTAAGGAAACATAATTATATGAATTATACCGCACAGATGTGTACAATAATCCAAATTTGGGCGCTCATGCAGCAATGCTGGGAAGCAAATTATATCCTGTGTGCCATAGGTGTTTGCCAATTGTCAAATGAATAAAATGAGAGACAGCTAAGGAAATTGCACCTGCCTTTTTCAGATATACAGAGCCTTATCTGCCTTAAAGTTAAATTACTACTACTACAGAGGGAGAAGGCAGCCATCTACACATCCCTAATTATGAAAAGTACCTTCGTACTTCTAAAAGGTGTCTGACTATTGCAAACAGGCTTTATAAATTCAGTTACACTATGGACTGAAGAGAGGGAAGTAGAGGGTAGGAAAAAATCTTCATAAAAACAGTGGAACCGGTGAAGCATGAAATAGCTCCCTCTTTCTTTCCCTCCCACAGGGGTAAAATGCTCCTCACCACCCCTGATAAAAAAATGAGGGATTAGGAAAGCCAGTGTTTTGGTCCTGTTTCAAATCAGTGCAGATTAGCTCATCCTTCCCCTTGATAATGCACAGAAATTTCGGGGACACTGCAGAAATGGATGCAGCTGTAGGCCGGGCGATGGGCACGGGAACTCAATTGTAGGAGGAACATTGTCTCTGGCTTTTATTTGAAGCCTGTAGCATTGTGGTGATTACAATAATAGCAACACAACACCTATAAACTTCCAGGGATGAAACATCTGAATGGTTGCTAAAAACAAAAACCGTACTGTGAGGAATTAGCTATGTGAAAATCCTACAATGGAAAATTCTCTTCCACAATGCAACTGATGTCCTGCACAGTCTACTGAATTGCTATCTTTTTTTCTACACTAAAAAGTGTTAGTTACACAACATTCTTGGTCAAACCTGTTAGAGATGTGCAAGTAGGTGCAATCATGCTATTTCCTGTCTAAATGGATTAGTCTCACTTTTCTCCTGCTGTCTAGCAGATGCCCAGACACTGAAAGATTGCATATAACCTTGTCCTGGGAAAGCAAATCTCCCTCTGTTAGTTTGGGCAGTCGCCCACAGAGTGACACGCATTAAAATTGTATGAAAAAAAAAAAAAAAAACAGCTTGCATTTATGGTTGTTTTCCCACGCTAAGTGTAATCTCATTAATCACATCCTGTAGTTCACAGGATTTAACACCACACCAATAATTTAAACACATCATTTTCAAAGGATGCAATTACAGTATATGAGGCATTTACGTCAAATTTACAGCTGTTGTTTTTGTAGTTGAAGGGCTTCGAAAAGGGGGCCCTGGGATGAAGACATGGGGGTCTAGCCTCCCATTTTATCAACTGACAGAAAT
This sequence comes from Pempheris klunzingeri, assembly GCF_042242105.1. Lineage (NCBI taxonomy): Eukaryota > Metazoa > Chordata > Actinopteri > Acropomatiformes > Pempheridae > Pempheris > Pempheris klunzingeri. The sequence continues at coordinate 32,255,551 of NC_092012.1, read as the reverse complement.
AATAGGGCACACACTTCCTATTTACTCTGTACACTGGCTCAGTGATAGGAAATCAATAGGAATCTTCCTTGAACCAGTTAGGGGATAAATTGTTGGATGCAGCCCGATGTGACACACAATGGCTGTGGAAGGACATTGGAGCTTATTTCTGTAACATATTATCCCACAGCGCAGCTTCATCTGTGTAGCCTGCTTATTTCCTTAGAAGCGTTGCATGTCTAATCAAACGGCGGAAGGTCATAAAGACGTAGCTTTGAGCCGTGATGAGACGCTCATGTGCGGACACTTACTGTACACTGCAGGGTGGCGCCGAAAGGAAATGAAGTTGAAAATTAAACACTACACTTGTCTGCAGCTTTATTTGTGTTGTTTCTCAGACGTCGTTTCGACTTGTCTGGAAATCTAACTTCAGATTACAAACAAATGTCCAAAATGCGAAAATTCATACAATGTATATTTACCGCAGCTAGTGGCATCAAAAGATGCTGCTGGATGATGAAATTAAAATGAGGGAAAGTGTATTTTTTCTTCTCATAATAGCATCAGTTTTGTCACGGCGTGTGTTTTGAAAAACTGGATGAAATTAAACAACAGTCCAAGAAATAGTTTTGCAAGGATATGGCTCACTTTATGAGATAGTCTGCAAAGTGCAAAACACTGCATTGAACAAATCTATGCCATATCTTCATTACAATATTTATTTGCACAGAGGTTCTATTTTCCAGTTGATCTAACAAGAACATGAGCTGTTTTTTTTTTTTTTCCCCCATTGCCCTGAATTCCCCCTCAGCATGCTTAGTACAACTCAGCAAACCGCACCACGGGGAAGCACTTTCAGCTCAAGTAGCATCATACCTATAATCACTCAAAAAATGTGTCATTACAGTTCATTTACGATTGCTGGAACACCAGACTTCTTCTCCACATTCCTCCGTCCAGCAAGCGCGGCAGCTGTGTAACATCTCGGCTCTGCTCAGCTTGGACCAGCTCAGAAGCGTGAAGGGTAGAAGACAGGGCGCATTCATATGTATGCGGGCACTGAGCCATAGAGCAGGGATATCACTGAGGCATGGGGAGAGCTGTGGGCTGCATGAGGCGTGGGGCTAACAGTGCCCTGCTGTGAGCCCTACCCGGGTAAAACAATACTGTTTATGTCTGACTGGCTTTACACTGCAGGGGGCGAAAGAGAGAGAGAGAGAAACTCAGGGGTAAATAGAGAGAGGGGCAGAGGGGCAATAGTGTGCAAATCACCACTGGACTCTTGGTGGTTTATTGCAACAGTAAGTTATGCACAAAACAGCAGTGGATGCTGATTTATGAACTCAAAACAAAAGGTAACGTTGCAGCCATTTACTATAGTTTTGCAAATTCACCATATCAAATGTATCAGTATGTCACTGAAGTGCACAAATACATGAATTCATTTAAAGAACACAACACACTATCTATTGATAACGTTACACGATAAAAATGAAGAATCAGCAGAGCCATTTTAATAACTGTACCAGCCTAATTCGAACAATGTATCAAAGAGCAACTGCTCTCATTCACAAACTTTGGTTTTACCCATTTGTTCCTAAAAAGTCCTGTCGCGGTCGAGGTACCATTGCCGTGACGTTAGACAAACAATAAATAGCTCGATAGTAAAAAGAATGAGCTCTCTGTGACCCTGTTAAGCATGCAAGTGCTAACAAATGCAATCATGATGCACCATATCTGTCTTAATCTAAATGTTGGTTTGTCTGGACCCAACATTTCCAAATCTGTTTTAAGTAAGTGGTCTGAAATGCAAAAAAGGCTGCTGAGCCTCTAACGGTTGTTATAATGTGTCATGCACTCAGGTGAATTTGACATTGTTTTGGAAAAATCTTCACAGATGACAGCGATAATTTGATTTCTATAAACACAAATAGACTTCTTGACTATTAGAAAATAAAATGTGACACGTGAAATGGCACCTATTATTGTTATTATTAAGAAACTGCAGACTGTTTTTATTGGCCAATCAGATCATAGTTCAAGAAAGCAGTATAACAAATGATGCGTCATTCATATTGATATAATTTAGAGGCAGACAGCAGTCAGTCTGTCTGTCTGTTGGTCAGTAAATATTCTTCAGGCTTTGTAACTCACATTTCTTACAACAGCACATTGCAAGCTAATGTAATGAACCCAAGCATAGTGAAAATGTAATAATGCATCCGATGGCAATGACTGTTTAAATGAGTCCAGCTTTCACTTAGCCACTGCCACCCTCCCCAGCCCCGCTTTTCTAGGTCAGAAAGATGGCGTGCCAAACCCTTTCTCTAAAATGGCTGGTCTGTGGGGCTGGACTGTCCCCTGATAGCGCCATTGCAGTGACAGGAAAGTGATTATGTATTGATCATGATCACATAGACACTGGTATAGCTCTCTGTCCTGTCTGCGGGCAGAGAGGATAATAGCTCATGATCAGACCGACAGAGTGACAAGCCGTCTCCTTCAGGCAGCGCCACCAGCACTATTTTTGGACAGTACCACCTATTTGATTGAGATGCATGCGCACGTATGGGGAATAACACAAGAATTAAGAGGCGATTAGTGCTGTGAGGCAGAGTATTGTCAAATACAAAGTGTAGCGCTGTGCTGTAGTGTGGCAGGCCAAAGCTCTTGATAACACAGAAACGGTTGTAACGAGGTGGAGAAAACAAGCGTGTCGAGGCATCCTTTCATCCATCCATCCATCCCCGTCCGTCTATTCTCTCAGAGGAGAAGATGACATACTTGGAGCACCGCCAGTTGATTTTCCTACAGTAGTCAAAGCCAGTTTTAGATTCCTGAGCTGCAGATGGGCATTTCTGGCAACGCTGCCGATGGGCATTAAGGGAAACCCTTAAACAAATAAGCATGCTCATAAACAACTGGCATGTGTGAACTTTTTGTCATTTGCCAATACTGCTTCAAACCTCCCACCCCTTCATTTGTCACCATTTTCGACAAACGCTCGTACGCTCCACAGCCCATGCTGTGACTACATCTCTTCTACCATGATGTTTTATATTCATATGAGCAAGATGTAAGTATTCCAGATTAAGGGAGGTACAGTGAGTAATTGCAATGCTGGAAAAAAATACATGGTGTCCCTCAGCCCATAAGTCTTCATAACAGGACTAATGCATACTCATGCTAAACTGTGTGTTTCAGCAGGGCTGCAGAACACAGCTGAGGAATGGGGCGATGAATGAAGAACACCCCGCGGAGGCTGAAACGATCAGGGTGTGCGTGTTTATTTCAGGCCCTAACACACTTTTCAAAATTAGACTCGGCGAAATACAACATGGTCCAGAGGAGGGCTTACAACAGGAAAAAAAAAAATATCTCGAAGATAAGATATGCTTGTCAGCATACAAGAAATTGTTCCCCAGAGCCAATGATGGATATGGGGCGCTGCGCTTTTGAGGAGGAAGGGGACCGTCACATTTAAGCACTTACATTGACACTGTTGTAGTACAATTACTAGTCTTTTTAAAGACTGAGAGGGAGCCGCCTCAGAGAAACTGAGGACAGTGTTTGTGTTCACGTGCTTCTTCACGTGTGTGTGTGTATAATATGTCTGCGTATGTACATGACATCCCTATTTCAAGGAGTCATCTACTGAGTCTGCTGCCTTGACAAGCCGTTTGCAGGAATGGCAGGAGCAAAATAATTAAGAGGGTCCTTTGTTCCCCACTGATGGCAGCGACATATGCCGCCATTTTAAAGGGTTGTGTCATTGATTCACTTTAATTAGTTCATAGGAAATGTGTGCAACATGCAGATAGAGTTCAGGACTGGAAGTCGAGGACGGAAAATTGGGCACTTCACATGTTTAATTGCTCCCAAGGCATTTACAATGGCAAGGTAATAACAAAGAATAAGGCAAAGTATATTGTCTAATGAACAATTTTATCATGGGTAAATGAACAAAATGTTGCTTAATTTGAGAACTCTGCCACAGGGGCAAGGGTGTTTAATGTGAATTATGCCTCCTCAATAAAAAAAGGAAAAAAAGGAAGACGGGAAAAAAAAAAAACCAAGTTTCAACATAATGCAAAACTGTGGTGGGAAATGAACTTGCGGTTAATATTTCTGCTGCACTACATCAGCACTAACTCCTCAGAGTGGTAAACCAGAGATCAAAGTTATTACTTAATACCAGAAATGAATTACTAATGTATACACTGTTGCTGAAACGCCCTTAACGAGGCGTGTAGCTCAGTACTGTTCCAGCTGAGCTGCTCAGTGGCCAACAGTAGAAAACTCACAGTGTTTATGTATTTCTGTGTTAATACAGAGGTGCTGCACACCATGGAATAATACGATACAGAACATTTAAATAGCTACTAGAAACACAAATATATAACAAGAAAGCAATTTGAAAGAATACACTGCTATTTGATGAAAAAATAACACCATGTCCTGCCCATTAAGCTTCCTTTTCCACCAATCTTGTTTGACTACAAACTGTGCACTTTGCCTGTTCTGTCAAGTTCAAGCTTCTCACAGCACGTTAGCAAATATCCTCAGTATCAGATCCTCCCCGCAAGCCATTAGGCGACAGTGGGGGGAAAAGAACAAAGATATCTCAACAAACTTCACTTGAAACTCCGAAAATAAAAATAGACAGCACCATGCAGAGAGGGAAAAAGCCTTGCCAATTAAAGACACGGGAAGAACATTACCAAATTATCCGAAATTGACTGAAAGCAATTGTTGCCAATATGATTTATGCCAATTAATTTTTAATTGTAGTGTTAATGCTAGCTTGTGATTATCTTTAAAGGTCCTGAAAACAATGGGCTTTGTCATGTGAGTTTTAGGATCAAAGATGTGATGAAAAATATTCTGCCAAAGTTAAAACAGTTTGGGGGATTTTAAATGAAACATTTCTGCATTTCAGTTTTATCTGTCCTCTTATTGCTGGTTTGAAGTGGGTGGTCTGCAATGATAAAATGGTTGTGTCATGTTTTCCATGCAGCAATCAAAATTGAATCTAATGATTGTGAGTGACTGTTGGTGGGTTATTTGCTCATGTTAGCAGGCCAAGGTCAATCACGTTGGATCAAGCCGCACCCACACAGCCCCGGTGAAGCGTGAAACTCGTAATAAATAAGAGCTAAGGAGAAATTTAACTTTAACTGTTGCTTATCTAGATTTAGCTATTTAACGTTATCGTGAAAACGCTTCAGTCCTTTCCAAATGTAACTGTAACAGATAGATTTTCTTTACGCTCCAGTGTGAACCTTCACATTCTTTCAGTGTGCTATTTTCATAATCTGGGGGCAGCAGCAGCAGCACTGAGGATGACGTTGCGTTAACAACAAAAAGGACAGAGAAGCGTTGCCATCCCTCCCTCAGCAACGACTCCCTCACACTTCTGCTGAGGGAAGATGTTCGCAGTCAATTTCATACGTTCCATTCTTACATTCTGTAGGGGTAAAATAAAAAAAAAAGCCTCTGAATGTCAGTGGTAGCACACGATCTGTAGCCCATAACCCCGGCAATTGGCCCATCTAAAAGCAACGGGTGACAGAGGTCCTCCACCTCCCACACAGCTGCACTAAGACACTGAACTCCACTGAATCCAGCCACGTCTTTTGTTTTAGTGCTTGGCACCTTCTAAGTAATACACTGTGTCATCTGACAGCCGTGAGTGAGAAGTGAGAAGGGTTAAAGCCTTTTCCCAGAGGAATGTCGAAACGCACTACGTGACTGGTGACTTAATGTCTTCGTCAGCCGGCGCGAGCGGTGCTATGCTGCCGTCTGACAAGCAATCCATCACAGAGAACACACAGACAGAAAGCTGCACGCCGCCACATAAAGTGTCCGCACCACAGACATGCTAAAATCCACATCCACGGCGCGCACCTACAAACGCACGGCAACACACATGGGCACGCGTATTCCTCGGTGGAGGCACACATTCGTGCACTTGTTAACATGCTGACAGTCATACAGCACGAGGAGACCGACAGATGCACAAACACTCTCCAAATGCTGAGCAAACAGCAAACCTACCCCTAAACTGTCAAAGTAGGTGGCCAACAGAAAAAGGGAGAAATAAATAACAGAGAAGAGCGACAGAAATGGTGGAATGTGGATTTACACCCCTAGTAATCCCAAGGTTTGTTTACACTCCCAGAAGTGAAGTGAAATTTTAAAGGGCTATCTCTGTAGCGTGCTGGAGAGCAGATTCACCCAATTACACAGCAGCCCCCAGTGTGACATAGTAAACCTGCTGTAGGATTGACTGTCTGTGTGCTTGTGCACGTGGCTTTATGTGTGTGTGTGTGTGTGTGTGGACACCGGACTGTGACTGTGGTAAAACCACAAACTGACTAAATCCATACTGCAGCGTTGAGAGCAATACAGCTGCCAATGCTTCAATACACAAACAGCCAGAGCAGAAGAAGTCTGTGTGATGCCACAAATCAGCTGCCTGCATGGCACCAAGACAGGAGGGTGAAACACACAGCATCCCACACCTGAATCTGGTCGGTCAAAACACAATAAAAAAAACACAACATTTAAGGTTAAAAAACTAAATTTCAACCAGAGCCATAAATTCTGATTACAAAATAAAAGCAGTCACAGAATGACAGATGAGTCCTCTTCTTCTTCCTTTCTTTTTTTCCACTTTCCGTTCATTGTACCAGACAGCTGAGGCGTGGCAGTGACTGTACGAGCTAGGCGAGGGCTTTAGTTAATGGGGACAGACATCAAGAGGAGGGCCTCGCCCGTACTGGAGATTTGATCCTTTAGTCTTATCAGCTTCTTTTTCAAATGACCTTGCTGTACAGACTTTTATGCCTCTCCCCTTTATTCTCTGCCCGTGATTGGATGGGCCTCTCTAGTCTCAAATCTCTGCCACCTTGATGAATGTGTTCCACCCCCATTTATGTTGCATTGACCAATCTCCCTCTGCTACAAGCCACAGCATGGCACATGAATCTTGGCTGTAGCCACACATATATATGACCACACCAAAAACACAACTAATAAAGGTATATTTGCAAAGCCCCCTTTTTTGTCTCTCTTTAAGCATTTTTTTTTTCTTCTTTTCTCGCTGTTGAATTAAGTCTACACAGTCTTTTGTGGTAAGAAAATGTAATTTTAAAGAGTGTTATTATGTCTTTCAATGGGATGCAATCGCTACTTTTAATTTTACTTACTGAATGCTGGATGCCTTCAGGATCCAAATAGCTATGGTTGGTACCTCAGACAATTAATAATGCAGACAGGGAGGGATGAGAGTACAGGGGATCCTGTTGTTGCTGCTCAACACTGTAAAATCACCTGAAGCATGAAAAGGAGCACAGCCTCCAACACACACACACACACACACACACACACACACACACACACACACACTCACACACACACACACACACACACACACACACAGTCATGTTGACTTTTGGCTGCAGAGCTACAAAGAAAAAGTTGTTGCTCTTTTGAAAAAAGTGAAGTGTAAGTGGGAATGACGTGCAGCACAATACGAGATACAGCAGGAAGGAGACGCAAAGAGGGATATGAATGCAGAGCAGGAAAAGTGCACGGAAAAAAGGCCCTACAACACAGCATTAAATATCCACAACTCTCTTGAATAATTAATCGTTGAGCCGTGGCTGTGTGCTGAAGAATGCGTATGAGAAAGCATCCTGGCATCCTAGCAGATATGAGTAAGCATTTGCCAAATCAAAGGTGCGAACCGGAGCCCTCCTCATTTTGCATGTTAAAGCGATGATGCAAAGAGGACCTCCCACTCACCAGCATGACTTCCAACAGTCCCTCTCGTCACTTTTGGCTGGTATATGACACAGCTGACAAGGACACACACACAAAAACAGGCCCACACACAGAAAAGTTACGTAGCTTCCACAAATGGAACTTTTCAAGTGTCATATTGAAGGATTCCTTCGCTTGAAATAGCATAAAACCATAAAAAGTGTGTTAATCATCAGAAATTAATTGCTTCAGAAGTTAATGACTAAAGCTCTAGAATTACAGAGCTGTGTTGTATGCCCATAAATAAACGGAAAAATATCAACAGTAGTTTTTTTTAAGTCCTTTGTCTACCATTGTAAACATGAACACGTTGTACAGTTCACCAGTGTAGCAGAGACGAAGTGCAATGAATGATCCCAGCTCAGCGTGTCATCTGCAGAATAGGGGGCCGGTAGGCAATTAGTGAGTAAGTGTATGACTGAGTGAGTGAGAAAATGACAGTTGCAGCCGAGCTACACCACATCTATCTCTAGTAAGATGTGATATGTACCCTGGCTAATGAATGCAGCTGGTGGTGTTCGCGGCAAACATCACAGATCTCACACGCAGGTCAGTTTGCAGTGAAGCACTCTAATGACACATGGCTTTTATCAGTGTCAGCTACACACAGGTCGAGCTAACTCGTGTTGAGCTCACACTGTCACATAAATATTTTGGCTTGATAACAGCGGTTTTGTTGACAAAATGCGTGTAACTTCTACTAAGTCGCCCATTACCGTGGAGCAAAGAATCCCATGTGAGTAATCCACATGATGGCGGTGAGATACAAAAAGCATGGGGGTACAAAGGTTTCCATATCTGTGGCGAATGCTGTACATTGTATAAAGCAATGACGTGGTCGAGGCCATGCTGCACTGTGTGGGTCTGGTGCGCTGGGGGTCATAGGGTCACAGGCTGAAGGCCAGCTGCTGTAGATCAGAGCTGGTATACTACATCTGTGACCCTGATACATTTTAGATGCTTTGAAACCAAAAAAAAAAGGCAATGTAGAGAGCTTAACATGTGCTACACAAACTGTCATGGACTGTTTCCAATCAGTTTAAACTTCAGGATACATGTGATGAAATTCCATAGTTTACTTGGAATCTTGTGAAACTGCAATTACAATACAGTAAAAACTAAATCTGCATCAATAAACAGCATTGTTGATCAAATGCACACATCACAACAGCATCCAGGCGTTAAGCAGATCTTAACTAGCTTAGCCACGTAGCTAATGTAATAAAGGCACGGCTGACATGGTCAAAAAGACAACCAGCAATTCATTAACTTGGCAACGCAATTAGCATCCAGCCGCACTTATAATCATGCAAACACCAAATAACTCGATGGCTTCATGTCATTAGATGAATAGTACTCACAGATGTTGCTTTAGCACAGAGGGAAAATGAAGAATAACATCTGAACCGTGGAGCTGACAACTGCTCATGATCAATGTCCCATCACAATGACATCCAATCACCACATGGTGAACTCATTTCCTGCTTCCTACTTCCTGCTTCCCATTTCCTGCTTCCTGTTTCCTGCACAACCTGTGAAAACAGCTGAAACTCTGGAGGAGTGACCGTAAACCTACAGATTACATAATGTTAATTGAAGGTCTGCATTAAGGGGTTCAAAAGATGTAAGCATTTACCAGGCAAGAGGGTGCAATTGCATTATGGGAATTGTAGGATCCGGCGGTTTTTGGAGTTAGAACCAACTTAGATAGAACTATTAGGCAGTCTAAGAGACCTTGGGTCTTTCCTGCAGTGATTTTTATCATTCTATATTTTAACTTGTCTCTTGCAAGTCTCAAACTTCTTGGAAGTCCAAGGCTTTAGTGCAGTCCTCTTTTATAATGGAACACACTCACAATAAATGTTGTGTAAAAGCTGTCCGTTACTGCCTTACAGTACATACATGACAGATCAGTAGCATGCAGATCCAAATAACCAAACAGATATTAGCTAGTAGATATTAACCAATTCACCACCAATTTTGGCCAAGTGCAAAGCCAACAATGGTTATTACGCAACTAATGATTGTTTTCATTATTGATAAATCTGCTTGATAACGAGTCACTATTAAACTTGTTTGTCTTCATTTGTTTATCTTCTTGTCCACAGTTAATCATCCACCAGTGGCATTACGGTGTCCTACACACTGAACCAGGATCAGTACCTTTCCTCCCCTGCAGCACTGCTGAAAAGAGGACGCTGTGTCCTTGTTTTCACTCTCAGATTGATTAACTGACCTTGATACAATGATCAGCAGTGTGTGACAGTATGACAGCGAAAGATGAGTCTTACACATATTTCAGGGCTGGAAAAACATTCATTACAAACACTTAATTAAACAGGACAGTAAACTGGGACGTGACAGACGTGTGTTTTTGATTAAAGGTCTTTTCATTTATTAATTTGAAACTGTAGTCTTAATATTTAAAAAAAAAAAAAAAATGCATTCAATCAAATAGATTTCATTTACAAATCTTTGCTTCCCTCATGTCCTATTGTACCGCTGTTGACCCTCTTGCATGAAATCCATTTAATCACATCCACTCAGCGTGACAACACAGAGGGTAACATTTGTGACAACCTCGGCTTCGAATCCTTCCCCTCATCAGTACAAAAACAGGCACACAACAGCTTGAACACATGCTCTGACACACGAATACACACACACACTCTCTCATTTGCCTTCCCTTTCATGAACTTTGTTTGCTATTTACCTCCCTTTTTATTTATCCTCTCTTTCTTCTTCATGGGCACCGCAAAAAAAAAGGAAAAAAGCTTACTTTCTTTGAAAAAATGACACTGTGGCTAAGGAGAAGGCTGCTTTTTGTCCTTAGTCTCATTGAGAGTCTTTCGCTTTTCATCGGGGTAAGGCAGCCAGACCAGCAAGGGAGGCAATCTTATGCAGATCACATTGAAGGGCTTCATTACCTAGAAGCCAGCTACTTTTTGTTCTCCCTCAAGGGAAGAGTGAGAGAGAGCATTAGCTTAGCAAAAGAGAGCAATGGCGAGCCAAAGGGAGGGAGAGCGAGATACAGAGAAGGGAAAAAAGTGTGTGCGTTAGAGAAAGAGAGGGAGTGAGTTACAAAGAGAGTGCGTCTCTGTGGGTTACACAGGGGAGCAGGGACAAATTACACCTGAACAACAGCATCTTTACGGCTGTACGGCGGCTTTATGCTAACACAGGATGTGTTTAGTGCGCATATGCACTCATATGCACTTGTGCATGTGTGATCTGCGTGTGCGCATTAGATGCACGTGCATTTCCATGTACAGAAAGTGTGCGTATGCCTGCCTGCTTGCTCTAGAAACGAAATAATGCCCCAGGAGGCTCTAAAGGGCTTATATTACTGTATCTGGACCAATGACTGATGATATTACATACATAATTCAGAGGTACACTGGGTGATAAATAACATTTGATGAATAGTAACACATATTTGTATGCGATATTGAGAAGCTGTGACTATGCGTGCATGTATATTTTGTTGCTTTTTTTTTTTTTATTTTGTTTTTTTTTCTACTCCTGAACAACATATGTGTTAGCAAGGGAATATCTGACTTACCCTTTTTTTCCTATGTAGGCTATGTAATGGCTAAGTGTGAAACAAAGAGATGCTGAATTAGCAATGACTCTCTCTCAGCTGCTAGGTGTAGCCACTGGCAAGAGCAGAGGAGATATACACTGGAAATACACGAAGAAAAAAGGTGTTACTGGGTTATTGACAGGTGACAAGTATCGCAGACACAAACATGAATAAAAACAAGCCTAACAAATAGACCCACACACACTGGAACATGTGCATACACACAGATGCACAAGTGCAGATGCTGTTGCCAAATGAGGTGAGATAGATAGGAGTAGCAGGTTATTTACAGAGAAACTCCAGCATGTCAGTTAAATCCTTTTTGCCTCGGAGGCCTGTCCTATCCCCATTTAGCACGGCCACAGAAAAGGGCAGGCTGGCATGCACGCTGGCTGGCAGTTAGACAGGCCTGAGAGAGTCAGAGCCTTGGCCAGGTTCATTGCTCTGACCCGCTCTCACCCCAGCTCAGCCTGTGAGCCGCCCACCACCATCACCACAGCCCTGGTCTGTCTCGTCCCTGCCCAGCCCAGGAGCGCACTCGTCAGATGTGCCCCGGCTCAGCACTGGCCCAGCTCTGGCCCAGCTGCCCACTATGTTAAAGGGCCAGGGGCCCCCTGCCACTCGGTCCATCTGCCAAGCCGCAGACTAGAGTCTAGGATCAGAGAAGAGAGAGACGCAAACACCAGACACCCTCACTTTCAGCCCTTTGCTCAAAGCTCAACAGAGAAATGCCAGATAAAAGATGCACTATAAATGTACTTCTTTTACTTATGTGGGTTGCTGTGACCCTGAAATACTGCAAGGGTTTATTCAAGTTAAACTGCATTTAATGCATTCAGACTCAGACTTTCCAAGACCGAGACATGCTCAAGATTTAGTGCAAGATCAGCATAGTACAATAATATTTTTAGGTATATCAAGGAAGGGGATTTTTATAGAACATCTGGCCCAAGTGGAGCATGAAATGCTCTTAAAATAGCTCAGCCTTTCCCTGTATTGATCTGAAAGATGCCATTCTGTAGGAAAATAAGTAAAGAGGAATAGATAGATAGATAGATAGATACTTTTCAACAATGCAGTCCTTCATGTTAGATTATCTTATCATTGTATCACTTATAAAGCTGCACGAGTATTAAATCATCTGGGATCACAGTGAGCTTTCTGCTGTATGTTGGAAGCGTGAGACGTTCAGCTCTGAAAAAGGTCTGCATCTTGCTCATTTCCATACGTCTCCCCTTGATCAAGTCTGCTCATTTATCGTCCAAATCTGTGATGACAAGCCTTTACTTATTTTCCCAGCTGCCGGTGGTGATGAGAGTGTAATCAGAAACATCATTAAGGCCCTACATAGACGGCTGTGCCCGTTAGTCCTGTTACCCACACCCATAATAACTCTGAAAATGCAAATCAACTCCAGGTAATCTATTAATGTCACTTCAATTTTATGTCTGCGCTCCAATTTAGCAGATCCTGACACATTTGGCGAGGATCCGTGCTTCCATACAGGTATTCATTTTGCTGGGGTTTCAGAGAGCATGGCCCGTGCGAAGAGGAGACGGGCCATCTGTCTACGCGGCCGTTTATTAATCGCCCTGATAATGAAGCACACTCACAGCCCAACACTCCTGGGGCATCTCTTGCATGAGTTCCATCCGGCAAAACAACTTCCAGCAAGTTTGTTTCGCAGTGTAGCAATTATTGTCATTCACACCCCCCCTTTGTGCTGGGAGGATGGTCTAGCGACCTCCTTCTAATTACCTGAAGCATCACTTCAAGCAGACTTTGTAATTTCCAACTACATCACAACCCCCTTGTTAGCCGCAGACGGGTGGCAGAGCCTCATAATTCCAACATATGGTCGACAGGCATATGGGGGGAATTTGTTAGCTTGTACTGGCCTTAAAGTCGAAGACCCCATTAACAGGAAAACAGGATCTACTAATCCTGTGAGATCTGGGCGGTCCGTGCAAATGAATTATAATTCTAATCATGGCCAGACTTGCACAAATAAGCCACAAACTCACTTTTCATAGAAGTGATAGTTAAACATAATCATCTAATGAATATACATATGCAACAAAGAACAAAGGAGAGATATGGGCAAGTAGTGTATATCAAATATTAATTTGATTCAATGAATTGATAATGATTAGAAATTTTATTACTCAATTAAAATGAAAGATCGTATGGTCTCTTCCTTGTCGGGAGATTAGAAGCAAAGAAAATTACATAAACCTGTAGGTTTATAAAACATATCAATAAAATCAATTAGATCTAAAAATAAAAAATAAAAATACCACGTTGTTAAAATGAATGCTGCACTAATTAATATTTTATAATAACTTGCTCATACTGATGAACCGACAGAGCTCTCACTGTTTGCCACAATACTACACAGCAATTACATTTATATACTAGTAATTTGTTAGAGCAGACACATTCTGGAAAGATATGATAGCTAATATCTTAGAGTCACATAATTGTGATGTTACAAATAAAAATGACATAGTTAGCTTAGTTGAACTTTCCAGCCGCAGCAGTTGGCAGTTTTCAAAAGGGGAGACATGCAATGTTAACTATTAGCTAGTGAGCACAGAGGACTTGTCCTGGCTCCTTACACATAATAAGATCAAAGTCTATTCTGACTGGCCATCTCTCCTCCAGCAAAGCCGCCACCTTTGCTCTCCACTTCCTCTCATTGTTGCACTGTACTTTGAGAGACTGTCCACTAAACAATTAAAATCGTAGTCACCTCCGTTCTCAGCCATTCAGGAAAATGAAAGTCAGAGAAAAGTCACAGAGAGCCACACATCTTATATGACTGGGCCTTTTAAAGGAAGAACAAAAGGTCTTCCTCCTTCATTTCCCATTAACCTCTATGCTCCTCCGCACACAGGAAACATGGCGACCTTAGTGGCCCATGTCACATATCTCATCCGGCTGTGGGGACCGCTTCCTATGGGGGATGGTGACATTCAATGAGAGGGTTTTCTATCTGGTCGTAGTCCTTGACAGATAAAAGGTGGGTGTTGATATTTGTCCCTGGTCTCACTGACACGCCGTGGATACATTCTTGATAAGCGAGGAGCCGGTAAGACATTGATGAAGTCGGGAGTGGAACTGACAAGCTCTGTAAATGGATAACATCGTCAAGAGAACCAGCCTGTTATGGTCCGGATTAGATTTTTTGATTGTTCGACGCAGGTGGGTCCTCGCTAAGCAGAAATGCATCAGCACACTCAGCATTGTCTGAACTCAATACCAGACGTAATGCTCCATCTCTTAGCATGTGCCGTAATTACTTTTTAATGCTTCCCAGTTTCACATTGGGGTGGATTTGCTCATATGCGGCAGACTTCCCCAACATCCATTTATTTTCTTTTCCCTTTCCTGTGGACTTTATTAGTTATCCACTGCTCAGCACACTTCCAGTAATCCACTGAGTCCTGCACAAATTCTCATTTCAGCGCGATAAAGATGAAACACCACTGTAAAGAAACCGGTGATTTATGAATATGAGGCGAGAGAGATGAATGACTTATTGTTTGTTTGTCCAGAGCATCTGATTCTTTCCTTAATGCCGCAGCACATGAAAACTTAACAAGGGGAAAACTAGTCGCTGAAAGAAAACCCTTTCAAGAAAGCAACTGAGCATTCGTGAATGTTTAATTAATCAGTAGTGACAAAAGGGAACAACAATCAACAAAGAGACGCCGATTTCCATTTCTTATGCATTATTCCCACTGGCAAATCACAGAGTGCTGTCAACTACCACTTTGCTCTCTACCCCATCACTATGGCTGTCCCTGCACTGCACTGGCAAACCCTTGGAGAGCTACAGTACATTTCATCTGAGATCCAAAACAATGAACAGCAGGAATCAAGTAACAGAGTTCAGACAACAAGAGTTCACTGTTATTCTGTGTTTACATGGATTTTTTTTGCATTGTGTTTTGTTCCTTTTTGCTTCCACTGCAGCGGCAGCAGCAGCAGCAGCAGCAAATAATAATCAGCTGCAATGATCATGAGAAGCTGAGGCTAAATCACTGTTACCTCAAAGAACTAACGTAAAGGCTGCAACCTACAGATGGGATTTACCAAACAGCTTCCATTACATACCTACCACCATCTGCCCTAGCGTGTTATGTCAGCTTTGTGACAGGTAACAAGTGGAAACTCAATGAGGAAACACAATAACAAGCTCATACCGCCCAACAGCAGACCTCAGCACCCTTGCTGAACTCCTCCAATGTCAAAGCGGAATAAAGACACTCTGTGATCTCCTTACTGCTACTGATGGAAACATTTTCCACAAGACTCCTACTGCTCTAGGGTCAGCTGTGAGGCTCCCCTTAGGAAGAAAAACATAGCGTGATCCACATACGGGCTTCTGCCAATCCTAGATGAGCAATACATTTGAATTATGTGATCATCATGCAGCGGTCATTTAAATGCATGGACAGAATAAGAATGTGAATACATGAATATATTAGCATACAGTGAAATAGAAAGTGTTTGCAGCGGGTTGTGTACCAGTTTGTGGGGGATTGAAGAATGGTAGCTTGGGACAATTAGCATCAGTCAGTCGAACTATGTGACAGTGTGATGCTAACAAGCATTTTTGCTTTTATTTGGCTTCTTCTGCCTCCTTTATGATTGTACTAAAACGCCTGAATCTTGAAATTAGTACTGGATTTCCTATAGTGAGGTTTGTTAAGCCTCGCTGCTCCGTTAAGAATGAAAAAAGTCAAATGATCAATTCTAAATGTCTCTGATGCAAAATAAGGTAATCCACGCTGGTTTCTGCTCCTAGCCCCTTTCCCACAGTTTTCATCGTCTATAAAATATTACTTTTTAGGGCTGTCTAATCTTTCCATAAATATTTCATCATAGAGATCACCAGCTGATATCATATACCCGACTGCATTAGTGAAACTGTAAAGAATGCAATAAAAATTCCACATATTCCCAAATGGTCCACATCATAAGATATTGTGGCCTTTGACCTGTACAAAGTGGAGAATAGCAGTTTCTTCATGCTTGCCAGAAGGGGTGAGCGCTGTACCTACATATGCTGGTATTGGTGTTGCATGTCTGAAATGTGCCAATGGCGCTTTTTCAGCCTCTGTAGAATTCAAACGTTTTATCATGGCATTTCCTGCATCCCTGATGTTGTTGTACAGTACGACATTGTTTGATGTTTTGCATTTTTGTCCGCTCTTTGTGAGTGGTCTCTTTTGGAGATCACGCAGCTTTCCTAAATGTATGCTGACACTGATGCCAGTTATTCAGTTGCAGGACAGAACTGTGGGTGAAGTTCTAGTGATTTGATTTATCATTCTTGTATTTTCATTTGCCAGGATACTCATAGTACGCAAGCATGTAAATAGGCATACTAATTTCCTCTTGTTCTTATTCACTCATTATTTTTATGCGATAGCCCATTAGAGATCAGCCGTCTCTGAAATCTCACACACTGATTAGGCTGCTGTGTGCAGCAGAGACCAGAAAAAAGTCTGTCTATGTTGACTCACCAACAGCAGACATTTCTGGAACGGAGGCTCGGTACGGGCCTTCAATGAACTGTGGTGGGTTGTCGTTAATGTCCTGGACTTTGATGATGAACTCGGACGGTGGCTCCAAGGGCTCGTCTGTGTCGGCATTAACGACCTGGGCTGTTAGTGTGTATTCGGCCTTCTCCTCGCGGTCCAGCCTCTTCATGGCATGGATGTCACCTGTTAACTCGTTGATGGCAAAGATGGTGCCTGCCCCCTCGCCCGCAAGGACGTACTTGATGTTTTTGCCACCCACATCCAAGTCTGTGTGTAGCTGCAATCAAAAGAAAAATAATAGATAAAGTTAAAAGGTGCAGCCTAGTGCTCAGTTTGGTCCCACTGTGTAAACAGAGACGTTTTTTTTTTAATGGATGCAAGTTGATGTGCTCAGCAGATTGCAAAGGTTCTCATCGTGTAAGTGCAGATAAGTGTACAGTATGACTGCAATGTGTTGTTTTTGTTACTGTGCTGTTGCAGCTACTAGTGTAGCAGGGATACTACACATGGCTCAACATAGCCTACAATTTGCTAAATGAGGCCTGCTGGGGACAATAACTTTATAAGTAGCACAGGAAATGGACCTTAGCCTACACTGTTCCTTGTTACACATTGCAAATACATCACACAAACACACATTGTGGGGGATATTGCTCCCTACAGTCGGAAACTCACAGAATGAAGAAGCTAGAAGTCCTTTGAATGTGCAGTTCATAACACGGCGAAGAACAGAAAAGTATCAGAATCCATGAAAAATTAAACAGGAAACTCTGCACATGATGATTCATGCACACAAATAACTAGCCCTAAAGTTACTGGACGATACTGCATGTTCCTCATTATTTTTGTAATTACAGTTTCATTAGTTCACTAAAGCTGCATTACGTGCTAGGCTGAGTGGTTGGCTCCCACTCACTGCACGGGCTGAGTATAACTAATGAGTCTGACAATGCTACATAAGGCCGTCGAAACATCTGTGGACAGAAGACCAGGCGGAACCTTCTGCTTTATCACGTTAAAAAGGTAAATTGGAAGGGCAGGAGATACAACAGTGTGGAAAGAAAGAGGTCAGAGAAAAAGAGAAACACTGAGGCTTGAACAGAAAAAGCACTTATTTTACTCTAAATCTATGTTCATATAAGCATCTTGATCCCCAAGGTGAGTGACTTGGAGGGGGGAGGAGAGAGGCACTGAGTAGTACCATTTACAAATCCAACAACGTTCAGCTGGCAGCCTTCTTCTTTTTAGTTTGTATTTTTGTTAATATACATGGCTCTCAAAAACATACAGCTGCTCGCACACTAACAACCGAGCACACAGACGTGCATCTAAACATCTGTATTCAGCAGCTTTAATTTCATTTCCTGCCACAGTGTTTCAACAGTGACTCCTGTGGGAGCATGGTTAGGGTGCAGAATAGCAAGGTAAAAATCTGTCGGTGAAAATCCCGACCTCTAAACCCCCTGCAATGTTTTTATAAGCCGGCTTTTATGCATATACTGTCTCGGAGGTGTTGTTTGCAGACACTGACAAAGCACATTCACTTAAATTGTCACACCTTGCACTTTTGTTTTCCTAATTGTGCCATCATTTCAAATGAATGATGTAGCTCATTAACACAAATGCCTTGCAACATCCTGCACACTGAGAAACTCTTAAAATGAGCTCAAATTAATGATGGTCTGTCACTGTTTTTTTTTCCTCCTATGTGTGACTCCTTCTCTGCCTTGGTATGCCTGCACTTCAGCATATGTATATGACTGCATGTGTCTGTGTTTCCCTGATAGAGGCGAGGTGCAAAATGACTATTTTAGTTTGTATATTGAGTTTGGTTGTGTCATATATTAGACATATTTTTAGCAATGCATCAGTGACTTAATCCTGGTGTGCTTGGCACTGACAATCCAATCCTAACTTGGCAATAATACTGTCAGGTGAGGTCACCCGTGTATACACATTAATGTGGAAATAGTTGTAAATACGTTCAGACTGGTTTTCAAGGTCAAAATGAAGTGTAAATCTCAGGCTTTAAGTCTATCAGGTCTCTTACAGTTCCATGGCAACTGTACAAGCTCAACCTGCTAATGAGCACCATGTGACACTGCTGCTTTTGCTGATTATTTGGCATTGCTTTCGTAATATCAGCTTAATATTTGTTGAGCATGGAGATTCATTATTGCTCTTTCAAACAAAAATCTTTGGTAAAATATTCTAACTTTGAGGTGCCCTGGATGCCTAGTGATAAATAATCAAAAACCAGGGTACATAAGTTACATTGTTAGATATGTACCATGTACCATTCATCATTCTGATGAACTGAGGATGGCTACATGATTGAAAGCAATGCCAAAGCACATCAACACCATGCTTACTTGTTCATGGGGTAAGTTGTAATATTTTGTTGAAACCATTTAATTATGTCACTATCCTTATATCATCTTGTTACATCCCATTTTGATTTGCCCTCAACAAACCTGAATCTCACATCATTTTAAGTTGACACTGATGTATGGCCATGTCAGAGGGATTTTGAGAGAGGAGTGGAGCAAAGTAAAAACAAAGTATGGTGTCGGGTTATACTGAGGAGACATTAGTCCCACCCGTGGTGCTGATTGGCTAACTGTTAGTCCCCTGTGGTGCTCATTGGACTAACTGTTTTTCATCCGAGAAACTGCCGTTTCATATCATGCTGCCAGATCAGAAGCAGTCACCTCGAAGGAGTAGGCGGATTCAAAGGTCCAGGCAATTATGATACCACTTTGTATTGCTGTAGGCAGCACAAGCCATGGTGCATTCTAGCTGACAAGTTAACAAAAAATACAGGTGGATGAATCAATCCTCTACTTCACATAAATCACACAATTTTTTAAGAAAAAGTCAAGCAAGCGATCATCGCTTTGCAGGAAAACTGCCACTTTAACTGTGCATTCCCTGAAAGTTAAGCTGACTTAGCTGTAGGCAGCTGCAGTTCTCAACACTGATGTCTCTTCTAAATGCCCTGGTCGCCCACTTCTTAGACAGCCTTCGTACTGGAGTGCACAAACGGTCAACAAAGAGTATAATTACAGAAGGTGGGGGAAAAAAGTCTGTCACAGGTCCCTGTCATTAACTGAGTTGCCTGGGCAACCAAAACAGCACCAACAATCAGTGACATAGACTGTGGCATTCAGAAAACAAGCAGATAATGGATAAAAACATATTGTAGTCGTGATGATTATGTGCTACAATGCAGAAGGGAGTCACAAAGAAAACCAAAATACAGTATTCTGAGCACAGGATGAAGGTTGTTTAGACACATAGATCGCCCTGCCTGTGCTTGCTGTGTGGATTACGGGTAACAGTGGTAATAGAGTTGTTAGTAGCCTTCTTTCCCTGTGTGTAAATCTTTCAGTTCCTCTAATAATACTAAAATGTACCAGAGCTGTCGTGTACTTTCATTCTGCTTGTAACCAAAGAAAACAGTGTGATTGTGTTATTTAATGAACGTAAACAGAATCTATCATGAAGAGGAAACAATGACATCAGTGAGTGCAGCGTGTGAATGCAGACTGAAAAAAGTTATTACGACTCCCGTCTTAACCGCCGCACTCTGGCTGTGGAAAAGACAGACATCCATATATTTTGAAACTGCAGCTCAGAATGATAAAGAAAGCCTCAGTTGACTGATGAAGTACTGCTGTGCATGCCTATGCTCACACACGCATGCGCGCCCCCACGCAGACACACACACACACACACACACACACACACGTACACCTCCACTTGCCAACCACAACTCCCAATCAGGGGCTGAATGGACTGCTTATCCTGTCAGCGGAGGAGGAAATATGTCAGTCCCTGCTCAAGATGAGCTTTTACGGCAATCACTTGAACAATCACTGTGTCCTAATGAGGAAGATTCTACAGATTCCACTTCCACCCCCGCCTCGGGCCCGGGCTCCACACACTTAAGTGTAGTCCTACAGAGGGAACTAATGATTTTGCTCCTTGTCAGGGCAAATGGTAGATAGGACGTGTGCTCCTCCTATGCAGTAGGACTGGGGAAGGAGAGGGATAGTGAAGCAAGGAGTGAGAGGGAGGAGATGCTGTCACTGTGATGCAGCTTGTCAGCTACTGTCTGCTAGAACAGACTGCACACAGTACGTAGGACTGTCTCTTCTCCAAATTCTATGTCGGTTAGTCCTCGGTAAGGGTCAGAGATTTCTTCCTTCGTTGTCTGGGAAAACACAGACAACCTACTATATATCAGTGGGGGGGCAGATCCTTTGGGTGAGTTACCACTACAACACTCCATAAAAACACTCCATTCTCCAAAACATACAAAGTAAATACAGTAAAATGTAGTGAAAGATTCAAAAATCAAAGTACTATAAACAAGTACTTTGACTGACACAGTACATGTAAATACTGCTGCACTGATTCATAAGTAGCATTGTACTGTAACAGCAGGTTAAGTTAAGTAACTTGTAATGACTATCTATAGAAAGTTAGGTAGATAGATTACTCATGGGTCGGAAAAATGTTTTTTTGGACTTTTGTTTCATCTTAGCTTTTTCAAGAAACACTGGATATGAGGAGTGTGGAACATTGTCAAATGATACACATCTGAAAGGTGACCGGGGGCCCCCATTACACACTGTTTCTGTGTAAATGGTGACAGGCCAAAAGGGTGGAATTATTCAGTTTAATGTTTACCACTGCACTATATTTATAAATGTCTTAAACATTTTAAATGTAAAATCTTAAAAGCACCTATTAAGTACCATCTGACGGACAAGTGTAGTAAAATGTGCACTATTTCCCTCTGAATTGGAGTGGAGTAGAAGTATAAAATAACATAAAATGGAAATAACCAAGTTAAGCACTGTACATTTACCTTTAATTTTCACTGAAGCACAGTACTACAGTGCTTAGTTACTTTCCACCAATGTTGCAGAATTTGATGTTATTTAATGTGATGCAAACTGGCAAATCATCACTCTGTTGACTGTAAATGTCATGTTGGGTGTGATCCTGATGTGGTGAAGATGGCAGGCTACCAGACCAGGTTATCACACACATTAAATATGTAGTAGCTTGCATGTTGTTATGCAAAATGTATGGGAACCCCAAGGCCATGTGGACTAGTTTACATAGCACCTTTTGTAGCAGCCAGATGTTTAGCTTTCTCTATTCAGTTCAGTTCAGTTAGTACGACCCAGTTCTCCTCATCTGGTCAATGTGACCCAGCCACACAGAACAGATCCAAAGAATTCATTCAAGAGGGGGCTCGTTCTGCAATAAGGGATCAACAGGGAGTAATTCATTGCCAAAACTGGTAAAATTAGAGCTACCATTTTTTTCCCCATCTGTATCACCTCAGGCAACTGAAGCCTAAATAGTTACTCCTGATAGATTCTGCTCAAACATGTCTGGAAATTAATTGTAGCTTCCTCCCATTTGTTGGATTTTGACTCTGTTAATTACACCTACATGAATAATCTGTAATTCTAAATATTGCAATAACATTTTGAATGTACGGAACAGATGGCGCAATGCATGATATATGATACACTTAGCTATTCTTGGGAACATTTTCCCTCCAGTCTGTCTCATGGCACGTGGTGGTTTATCAAATTGGACAGAAAAGTTCCCTTCTGGTGTGAACCACAGCAGACTTTAGTGGATGAAACCATATAGTCAACATCCATGGTGCTAAAATATTAGAAATTAAAGTCAAATTTTCCTCAATTTTTCACACAAATGAGGCCAAAGTTAAAGGTGTTGGGTAAATTCTTAAACAGTTGGATGATCCATTCATTTTTACTTCTGCTGAACAGAAAAAGATTCTTCTTTTCTAAGATTTAGTGATAATTAAAAGTCATTGAATCGGTTATCTATTGTTGTTCTCTATCACTGGCCCCAAAGGAATTCAATCCATGAGGATTTGTGGGCATATGTAGCGACAGAACAATAATCAATATTGCTCTTCTGAGAGGTCAAACGCGGTATTCATAGAGGCCAAAAGGGGGAAAGAGTGCCTTGCATGTTTTCCTGTTCATTTATTATCACCACGAACACTCTTCCTTTATTGAGACAATGGCAAAGAGATGGTGTCATGACCCACATACAAGCAAAGGTGACGGTTTGTAATTGAAGCCAACTCCACTCTGAAAAGGTACAGTAATTACAATCAGTTCAGAGACTCCCAGTGTTATACCTTCTCACCACAGCTTTCCTTTTTTTCTTTTATTGGACAGAGAACTGAATCATCAGCAAGCTTTCGCCTTCCACCTTCATTCTGTTTTATTTTCCTCTTGGACAATCATGAATTAATGAGACAAACAAAAAAATGAGACAATTTGTACTGGATTTATGTGCAATCTGCACCAAGGTCAATCAGGGCTAATGTGTTCCGTGTCCATCCCTGCACTTTGAGCAACGGCACATGTGTTGCATTCCCTGCCACCGGCGCATTACTGCTGCTAGAGAATATGTCAAAGTCAAAGCAGCTACCTTTAGAACAAGAGGGCAACACAATTAGATTTAGCCACCCATGAAAAGCCTTTTGTTTGTGAAAGTGGATGCATGGGAGAATGGATTTTAATCATAGGAGGGTCCAGTGTCGCCACCGAGAGAGAATGAGAAAGAGGAAAATAAAAACAATTCTGCATTATGCATCCGGGCTGCCGGCTACATCAGCTCTCACTTCAAGAATGACCTATTGTATGCAAACATTCTTCAGTATAGATTTTTACAGCCTGCTCATTACACCCTGTTGTTACAACAAGAGAGCATTAGACAATCAGCCTGTTCATTGGTGTGTGCCCGATGTACCCCACAATGCCGGAAAACAAAGGTAAATAAAAAACACTACTTCTGATTAAGCATTTGTCCAATTCTTGGCAGCTCTACATGTGTCCTCCTAAGAGCTCGGCAGCCAGAATTAAGGCTGCGAGCAAAACCTGTGATTTGGGAAAAACAAACAAAAAAAAAAGAGACAGAAATGTTCGAAACAATAAAGAGACAGAACCGTGAAAAAGTGTAAATGAGCTTGGCTACGGGGGCTGCGGCACACATGCTGGGTGTTAAATAGAGGGAGATTTTTTAGCATTAACCTCGACTACTGTCATTACGCTACCTGTGGGCTCAAAACTCATCGGTATACACAGCATGCTGAAGGTGGGTGGGTGTGGAGGTGTGCAAAAGAAAACAAGCTTAATCAAGGAGCACAACAGTTCTCTCTTTCTTCTGTGCAGCTGACCTAATCAAATCAAGGAATGAGATTGATTTCACGAGGTGCAGATGGATCCAGTAGCAAGTCTAATTCAATGTGCCGGCTCTCCACTATGATGTGTGTTTTCTCGGTCCAGATGGTGCTGCTCGGGTTTGTAATTCATATTTCAACATTTTACTCCCCCCCCCCCCCCCCCCCCCCCTCCTTCCCTCCCGCCCTCTTTCTTTCACTCTCTCACTGGGCAATTTTTTCTTTTGCTTTTTTTCCCCGTTTGCTCGTGGTTTAACCACTGAGTAAATGAGTGTTGATGTGAATAAGTATCACAAACTCATCTGTCAAACATGTGATCCTGTGATCTTGTTAAATGTCACAGACAAGACATACCGACTGGTGAGTTTCACGGCGGAGATGTTGCAGCTCATGTTTAGGGAAGTAAAGCAGAAAAGGAAAAAAAAATCCAGCCAATATAGACTGAATGTTTATACAATGTAATGAGATGTATAATGCCTGACAGGATAGGGTCTGTTACGTTTGTCCAGTCCTAATTTTTTTTTTTGGGTACTAAATGTATAGTTTATTTCAGTCTCTTTACAATGTAGTTAATAGTTAAAGACATGATTACACCAAAACGGCAATTTTTACCTGTGCAGCGGTTCATAAAGGTTTTATATACAGAGGACAACAGTTCAGTCAAACAACTCACATTGGAATTGTTTATTACACCAGTAGAGTTAGAGTTGGCATCTGGACTCTGATCTCATCTCTACCTGCAGAGATGTTTACATGAGAATTTGGGGAGTGATGATTAAATATTCCCCCCCCAACCACCCTTCGCTGGAGCCTGCAGGTGGAGTGGTGCAGGGGTGGCGGTGGGCCTGAAAGAGCAAGCAGTAATACTGATGCAGGGCAGCGGCATTGACAGGCCAGAGGGAGAGATAGGAAATTATTGCAGCTTAAATAGGCCGCCAAATTGAGAGGGTGTGTTGGGTAGATGATACAGAGAGTGAAGCGTTTACGTAGCAATGCAGCTCCAGCAGACTGCCTGAACTAGCTCGCAGGCGTTGCTCCATTTCTGTCACTGTATCAGGGTTTTATTAGTGTGTACATTAGTGGTGCATATTAAAAGCTCCATTAAGATGTTATGTTGGTGCGCACTGAAAACTTTAACATGTTGTACTAATACAACACTATTTTGACATGTTGTGCAGAAGGTGTTGCAGTTTTTTTTTTTTTTTTCAGAGTCAAGAGGAAGGTTCAAAGGAAGCGCTAATAACCCTGATGTGGGTTTTGCTTCTTGACAAGGTGAAACATAGAGTTGATGCTTTTTTTTTCTGTCCCTAAAAGCAGCAATACCACACTATAAAAATTCTCCATTACAAATAAAACTCCTTTCTGCATTCCATATTGTATTTAAATAAAACCACAGAAATATTATCAACAAAATGTTGTATGAAGTATCAAAAGTAAAAGCACTCATCATACGGGGTGGTGCATTTGAAACGCTATAACATAATTTTAACTACAATGTAGTGATCGTATTTTACAAGCCGATCATTGGTGTTAGAAATAGAATTTGTCTTTCATTTTAGATAATTATAATACAAAAACAACAAGCATGTATCTTTGCAGGACATTCCAAGAGGTGTTTCGTATAAAGTATACAGTATATAGACTTGCACAAATTTCCATAATTGGAGGACATGCAGTGCCGGAGCCATTCTTTGGGGCTTATTCCTGCGGAAAAATGCAGATGTACTCCACAGTGCCTGTTCGAGCTGTCAAAGTCATTGTTCTCAACCTGAGAAGCCTTGCAAATTAGCCAGTTTCAATGCCAACTGCCACTGCTGGAAAGGCATGCATTGCTGGTGTTGAAAATTCCTGCAGGTATACGGTAAATTTTCTGTGTGGGGACTTGAATAATGGGCTCTGACAGTTTCTGCTTAGCACTTTTGTTTGTCTTATAGCAATCCCCTACTGTAGGCCGTTTCTTAGAAAAGCACCACAGGCTATAGTGGTATTATATCAATTGTTAATGTTCAATAAATGCAGGTGATCAGTCAACTCTTTGTAACTCTGAATGAATGGCTATCAGAGTTATGGAATGAGGCCAACTGCAGCCAAAAAAAAGGATTATGACCTGTATGTGTAAAACATCTAAGAATAGGACTACTGATTTCATGTCCAATGGGATCAATATCTGGGCAACATTATTTTGACTATGTATCATTTTTGTACATTTGTAGCTTATGCCAGCATCTACACTGACAAAGAGAGACACACAAAGCATTCGCGTGTATCTGCTATAGTTTTTCCACATTCAAAGCCAACACATCTCTCTTGGGGATACAGCTTTTAACAGGCAGGTATTGGAAAGCAGTATTTGCTCAGGACTAAGAACAAAAGGGAGTATAAATGAGAGCTTCATTGGCTATATTAATAATCATCTGTGCCTTCTCCTTTGAGAGGCATGTGATATCGAGTATCATTAGACATGCAAATAACAGCTCCATTTTCCCGTCCCTGGGATTAGGGAGGAAAGAGAGAAAAATGAAGAAGAGGCATGGCTGTGGCAGAAACAATTAAGCCATCCTCTTCGCGGAAGCACTTGGCAGCCAGCTTCAGACTGGTAAGGGGGGACAGGAGGGGTCCTTTGGCTAGGCAGCAACGTCAACACGCTTGTCTGAGTGAATGTGCAATTGCGCAGAGCATCGCTTTAAGATGTCAGATCACCTTGGAGTGGACGGCAGCTACAAGCACAAGCACTCCTTCTCTGTGTCATGATGCCACTATACGTGTTTCACACTCTGTCTGGAACACAGACCCAGAGACAGAGGGAGAGAAAGAGAGAGAGGGAGGGAGAACAAAGAAGCAAGGAGCAGAGGAAAAAGTAGACAAGAGAGAGGACACAGAGTCATCTCTGTTGTCTTATGCAGCGGATACTGATGACATGTTCCTTTTACCCTTCCCTCAGCCCACACGGGTGAACATCGAGTGCATTACCACGTCACTCAGAGACAAAATCCCACAGCCTCCGCCACATTTGTCTAATGTGGCGGAGGAAAAAAAGGCCTCTCTCGCTTGCATAATCATATCCTTTAGCTAAAAAGGGCCAACTTCAACATCCCGTTGCACTACAGCAATAGCAAAAACCCAAAAGCAGCAATAGAGATGATACGAAAGTCCTCCTGGAATGCCGCACTTGAAATGAAGTACAACAAAATATTCTCAAACGCTAACGTAAAAGTCATTTACCCGTCCCCTCGGTGCTCGGAAAGGGGGAGTGGGCATGGAAATTACTTCTCATAACCCATTTCCCTGATTCCCTTGTTACCTTCACTTCATTTCCAAGTTATCTTCATCCACTTCTTGTTATCACAAAACAAAGCTACCAGAGATTTGAGAGAAAAAAAAAATCAATCTTTGTCTGTTAAAAGGTTACCTAAAGAAAAGTAAGAAAACAGGTTAGGCCTAGAGGGTATTATAGCTGTACGATCCAGCAGCTGAATTAAAGATGCTTTTTTAAGACCAGTAAAAACAGGTAGTTTCTCTGTGTCAGCCTATAAAAGAGAGAAGAGGAAAAAAAAAAAATCATTAAACATGCCAAATCTCAATGAGAGACTGGGGATGAAAGCGTTCAGCCCACTGAGTTCAGTCCATCAGGCTGGAGACGAAGACAAGACAGTGAGTCTAAAAGTGAGAAAGTCAAAAGTGACTCCCTGAAATGCTCGTGTCTCCTCTCATCTCTCTCTCTCTCTCTCTCTTTCTCTCTTGCTCCCTTTCCCTCTTTATCGCTGTCTTCCTGCTCTCCTGCTCTCGCTCTGTGTCTTTTTCTGGACTCGCCCGTCGGTAATGTCAACAGAGATTTCACGGCACAGTGCCGGTGCATCAGCCGGGCTCACATTTCCCCTACCTGTGATTTACATCAGAGAAGAGGCTCATGGGGGATTTTCCATGCCAGTGAAGGGAGGGGAGTGGTGATGGTGGTGGTGGGTAAGTGTGTTGGGTGGGTGAGCCAGTACCCTGGGGCTTGACGCAGTAAGGCACTCTAACAATGGTGGCATAGACCACCCAGCTGAGAGATGCTTTTACTGCAAAGAGAACCTGCATGACTGCATTCAGGCCTGCTCCTTAAATGTCACCTCCTTATACAGCACACAGGTCTCACTGAGTTATTTCCAGCATATTTTGAACTAGGAGCTCATTCATTTGTGCGTATGAGCCCCCGTGCTTGAATGCATAACAATGTATAATATGTAAATGTATGACATGTCTTCAAGTTACGGGAAGTTTCAGGAGGCTAAAACTGCACCCTGACACATGATCCAGACGTCATATAACAGACATGAAAATAGGAATCTGTGATGGGGCTTTTCAAGCTAAAATAGGATTGTAAATTGCATGTTACACAGGCTGCATTATTTGCTGGGCAAATATGTGTTTTCATCCATTCCATTGCCTATATTATCTATACTGGGCTGACTTTGGACTTTGGAGAGGCTGAGTACACTCTGGACTGATTACCAGTGAATCACAGGACTGACACATAGACACAGACAACCATTCACGCTCACACTCACACCTATAGGCAATTCAGAGCTACCAATGAACCTCACTTGAGTGTCTGTGGACTGTGGGAGGAAGCCGGAGTACCTAGAGAGAACCCACGCAAGCACGGGGAGAACATGCAAACTCCTCACAGAAAGGCTCCAGCTAGCTGGAATCTGGAACTTTATAGCTATATGTAGTAAACTTCATTCAGAAATGTTTACATTCATGTCCATTCGTACATGTTCTTGAAATGTACAGGGATCCAGAAACTTTGGATGGTCAGTAGACAACAGACTGTGTTTTAGCAGCTGGTGTGAATTCTGTAAAGGGTAATGGGAAAATAAAATGGAATATTGCAATATGTAATCCTTAAACTTTGGATTTCTAAAGATGGTCCTTCAGTGACAGATTGGTGAAAAAAAGGAGCAGTTGAGAATACTTACTTATGGAAACCAGTCAAAGACACTGTGGACCCCTCTGGGCAGGAATTAAGTGTGTGTAGTAGTGTTACACCTGCTACAATTATTTGTGATCATATTCAGCTGTGCAGATAGTGTTGGTAGGTTTTTAGATACCTGTCTTTGAGATGCGGAAGTGAAAGAATTTGTTAACAACTGCATTTATTTACAGAAAAAAAACAAAAAACTGTCTGGGTTACCTTCAATAATCCACAAAACATAGTGTCAACAGTTTCATAGAAAGTAGTTCCACAGAAAACTGCTGAGTGTGTGTTCTGTGGGTTACCCAGAGTAGAACAGGGTGCTGTCTCTGGTTACAGATGTCACTCTAATTGAATGTGTTTTTTCAGTGCTCTAAAAAACACAAATTCAATTTATCCCCATCCAAATATTCACAACACCACTTGTAGTGACGGAAAAAATATGTGTTTTTGTCTGTCTGTCTGTCTGTTTGTCTGTTTGTTTGATTTCTAATTTGGTTGAACCAACTCTTTTAGACAGGCTAAGCTGACTTTAATATCTATGTTGTTGTCTGTTACTTTGCAGAAAACAGTGTTTAAAGAATAAATGCATAAAAAGCACATAATTTTCTGATAAAGTTGTGGTTCCAGAGGAACCTCGATAATACAAGAAAACAACACTGACAGGCTGATATCTATTATTTAACTGATTTATCTCTGATTGCACTTTGAATCTCTGCATGTCTGCTGTCACATGTTGAACCGGCGGAGGAGGGCATAGTTAAGTGAAATGTGTTGCGATGGTTGTCATGTCCAGAGCTAACGAGTCGGGACACGGCGTTAGAACGACATGCCATTTGTCTCCCATAATAAGACATGAGAGCTCGCGGACATTTGAAGGAAGTCAGCGTCGCAAAACGACTCCTTCCTGGAAACGCACACGGCGAAGCTTGCCAGGAAGCCTTCAGTGCGTGTGTGTGCTTCCCTTGCTTGTGTGTGTGACAGATATGTGTGCTTGCATCCTTGCTTGCTAAAATGTGTGGAAAAGACGGTGTGCGTACGTGTTTGCATTGTGTGCCTGCGCTCGTGTGTTTCTGCATGTGTGTGTCCCTGTACAAATGCCCCCTCCCTATTACAGCTGACTAGTAGATGGATGCTGGCTGTCACACCTGCCTGACTTTGTTCCTGCCAGATGCGGTGGGGTCACAGGGAAAGCGCCCAAACACTCATCAATCTCAACCATTGTCCAACATTCTTTCGGCTCCGGCAACAGCTTCCAATATCCATTTAGTCGCTCCAGATGCTGGCAAAAATGCTTACATACACAGAAACGGGGATGCCAAACCTATTGACCTGCACTGTCGGTACGGGTGGATGAAAAAACAAAGGACATCGCAGGATCAGGAACAACTCTAAGAGCTTGTGACAAATAAAAGTTTAACTTTGCATTTACTCTGTGAGGTCATCGTCGTCATTAGGCTGGCAGTAAGAGAAATTAAATTTGGTGTGTTCCCAACCGCTGCTGTCGAGTGTGACGCTGTGAGCAAGTGCCAGTGTGCTCCACGCAACCTGAGGTCTTTTCATTTAATAACATCAAAGCCAAATGGAGGAGCTCGGGAGTCACTTTGGGAGGAGAGGGGGTGGAACTGGCAGGTCTGAAGGACGCAGGTATAAAACAAAACCAATCATATGACATTGCCAAACAGTTCCAGCTGAATTTTGGAAGGAGGTGAATATAGCTTTGCTGAACGTTTGGCAGCGTATCCAAAGGCGAAATAATGTGCATCGTTTTGGTCACAAACACACCATTTTGCCTTTGTGCATGCACCAAACTCAATTACATTTGAAATATACTCCTGGCCTTATAGTAGCACCACACAGAGAAGCCAGAAAAGTAATTTCCATCATTCTGGCTTGTGCAGAGTTTTGCAGTTCCCTTGATAGGAAGCAGCACTTGAGTAGCCAATCCGCTAATGGGCGGGAGGGAGATGGAGGTAGAAAGTATAAACCTGACAAATAAATTTTTATCTTGGTGGAGGTTTTCCTTGCTACGCCCCCAGAAACTGTTATTTATAAAAAAAAAAAAAAATGTAATATCGGAAAAACAGAAACAAGCTAATGTTTTTAAACATGGGAAATTATTCATGTGTTTATAGTTTGTTGGTCAGTCGCTGTTGCTGTGGGTCACACTGTCGTATTTCAGAAAGATGTTTTCATGCAGCAGCACATCACTTTTTTTTTTTTTTTTTTTACATAGCGTAGTTACTCAGGGTGCTAAAACGCTCTACAAGCAGTAATGGTGTGAAAATACAACTCTCTCACACTCTCCCCGCTCTGTCTCCTTCTCTCAGTCTTCCTCGCAGCAGCGTTTCTCTTAGTGTCTTTTCTACATTTTCACTCCTCAGCTCTCTCTCCCTTTTTGATTCTCCCTCTCCTCCTCTGGGCCTCCTGAGGGTTGGGAAATAATGTACACAAACATAACAGGCGTAAGGGGATAAGCACTCATGTTGTTTACGGGAGGAAAGAGGAAAAAGGAGCGAGAGAAACGAAAGAGGAGGAAGAAATCATCACAGCGTGCGTTTCCATTTCCCGCACCCACTTTAATTGTGTAGAAATCAGAAAGTTGGGAGAATTCCCCGCAGTATGCAGATGCACTTTGATGCTGTCACTCACACGGTGTGGGGCTTTTGATTAGGCCTTGTCTGTGCACTGGAGGCTCATGACCACACTTGGCAAGTAGGAGCCATTAAAATCCCAGCAAACTCTGGCTCCCCCCTCAGTCTCTCTGTCTCTCTTTGTCTTTCTCCCTCTCCCAACTGGGTCACCCACTGCGAAGGAGTTGATACTGAAGGTAATGCCGTTGATAATGGTGCTTGTAATGGAATAAGTTAAAATTCTGCAGGGAGAGGGAATACCCTTTGAACCCAGCCGATCATTCCTGCACGTAATGACTTTGATGTAAGTACATTTACTCAAGTATCTTTTTGAGATACTGTACTTGATGCCACTTTATCCCTCTTTTCAACATTGTATTTTCTACTCCACCGCATTTATGTGACAGCAGCTACTTTTACAAAGGAAAATTTCATACCTAAAATATTCTAAGTTTATAAAATATGGTGCAATGTTACATATTAATCAATGAAAATGTACTCCAGGTCATCGATTACAGCATTGAACTGCCACTTACATCAGGCACGAATAATAATATTCAGACAGTATAATACTATACTGTTAATACTATTCGCTTTCTTGTCTTTTATTCTTATTTGCTCATTTATAAATCCTCTAGTATTCAGTAACAGTGTTTCAACTGACTATATACTGCATGCCTACTGTAGCTAAGCCCATGCCACAGGCCTGCAGAAAAGGTGTGAAAAAGCAGCTCAGGGTTGAAAAGGTAAAAAAGAAAAAAAAGAAATTGTTTGTCCGTTCAAACATTTGGAAAGCGACAGCAAGTGCAAAGTGAAGATACAGCGGCCATGTGCGACAGACAGACAGTGAACCAGAGACAGAGTGACACTTACAGAGATGATGACACTTCCACTCTGCCGCCCACTCCTCTGCACGACCACACTTCCTCTCTGCCTTGCCGAGTCCCGGGGACATCTTCCATGCACGCTGGGTGTCACAGCAGACGGATGACTAGCTTCAGCAGCACCATGCCATTTCCCCTTCTCACACTAAACTGTCACACCCCCCTCCTCCACGCCTTCCCGGCCTGCCGGGCCTTACTGCTTCTTGGCCCGGATTGAGAGTCACACACACACACACACACACACACAAACAACAAAGAGGACACACACACACACACACATATGCATACATGCACACTCACACTAACACAAACATCCATGCCTCTCTCTTTCTTTCTATGATTTCCACTCAGTGGGAAACTGCCTCTTCTCCAGGGCTGAGTGAGTAAGTCTACCAGATTGGATTCACACTGTAAAGCTAAAGGTCGCGCCACTAGATCTAACCACACAGCCCTCATGGCTGAAAACAACAGAAGACTTCGGTCATCACTGGTAAGCTCTTCTGTTAGATAATAACATCATCATTTCTATAAAATAGCATAAAATCCACCAATGCTGTTCAAACTTCTGGCTCGTTTTACAAACCACGTTCATGACCTCACATGACTGTTAGAACAACCTGAGGAGTATAAATGATAGATGACCTGAAGAGGGATGAATGCAGCAAAAAGACATTTCATCCTGCATGTACACACTCCCTTAAGCTGTGTGCCCAAGCAGCTCCCACTACCAGTAATTATTGTTAGGACAGTTGCGACCACTGCCAGCGAATTATCATAAGCAGCCTATTGCTGTTTCCTCTGCCTTCCAATGATTGGAGAATAAACTCGAGAAAAAACAAAATCGAGCATTAAACAAATGCTACCCCCAAGACAGTGCACAACAAACAGAATATTCAAGAGAGGAGAAAACTATGGAAAAGGATAAAAATGTCTCGCCGGGAGAATTCCAGATTTGCCAGTATGAAAGCAGCACGCTCTTACAAATCAAAATTTGCCACCAATTTTCACTTGCTCAGACTTCTGGAGGGGATGGTGGCTTGTTTGTGTCCCCCGTCAGGGTTCGGAAATTAAGCCTGTGACAAAACAAGCACAGTTACTGTACTAGAAAGAGGGGCTCTTCCAGCACCGCAGAGCACCATTTATTCGTATCAATACTCGTGCATTAGAGTTCATTTGCAAAACTGCATTAATGCCTCTGGTAAAATCTACCCCTCCTCTGTCTTTCCTTTAAATCTCTCATAAATCTCAGAGCCTCCCTTTTTCCACCAGCGTCATTGCAGAGAGCCACACTTTTCAATTTCTGGAGTGAGAAAAGGACAGGGGGTAAAAAGCCTCTTCCAGTATTACATCTTTTCTACTTTATTACCAGTCTTCTGGGAAAATGGGGGCAGCTTTGCAGCCCGGCTATCTGTTTACATTTTCTTTACAAGACTATATTGGAATTATAATTGTGTTCTATGGCGCCTTCTTTTGGAGCCTTGCTCTGTTTAAAGGTCCTGTGGACCTGGGGAGATGAAGAAAAATGGACCCCTTTTGAGGGATTCGATTACTGAGGAAGAAAATGCAGCTGCACACTGGCCCTTTTTTCTTTTCCCTTTTCTGTTTTCCTCCAGGTGCCAATCTCTCGGGTGCTCGATATTACAGCTGGAATGTTGCAGAAGCAAACACACCAGCATCAACGCACTGGCAAATGATTTCTTGCTGCAATTAGGGTGGAAAAGGACAAAAGGAAATATAGAACATTACGAATTACATAATTAGATTAATACAACCAGTGATCTGCTAGAGTCACATTCATTGCTATATTCACTTAGGTGACACAATTTTTTTTCGTTTTTACTTTTCAAGGTTGCCAGAGGTCACCGTGTTGAAGTGCTGCTTTTTTTTTTTGCTGCTTTGAAGTCGAAAGTGCACTATGCTGAAAACTGGCCTTAAAAATATAAAACACATTAAATGCATTCACACAGATTTTGAATAGAGCCTTTGATTTATAATTCAACGGAGCAAATCTTGTTTTGAAACAAACAGCACAGTAAATAACGTTATGTTGAGTCACCTTTTCCATTTTGCAATATATACTGTGAGTCATTGCTGCTGTTTTGATATGATGCATCATAGATTGTAGAATTAATTACACTATTTGAGAAATACATTTGTTTTCAAAATATTTTTCCCCCTCTTCAGCTACACAATGTTAAGACCAGGAAAAAAAAAGCTTTATCGCCGCTCTCGACACAATGTGACATGCAGGTTAGACAAACACAGAATAAATATTCCATCACAATATGGATAATTGCTGATATTCCTGGAGCTCAACTACATTGCGTAGTGCAGCGGAGTGAGACAGTGAATTTGTATCCTTAATAATGTTTGGAATTAATTAAAATGCAAAGTCACAAGCCCAGAGTGCAACCACAGGTGGCGGTGAAGAGGACGAAGTGAGAACAGCCTTGATGAGTGCAAGCCTTCATAACTCATGTCCATTAAACTGATGATTTCTAATTTTATTATTGTCTTTTTATTTTAGCTCCCATTTCATTGAGATGAGTTTGCCATTTTATACAACAATTTCCTGTGTTGTATCATTCTATCAATAAGTAATTACTTGCTTGGCAAATTGCTGTGCAAAATGTTCATCGGAGGGGAGAAGATCCATATCAATCGTTCATTTGCATAATGCAAATGAATCCACGGAGAGGAAAAAACAACTTTGCTGCCATCTCTGACAGTTGGATACCAGCTCTGCTGCTGGAAAAGCACAAGTGCCTTTACTACAGAGCAGCACAAAGGTCTACAGCATTTTGGTGTTAGGAACAGAAAAGTAAACTGAGTCCAAGCCCCAAGCTGATGGAACAATTTTTTGTTGTTTTTGTTTTTTACGGGTACAATTTCACCTGGCGGAAGAAAAATCGCCTCCAATATTTGACAAGTTGAGCAGGGGCTTGTGAGCAGTTGTCCATTTGTTGGAGATCAGGCATTAGCGGGGATGAGCTTCCCGCCACTCCATTAGGCTTTCCCCTGATAGAGTAACACCATTTTAGCCCCCTGTTTACTTAATATGCAGGATCCGGCCCCGTCTATTTGCTTCTAATCAACTGATAAGACGAAAGGCATTTTCTGCAGCCCCTGGAGGATGAAAACCAAACTCCTAATGGTCATTAGTAGCAATTATGTTCCGTAACTGGCACACCCCTCTGCTTTTGCTGTGTTGGCTGCTTCGGTGCATGTGTATCCGATGTGGACGCAGGGGACCCTGAATGTAGTGTTTCATGATGCTTTTTTACTGGCTGGGGCCGACCGTGGCTCCCATTTGATGATGGATAAGTCTAGTTTCCTATCTGATTGCCTGCTGCGAGTGGGACAAGTTGCGCTAACATGAAAACATTGAGTGTGTGTGCTTGAAAGCATGGTTACAGTATGTCAATTGCCGCATGACTCAAAACACCCCTCTTCTCTCCTCCACTCTGAAAGCATCATTAATGTAGTGCTCTGACTTTACTATAATTGCAGCGTTGTCAAAGGCATCTTGAGGACACTACACGAGACTACAGTGTGTC
The DNA here is from genome assembly GCF_042242105.1 of Pempheris klunzingeri. Classification (NCBI taxonomy): domain Eukaryota; kingdom Metazoa; phylum Chordata; class Actinopteri; order Acropomatiformes; family Pempheridae; genus Pempheris; species Pempheris klunzingeri. Next base: position 32,219,333 of record NC_092012.1, on the reverse strand, counting down.
CATCCCGGCGTGCGGCAGCACCTTCCAATTAGCTAACTCAGCTCCTTTGCCACAGGATTCAGGAGACTTGTGATTTTTATGCAAAACCACCAAGATCAAACGGCCTCTGCCCTAATCCCCGGAGTCGAACCTGGGGAGTGTGATCCTTATCGACAAACGCTGAGCCGGTGCAGAGTAGGATCCCATTACATATGCACAGAGACCTTTTTGACATGCATTTTCCCTCCACACCAGTGATGCAACAAAGGCAGGAATCCCGCTCCTGTTTTTGCATTGTAAATGTCGGCACGCATATTGTGTGCAAAAATCCTGCTCAAGACACCTGATCTGAATTCTACCTTGGTCTGAAGTGATATTTATTGAAGTAATACAGAGCACTGAGTTATCTCCTGAGTTAAATCCCTTCATCCTATTTTCATCTATGCGTTGGACTGGATTTGATCCATTTATGAATCCCATAAGATCAGTTTGAAAAAGCCGCTGTGGATTAATAACTGGATGATAAATGGGAAATTTTGGATCCCGACTATTGTTAAGATAAACTAACATAGATATAGATATGACACCACAAACTTGATCCAATGGCTTTGTCAGATGTGTGTGAGCAACAGCATGTACTATGAGTGTTCGTCTACTGTAGGATTCAGCTGTGTAAACAGGTCAACAGAGGAGTCTCTCACACACACTAAAACACACACACTAAAACACACACACACATAGAAGCAGCAGTGACGGGGAGGGCCATTGTCAGAAAACTAATAAAGAGGCAGTGTGTTGCTGCGGTGCGGTAATTACACATCCCAAGATATCAGCACGGTATTTATGAAAACACCGTGCATCAAACAAAGAAGAAAAGGTCATCAAGGCAGATATGACATTAGCATTTTATGTGTGGACAAACTGGTGCACACACATGCACTGACACAAATGTGTGTGTGTGTGTGTGTGTGTGCGCGCACACACAGACAAAACAAAAAGATAATGTCATGTTTTCTTATCTGTCCACTCAATGAGACACATAGACAATGTGTGTTTGTGTTTGCATGTGCATCTGTGTTTATGTGCCCGTGTGTTAGTGCGTGCAGAGGGAGACACTGATAAACATGCCACATCTTGGCAAGTGGTGATTCAAGCGGGCGCCGGTTTCTGTAAACACTGGGAGTGCTGCACAGATTGAGATGGAGGGAAATGAGGACCTGTGTGACTGCTTCCATCCAGATGGAGGCTACAATGGTTTTGGGGTTGGCCCAGGTCATTTCCCCCGATGACAAACCATTCAAAGATCTGTGGAGCCATTAAAATATTGCTGCCTCAACACAGCTGCTCCTCGTCTTCATCAGCTAACAGCAGCAACGCGGTTTCATAGCGCAGATAAAGCACAGAAAGTAACATAAAAGGGCACTGTGCCATTTTGGCAGAGTGTTCCTCTTCTTAGAGGCGAGGAGAGTCATCTCATGAGACTCCAAGGGGGTTTCCCTCCAAGACACAGCTCCTCATTTTTTGTGAAATTTAAAGTATCTTTATGCCTCTTGTTTTCAAAGCTCAGAGCCCAAAGAGAATTTCCTCAAAGTATGATATTGTTGACTATGTTGTATTTTTGGATTTTCAGTTCAATGCATTACACAAATGGCATTCTTAATCACACAAGCGAACAACAAATCAAGCTTTTATTTTAAGTGTCATTCGGCAAATATTTGCAAAATATTTTGCCAAAAACATATCCAAGAAAATGACAATGACAACAGTAACCAATAAACTCAGTGGAGTGGCGCTGCGTACTGTGCTCCCCGTGTCGGCTCCGGTGTCTACCCACCCGGTGTCATGCAGGTTAACTGGTGAACTGGAAATTCTAAATTGCCTGTAGGTGTGAATGTGAGTGTGAATGTGTTGTCTAAATGTGTGTAGCCCTGCAATAGCAGAACAGCCTGTGATGGCGTACCCTGCCTCTTGCCCAGTGCATGCTGGGATAGGTGCCAGCCCCCTGCGACCCTGAGCGGGATGGATAGCTCTTTTTATAACAAACTCATTTCCCCATTAACATATGATTACTGAAATGTTTTATAATATAGTTTAACAGAAAATAGCAGCAGTAGTGAATTAGTCATAGTGAAATTATCTGTAAATAAAACTGTAATTTCCAAAAAGAGGACATTGAAGTTTTATTTACTCTTCTGAAGTGGCTTTTTTTTTGGGGGAGGGGGGGTGGATGCTGGTTCTAACTTACAACATCAGTACTGTAGTTTGATTGGTGCCAATTCACAATCAAGCAGTAAAAGTTAAACAGACAGTTAAGTAGGTAATAAAAGTGCGTATGACATCATAAACAATCAACCTCCACCAACCTACTGCATTTAAACACTTTGATTACTTAACTAATCTAAATGTTCACACTAGTCCAGTCTTTCATCAAACTCATCTGCGATGATGTTACACTAATTGGATGTTCTATTATTCATAATAGCAGAAGTTTTTCTTGGAACCCTGCCTTTCATTAAAACACAATAGAGAAGACCGGGTGTTCGCAAAGATTTGTTAATATTTCATCAGATAGACCATCGGTGCATGTCCAATCCACAAGCACAACAACGGGCAGTTGCGCCTAGGATAAAGGCAATTAGCCAGACTTCCATAACAGGCGTCCTCTACGCCCCTAAAAGCTTTTCACATGTTTCTGACAACGTCTATTCAGTGTCCCTCAACACCTCATTTCGTTGCTAGCGAGGCAGCAGCTGAGAGGGGCGACGTAACGTGCCCCGTCCCTTGTTGTGCACACGACACTGGCAGACAATGCACATGCTCGAGGATTCTTTGAGAACAATTTCAACATCCAGCACACTCGGCCCTGATTCACATTAAGCATTCATGATTCATCTGGATTTTATATTATAACGTTTTGAATTTTTCATGCATGTGCCAACCCCCCCCCCCCCCCCCCCCCCCCAAAGCCCTCTCACCCTCCACATTTCCCACCCCCTTTCTGATCCAACAGAAAAAAAGAAGAATTAATCAAACATTGGAGGAAGGAAGAAAAAAAATCGCATCAAGTGTCACTTTCGCGCACACAGAGAACTATGTTTCCATCATCACCACCTGCTTGTGACATCTAGAGTATTCTTTATTTATTTCTTTTTTCTTTTTTGAAGTCAGTTCATTTATCCGGCTGAAGCTAGATGTATCACATGTTCCTTGGAGACACAAACACAAGGAGGAAGCGTTATTAGAGGGATACAGGTGTCTTCACAGGTGTGAGTAGGGTTGGAGAATAAAGTATGGGGTGTGTGTGTGGGTGCTGCACTTTTACAACCCCCCCCACCCCCACACATACACCCCCCCATCCCCCACTGGCTATTATTTCAGCTATCTTTTTGTTCTTTCTGCAGAAGGAATCATTAAACTGAAATAATTCATTTGTGAGAAAGGTCAAAGCCACAGTCTGTTGGCACCCAGATACCCGAGTCAGGAATGGTTACACGGAGAGAGAGAAGAGAGCACACCATTGATTCTTTGTGTGTGTGTGTGTGTGTTTTTTTTTTTTCTAACTCAGTGATTGAGGTGAGCAGCCCTCTGCCTTTCACTCAGCAGTGATGATAATCATCATCTTTAATACCTGTTAGAGGTGAAGACACCAAGCTTAAAGTAAATGTCACATCCATTGTTTACTGAAGCCGCTTTGTTTGTTATTATGTTACATGAGGAGGGTGAGGAAGGTTGAGAGGAGCTAAGGGAAGGACTAAGGAGGGAAAGTAAGGAGGCGGAGGAAGAGGGTTGAGGACTGTCATCTTTTAAGTGCCAGAAATAGGCACTTACTCCCCACCCCCCCGATCCAAAACTCCCTCCCCATTGTCTCTCTTGCTCCAGCCCACGTGTGCTCCCAGCTAACCGTGAAGCCAAATGCACATCCAGTCGCACAATAACAACATCCATTCTTAACAAGATTACTCCGGCGGTCCCAGTTTGGCTGATGGGACGTGTATGGGAGCAGAGGCGCAGGGATAAGCCGCCTGCAGACGCCTGCAGCATTTCACATATGCTGGGCTCTATCCATAGGAGAGGAGCTGCCTCGGGAGTCGAGCCAAACATCGAGCCCACAAGAGCACACTGGCACGGGGAGCAGGAATCTTTAGCTGCTGCTACTGCTGCTGCTGCTGTGGCTTATGCCCACAACCAGTATGTCAGAGGCAGGGGCCAATTAGCAGGTTTCAGATAATCATAATCTTTTGATTTGAATAATCAGATTTGAATAATTGTAACCTAATTTGCTGCTACCGATGCTTGGCCAGTGCTTTGACTGGAAAACACAGACCAGATTTATAAGTAAGAAGAATGTCCAACATCAGGCTCTCTAATGTTGCCTTAATTAAGTTGTCTATCGCTGACTGTTTAAAATATGATTATGCACAGGCTGATGATTTGTGCAAGGAATCAACAATTGTTTAAATGTCAGCACAAGACAAAGGCCAATATGCTTAAGCCTGCTAAATTGCAAATGCATCTTATGATGCTTTGAGAAAGATATAATCCAAACAAAGCAAAATCCCCTATTTTGATAAGAAACCGGATTAATTTAGCCAAAGCGGCACACGAGCCAAGCGTTTGAGGTGAACTGCTTTAATTCCTATAAATTAGTTAGAGCAAAGTTCAAGGCAGAGTGCCAGATGATTTAGCCTGCTAAGCGCTCCACCTCCGCACAGCCAGCCCAGGCCAAGCCTGGAGAGCCAGGGAGTGTGAGGGAGGCAGGAGCAGATGAGAGAAGAGGAGGAGGAAAGCAGTTAAAAGGGGGCTGGGGTGGGTGGAGAGCTGGACTTAATGAGAGGAGGGGGCCTTTCTGGATTTCTGCAGGACGAGTTTGACAATTTCACCACTGCAGTCCAAGGTGAAATCATAAAGGGGCCATTTGCTATGAATTAGCACTCATGTTGAAGCTCAGGAAAGTGGCCCCCGCATGAGCAACTCACTGTACAACATGGATTTAATCACGCTGAGCCACAGATGTGAGTGATAGCAGCAAGCTTGTTATTTTGCTCAGGGACTCTGAAGCCGTGTGAATGGATGTGCTTTCCTGTTAAATTATAATTGCAGCTGATGCATGTACACAAGAGAGCTTCCGGGGAACGCGGACTAGACGTGTCATGTGCCTCCTTATGATACACTGAACTGAAACATGATTTCAGCTCCCTTATGGAAACACACAGGGAGAAAATACAGCCTGTGACTTAATGTATGGCAGGCGCTGGGTATATGTGAGAGGCGAAAAAGGGGACATTGCGAGCACCTCTCGTTTCCATGTGTGGGTGTGTTTAGAAAGACATAAAGAAGGAAAGAGAATGAGTGACATTTCAAAAAATGACACATGCCAATGGTAGAATTTGAACATACTTCCATGAAATGATCACTGACAGGCTGGTAAAAACAAAATTACTTGGCAATAACACTTAAGATAGAAACAATGACAATACTTTGCCGGAAAAGTGATAATGTCAGTGAGGAGGAGGTCACCTGTAAATCTGAAATGCCGCAGATTTCAGACTGCAATTTCTGCTCAAAAACACATATAGAGCAGTTTAGAGAGAAATATTTCTTTAAAATGGTTGTGCTGACACCCCAGCAAATGTTTGCAAAGATACGCCAGCTATAAAGCTTCATGGATACACTGTATTTACTGTTGTACACATAGCCCTCATGTCTAAATATACTGCATCCAAGCCTGTGTCCGCTCATCTCATTATAGTCCATAACACTCCCGAACGGACTACCGTATGACACACACATGCACATACACATACGCGGCTTGTTAATGGCAGACAGGACGACAACACAAAGCCATAGACAACCTGTCAAGCTCTTCGAGGGCAGCACTAATGTGATCCCACAGCTCTATCAGAGCCACCGCTGGGCCCAGTGTTTTATTACAGACCGGGAGGGACAGACAGAGGGTGAGATTGGAAAGGAAGAGGGAGACTGTGACCATGGCCCATTGATATAATGGCCCTGCCGGCATTAGTGATATACTGTACAGGTGAGCCTCGGGGAAAGAGAGGAGCACGGTAACAGAGCAGGGAATGGAGCTGGAAGCAAAGGACAGAGGGATGTTAGCATGTTTTTTTCTAAATTACACAAGAGGAGGGAATGGAGATCTAAGGGCTGAGAGACAGAGGAGCTGCTGCTAGACTGCAGCTCAATACGGATCTTTGTGGTGCTGCCTGAAGAGAGATTACAGAGCTGTATTCCAGGAGCTGCTGTGGGTGTGAGAAAGCAAATGGAATGAAATGAACTCCAACAAACATTGATGGGCTTTCCTTTCCTGGAATTAATGACAGCTTTTTGATTCAACCTTCTCACTATGGCACTGGAACCTGTGTCTAATTTGGGCTATATTTCAGAATTTATTATGTCTGTGCCAATGCTTATGATTTATGTGTCAAATTGGCCATCAATCACTGGCAATAATTCGGCTAATATTCTCGTTAACTCCCACTCCTCATCCATCAATCAAAGGCAGAGCCACATATCCGCTCAACTGTTGGAGCCGGAGTAAATGCAAATTAAGTCGGGGGATCCCCGGTAATCAGAGGCCACATCAGCGACTCAGTCAAGAACGGGGATCAACCTTTGATCTGTTGTAAACCAGCAACAGTAGGGCCTCCGGCAGGACCGCGGACTCTCAGCTGCATTCAGGACTCAATCTCGCCTTAGCTTTGCCTCGCTGCCTCGTATCACCAAAGCCAAACACTTGGAGAAATTTTAACAATGTCATAGTACCACACCCCACCGGCCCTGGAGGCAAGCTTACTTGGGCTCAAGAGTCACTCTCTCCGTAATCACCCCGTCACAGAGAGAGAGAGAGAGAGAGAGAGAGAGAGAGAAGGGGGCGGAGGTGCAGGACAGACGAGAGGCAATCCAGCCGAGCAGAAGGAGCTCGCATCAGTATTTATAGACTGATGTCCCACATCTTGTACTAGCGGTCCAAAGTGCAGAAAGCAACAAAAGCAACAAAAAGGTCTGCGTTGAATTCGGAGAACTACCTTGTATAAAAATGGTTCAGTCCGAGGGCCGGGGTGGTAAACAGACAAAAAGTAACTCCAATCTTAACTTAAATCATTTTGAGCCGTGAAAATTCACTAAATAAATAAGCACAAACTGGGGACACCTGCTTGTTCCAAGGAACACAGTGAACCAGTGAATCCAAGCTGTGATCTGTTATCAGTTTCACCTGAATGTGCCTCTAAAGGGAAAAACAAGGCGGAAGAATAGAACCGTTTCAGAAAAGTCAGTACTAGAAAGGGGTCTTCAATTTTCGGGGGGGGGGGAACACAGCAAACATCACTTATAATACAGAATATCACCTCTGCTGCTCGCGGAACACCCTGTAGACTTACATTACACCACCAATCTGATACTACTACCGTTGGCCCTTCTTGTTGGGAATTCTGTCAAACAGCTTGTTTGGAAGAATGAAGCTTGTGTTTCTTTCCCCCAGCACACACACACACACACACAAAGAAAAAGCTATTTTTTTCCTTCCTGACATATCCGTTTTCTTTGCTGAATCAATAATCAAAGCCTTTTTTCTTTCTGTATTGCTGTCAGTCCTTGCAATCTTGCAGTTCAGCCTGAATTGATGAATATTAATGGTTGATTATCAATTCTCTTTGTGCAATAACACATACAATGCTGTGGCAGATAAAAGTGTTGGACAATGGGATGAGAGATCAGTCTATTTACTAGATCTACGCTACAATTCAGCAGACTGGAATCCATCATTATCAATCCTCACATGCCATATGCTAAATGATCGCCAGGAAGTAAAGGAGTCTAGAAAAGTTCTTCTGAGGCGGTGAGCTATTACAGCGCTAGCTGCTATCAATCTGCCTCAAACTACAAAGGAAACACATTCCGATTTCTCTTTGGTGCAAACACAGCAATTTGTTCACTGTTTGTCTTTTGTTCTGAGGCAATGTTTTCCCTTTAATAGCCTGATGTAAATGAGTTGCTTCTTTGTATGTTTGAATAATTGAAATAGCTTTGATTGAAGAAGCAAAATGATGGGAAAACATGGCTGACATCGCAGGAAGGTTCGGATGGGCCTCACGCCAAAGGTCTTCAGCAAGATTGCACCAACCTTACAGTATATACTGCAGAACTCATTTCAATTTAAAACGCTGTACTTGTAAATTAAGGTCGTGCAGTGGTCAATCAAGAGTTGCTTCGCCTGAAATGACTGCTGCTGCTTGCCCTCCAGTGGTCTCTGTGAGCGTCTGTACTTATTGAAGTGGTATCTCCTACTCGTCACCAACAATGAGCGAATGTGCATCCCCTAGCTCAGTCCATGTGAGCGATACATTAAAGCCTATCTACCTTCACACTCCATTTGCCTATTTCTATTCCTAATGATGGGTTATTTCTGAACGGTCCCTGGCTCATGATGAGTAATCCTAAAATCCCTTCCAACACCGTGTTCGTTTTAAGCTACAGCCGAGCAACAAGCTTTCACAGCTGTCTCCCCTGCTTCACTTTAACAGGTACTGCATGTCTGCCTCCCCGACACCAACGGGACTGACGGGGGCTGACGAACGCGCCGCTCAGTGAATCACAATGTCAAGAAACGATGCGCTGAAGAAGAACAGCAAAAGGGAAGGGTGCTGTCACGCCTTGTGGCCGTCCTTCTCACTCTTCCACAACTCCCCTTCCCACCCACCCCACCTCCTCCACCTTCCCCTTGCTTTCCTGTATTTATGCTAATAGCCCCTGCTGAGAGAGAGCACCGAGACTGACACGCCGTTAAAAATCGATGGCACAATCTCTCTCCGTCCCTCTCACAAACACTATCTCTCACTTTCCTTGTTGGGCGAGTTGAGGGGAGCCTGGTTCCGGACAAAGATTGGGGATGCACGTATAATTAAACCTCAGAGTGCACCGGCAATACAAAACTATTTGATGGCGAGCATCCAATCTTGGTCTGGACTTCCTTGATAATAGGCCCACAACTACAGACGTAGTCGGCCTCACACGCAGCAGAAGAAATTGTGCAAAATACACAGAGAGCTGTATGACCCATTTGAATCACACCTCCCACTCATTTGATTCATTTTTTAATTAAGCGTGAGAAACACAGAGAAAGGGGAAGAAAATGAGACACAGGGACTAAGAGGGAGAGAGATTTATAGTCTTAAACCAATACAGTGCCATCTTGGTTTAACATAGGACTTATCTTAGCTCTGCCAGGCATACTCATGAACACTTAACCTTGCAGTGAACGCAACCCATCATCATCGCCTCGCAAAAGGCAAGCGGAGTTCTTCCTCACCCAGAGCTCCCCCTCGTACCCCGCACCCAATCCTCGCATGTCCTTCAACAGGAAGACGCTTATACATATGACTAATCTATCCTACAGTCAAGTTTGTTACAAAGCATTAACCGAGGCCTTGAGAGAAAGCCTAAATCACAGCCGGAAACACAACTTGATTTTGTGCCACCAATCCTCTGAAGAACATTTCACACAGCACCAGAGGCACACAGCACGGTAAATCCAAGAGTGTATGTGAGCTTGGAATAATGAATCACCATTCTGTTATCCATGTTTGTCATCAGTAAATACACCCCTTTGCATCTGTGGCTTTCTTTTTTTTTTTTTTTTTTGTGCCTTTTTTGATTTCTAAGAGACATTTTCAGGTTAAATATCTAGAAATCTTTTACAGTTTCCCAGGTGATACGTCAAATCTTTGGTGCTCAATATCTCACAGCTGAGATCTAACCTTTAAATTCCACACTCTCTTATGGTCACTGTGGCCCTGGTGAGTGTTTGTTTGTGTCAGCATTCTGATGAGCAGCCATTGTTGAATCCAGCAGAGGCTGCCTAATTGACTCGCTTGAAAAATTAATGCATCACTTAACAGCATTTTTGTGTTCGTATGGTATTTAGAAAACACAGGTGCAAATCCCGCATGGTGGCAAATGTTTAATTGATGTAGCCATATGACAATGCTGGAGATAGAAGAGCCAAAAAAAAAAACAAAAAGAGGTGAAATGTTTACCAAGACCAAGAGCGACTTATTTTCATGTAAAACTAAAATATGAGCAGAGTTTTTTGCTTTAGTGCTCAAGCCTGAAGGGTTGAAAAAATATTTCAATGCACTACAGTGGCAATATGTGATAAACCAGAAATGAATACCCACCAATTATCAAATATTAGGTATGAAACAGTATTTGCAAAAGCTATTACTGAACAAGATCAAATATTGTGCTTGATGGCCTGCATTCCTGCCCATGCCAAAGTGGCTGGGTGATATTATGGGGGAGGGAAGTGAGCGTGGCTGCCAGGCTGACTCTCCCCAGGTGAGTCCCAGCAATGAGCTGTGAACAAGCTGCTTTGGCCGGGCTGGCCAGCAGCCTTCCCCTCCGCTGAAACCTGCCTAACACTTCCACACAGGCCAGGGAGCAGGTGGCCCGTAGCCGCAGGATTAGCCCGCAGTTCTGTTCATTACAGAGCCGCAATGTAAAAAAGTAACCATGACTAAAATAGCCCTCTCTTATCCGTTTGGATGCACAATTTGTAAATCATGTCTTTACAGGAAGAAACGGGTGTGGGCAACAATGGGGGATTAAAATAAGAAAAAGACACTGGAAAGACATTGTTTCTCATGCTTTTGTATTTTGTATGGAAAATAGTAACTGTGGTGAAAAAGTGCCAAAAAAAAAAAAAAATCATGTGTGACTGCTAAACAGTGTCTCAGATTTCAAGGACATCCAGCACAGCAAAAAATGTTGCCACTATTATTTGATGGGAGTTTAATTATTTCCAAAAGCATTTTGTGATCCGACCCCCCACACCCCCACCGCCTCCCTCTCTCTTGTCCCCATATCTCTGCTTCCCCTTGACAACCAAAACCCTCCCACTGCCCATGGGAAGAAAAAAAAAAATGGAGGGAGCATTCAAATGGCCGAATTAATGTTTCCACACGATAAGCGAGCTTAATATAATGCTGACAATCACAGCACTCACCCTGCCAACTAGAATTGGATCGGGTCCAGAAAATTCCTCCAGCACAAACATTTGATTCCAAACCCATCCTCTCTTGGCACGGCTCAGTAATCTTTGTCCTTCGCCAAGACCGCTCGCCACCACTGCAGACCCACCAGTTTGTGTACTTTTGGACTGGCCTATGATAGGAGTCATAGACACGCAGGGAACGCAAGTAATCCACACCAGCAGCAAGGGCATCCACAGATCCATGAGCATCTCCTCGGACCGCTTTGGCATCCTGTCGAGTATTTTGTTCGCTTGCTTGTTTGTTTGTTTGTTTTACGAGACTCTTCTTTCTTGGTCTCTACTTCTAATTCCTCTCTTCAGATTAACAGCTCCGTCTCAGATAATAAGAAAAGGTTACTTGTGTCCTTTTTGAACGGCAGAGCTTGCATTCATGGTGTGATAAAGGTCACTTGCATGGCTTGGCATGCCTCCATAGCAGTTGGTAAGGGGGTGAGGCGCTCAGCACAGCATCCATTTGGCGTTATTCCGAGGGGGAGACCTATAAGGGAGCAATCACAGTTTGTTAGTTGTCTTTTAGTCTTGGGAGGAGTTGTCAGGAGGTGGGGAAGAAAGAGGGATGTGGGAATAAGTAAGTAGACTCAAATAAACATGTAAACAAATCAGACAAGACAGCCAGAATGGGAGACCGAGGAAACATCAGTTTCTAAGAGAAGCAAAAAGATTAAAAAAAAAAAGGGTTCAGGAAAGAAAGGAAATTCTCATTTCGGTAGAATAAGTCACAATGTCACTTCATCATAACAAATGATCTATGAAGCAGCCATGACCCTTTATTCCAATCTTGTTTTCGTATTATAATGCTACAATTGTACAAGGAATGGGTATGTCTGTACTCTGAGGCTATTCAGCCCACAACATCAGATTGTCTTGCTTTAATCTGTTGTTCAGGGGATTATCCTGAAAAGATTTTCAGCAATTACATGTTCCTTATGATTAATGTTTTGATGATACATTTTGGGTGAAATATTGTTATGGACCGCAATCAAATTCCTTAAACATTCGTGCATGCATGCATGTAATAGTGTCAGCTTTAGATGGAGAGGATGACTGCAGGTGAGCTCTACAATGTCAACAGCGCTGCAGCTCACAGATGTCACAGTAATCCAGATGAGATAATTGTGAAGATGTTTAGAGAAATGTTTGCTCGTGGATTCAAAATGTGTAAATGTGTGTGTACGTCGGAACTGCTGCTTTCTGATAAGCATGGACGCAAAGTTTTTTTTTTTTTTTTTTTTTTTTGCAAGAGAAGAAAGGTTGTAATCAAATAAGTAGATTAAAAATACAGAAGAGCGATGCATCTGTAAAAGGGTAGAAAGGATGCCGCCTAATGTAAATTTTGCCCTTTAATCAAAAACAGTTTTAGCCTCAACATCCATTTAACCGGCTCAGTCGTTTCAGTGTACAACACGCCGATGTGCATTGTTCACCAGAATGCAAAACCAGGGGGAAAAAGGCACACACACAAAGGGCTGGCTTTGGGTTGTCCTTAGCTAAAACTGATGCATGTGGACATGCTATCACAGCACCGAATGGCTGGCTCTCAGCACAGTGTCAGCGTTAGTTCTGGTAACTTTTACTCCACACAGCCTGCCACTGTGGTTCCAGCTATGCAGCTCCAAGGACAATAAGCTGTAACGAATTCCAACTGAAGCACAGCTGCAATATCATGAAGTGTGGAGTGATCCGAGTTACTGTGACATTCTCCAACTAACCCAGAGACTGAAAGACCAGGTTAATCTAAAGAGGAGAGGGGAGGGAGGGGGGGACGTGGGGAGAAAGGGGAAGTGGAGAATGTAAACCTATTGAAATACAAAATTGTTGACCATATCAAATGTAACCATAAATAACTGACAAGAAATAGTGTTTCCCGTTTCCTAGTGCACTTGAAGTCACTGTGGTGTGTGACTAAGCAGGCGGTTTCAGCACCACGGGGGGAGGACAGCTCCGCGCCTGAGAGCAGCCGGTCCAGGCAGCTCAGGCGAAAACCGAGAGCCGGCAGCGGAGGAGCTGTCCATGGTTGTCCAAACACATTTCCACTCAATTCCTAGTTCCCGATTTAAAAAAAAAAAAAAAAGACACAAAACCAGGAATTAACCCACAAAGTTTGAGCCTTTTACGCGTCTGCGATTGTCTGCAGCACATAGCCTTCCCCGATCACCCACATTCGCCCTCTCTCTGAAGTTTTACCCTTTGAGGAGACGCTGTTTCCAATCAGTCCTCCTGCGTGCATCGGCTGTGGCACTAGAGCGCACAAGCAGTCCAGTTTACCCAAAATGAGCCACAGACAGGCGGCGTGTTCGCGACTCATACCGCGGCAGATGTAAGTGACATGTGAATAAAGAATGCAGCCTAAGTTGCAGACCTTCCTGTGGACTTGTTGTGTCGCCACCTCGCTCCTCTAAATGTGCCGGGGAGAAAAAAAAAATAAAAAATGCACCGTATCCCCGCGATGGAGAGACAGGCTGTTAAAGTCACGTTAAATCGCTCCACCAAAAGCGCCAGTGGAAATCAGAAATACCTGTTTGGTTTATCTAGCAATGTGGCGGGCTATACTTACTCGTGAGACTTGCATCCTTTTCTGCTGCTGCATCATTTCATTTTTTTTTTTTCCCCCATTCTCTCCTTAAAAATACGCAAAAGAAAGTCCAATGCGTTTCATTCGAGGCGGTGGGAAAATGAGCAAAACGCGGAGAGGCGAGAGGCTAGAAATCCTTCCTGCAGTTTGTCAAGGCGGAGTGACAGTGTTGGGGCTGTAGTCAAGAGCTCCGACAGGCTTGCTGGCCGACTGGAAAAGTGAGGAGGAGATGGAGGAGAGATGCGCGGTGGCGAAGAGAGCCTCCCCTCCGCGGCGCTCATTGGGTTGATGAGGAGCCGGGTCAACAGGCGCACAAATGAATGCATGTCGCTCTGCCCAGGCTCGGACGCGCAAAGGTTATCGTCTCAAATTGCCGGCTGTAGCTGTAGATATCACTTAGGTGTGTGCAGGTAAAATTCTCTCATTACTGTATCCCCCCCCCGCCCCCGCCCCCCCTCTATATTCTAACTCTTCTCTTTGTTGGGGCGACGGCGCATGAGTTGGCCTTCGCTTCTCTCGGTTATTAGTGAAATGAAATAGGCCAGGCGACCAGTGAAACGAAACCGAGGCTGCTCATTTACACTGTCATTTGATAGGGTTAAGCAACGAACAGATGGACACACGCACTGTAGCCCCTTTGGCACGAGAAAAAGTGAGACTATTCTAGTCATGAAGGCTTTTTTTTTTTATTATTCTTGGCACGTGGATGGACATGGGAAATATTTCTGTGCATGAGAAAAAAAAAAAAAAAAATAAAATAAATAAATAAAACTAAAAACTAAAGCCCAGACTATTAAAACACGAGGAGCAGGGAGGGTGTTACACAGGTCTTATTAAGACGGTTAGTGAAAAGGTCATGCTCATCATTGCATAGCTGCATGTGAGTGTGTGAGTGCGGTGGAGTGCATGAGTGACAGCAGAGGGGGCACATGCTGCTGTCCTTGGAGAGAGCCCTCTAGTGTTTGTCCGGCTACTTGGCAGCAGCCGGGCAGGCCTTGGGGGAGCAGATTTTATTAGCACAGCAGGAGAGGATGGTCAGTATACTGTCTGACACACATGGCTTTTTTTTTTTTTTTTTTTTCCAGCTGTAAAAAATCTCTTTACGAAGCTCATTTCGGCCCGCAGAGTATTAAACACTGGCCCAGCATCCCTTTCTTCCAACAATAACATTACATTCCCCACCACTTCCGCTCACTGCTGCAGTGCACGCATGCATATTCAGTGACGATAAGTCTTACTGGAGGAGTGAAAGAGCTTGTCTGTGGGCACAGCATGTTATTGTACCTCAGCACCTCCACACAACAGAGCTGGTCCTCGTAGGCTTTGCCTGGTGGAGGCCTTTTGACCCGAGTGCCAGAGATCCCAATTAGCAAAGACATCAAGTCTACCATTATTTATTTCTGTACCATTTAATTTTCCTCCCACTCATGCTTTGATGTTGCAGCTGCGTTTCAGATGGGAATTCTCCAATCATCTTTTTTAAAAGCTCCTGCTGCATAATACATTAGACTGTAAATGTTGAGCCATGTTTCTCTTGCTCGATATGAATGAAAATTTCATTGACGGACACTCGGTTCAGATTGGATGTGTGTGAACAGACTTAAATTTGGAAAAAGGAGGGCTCGGAGGGGCTGTTCATTTAAAATCACTGTAAATGTTTAAGCAAATAAACAGCCAACTAGCACATGGCAGTAACTGAACTTGTTGGCATGGTGTAATTATTTTTTAGATGCAGTCTACTCTCTCTCTCTTTCTCTCACTCTGTCACTGCCTAACACAACACAATAAAACTATCAAACCTCAAAGCACAAACCCTAATTCATGCGTAATACAACAGTGTGTACTGCTTTTCATGGCTTGTTTTTCAAAAAGCTGGAGTAGAAGCTCCATTGACATCAGTTGAATGTGAAACTAACCAATCATTCAAAATCTCCCTTTGTAAGTGGAGCTTGGAGCAAATGAGAAGGTTCCAGCTTTAAATTAGTGATTAATTCCACTGACATGGCCCCTGCCAGTGATCAAAATATCAGATGGCTTTGAAAAAGGCAAGGTAAGTGAAGGGGAAATGGTCTTTAGAACCCAAGCATCCTCAATCGATCATTAGTTACTGCTTTGTCAGTGGTATTAATCACAGCTGTTGCAGCGAGCGCCACAGACTTCTACATCTGAAACTCTGCACAACAAGGGGGGGCTGTCCCCACCACAGGGACTTTCAGGGATTTTCTTGTATGTTATTAGTTCAATGTCCAATAATTCAAAGCATGAACTTGCATGCTCTTATGGAGATCCACACCAGGGTATTCTCACTTGCAAGTGTATGAGCCTGTTAAAGCAGTTGTAAATGTCATCAAGGACCCCCCACCCCCCCCAACCACCACCACCACCGCCGCCACATCCTAATTTGGCCAAGTTTCTGACTCAATACCTATCAGTCATTTTGATGAGCAGCGTACCTTGAAGCATCCAGCCTAAGATTGAGGTAACCGGCAGCTCTAAACTATTCTTTTAACTTGATGCTCCTTCTTTGCTTTGATTTACTTTTCCTCTATTGCTGTAATTGCCAGACTGGAAGGGCCCCCTCCCCAACCGCTTCTGGCAACCTGTGTAATTTGGATTGAAGTCAAAATCCTATTCGTTATTTTCAAGGCGATACAAAATTTGGTTCCACCATATATCAGTGCGAAGCTGATCCGATGCGCAGTAGCCCCACTTGATCAAGAAATGTATTCAAATTTTTGACATTTACTTGTAACTGTGAAGCACTCTGTAACCCTTGTTTTAAAAAGATCTTTATGAAATAGGGCTTATTATCATCATTGATTAATCAGCTAGTGATTTTCTCAATTATTCAATCACTCGTTTTGTCTAACAGTTGTCAGAAAATTAAAAAAAATACTAATTATTTCCCAGAGACCGAGGTGACATATTCAAGTGCCTCGTTTTTGTCCGACCAGCAGTCTGAAGCCCAAAGATATTCAGTTTCCAACAATATAAAACAGAAAACAAACTAACACCAGAAAAAGTGTGTTATTTTTTCCAGAAAAATAAAACACAGTTTCATCAATCAGGTATTCTAATCTTTCCCTAATCTTAATAGAGTCGTTTTAGTTTTTTTTAAACTTAACCCAACCTTGGGCCACAGAGAAAGCACATCAGAGGACGCTCATATCAACCTGTTTTGTGACAAATGGTTAGTTACGGGAGATGAAGGACACATTTTGTACATGCTGGAGATCTTTTTGGTGCAGTTACTGAGGCTTTAGCACACAAAGATTAGGCACATTCGGAGAGGAACTGTGTAATATCTCTCACTCATCTGGAACCATTTTATCCTTAAAAACAAATCTCACACTGCAGCTTTAAAGGAGGAGGAGGGACCGTTGGGACCAGTGGTCTTTCACTTCCTCCTCCCAGGATTTCCCAGGTGATCGAGTGATTAAACTGCCGTAGTTTCCCCCTGGTTACAAACGTGCCTCACTAATGTTTGAGCTATATCAGTGAGTTACGACACAGTTCAGGTGTTTGGCTGGAGTGGGGATTGGAGGTGGGGGGAGAAGCTCTGTGTCCAAAATGACCAAATTATTTCTCCTCTTCACCTTGTCCCCCTGTCTTGGCTGGTAAAATAATCAAAATGAGTAGTAGTCAGTAAAAGTGCTCAACTCAAAAGGCATGTGGCTGGTCGACATGAAAGGCCTGGAAATGCTCATTGTTCTTCATTGTCAAGCGTTACCCTCGCTATTGACAGTATAATATTAACAGCCCAATTTGAGTACCCAGGCTGGTTTCTTCCATTTGGCTCCTTCAAAACCACCGTGGCTGATTTCAGGGAAGGTTTTTAAAATCCATTTCTGAGCTACTGTGAATTGTTTAAAATGTCAAAATATGCAAATCACTCCTGACCTCTTTTGAATCATAAAACGCAGCATAAAATCAAACTTATATTTGAGTTGAGTTGAGTTTGAGCAAAATATGAAAAAAATATCCCTCCTGCTTAAACACTTGAATATTGCTGTTCAGCCTGAATGAAAAGTGCACAACCAAGTCTCCCACACTTGAAGTCGCTGAGACATTTTGGGTGATGTCTGTGTTTGAGCAGGCCAAGATATAAGTACAGCATGTGGCACATTAGCATTCCTAAAAGTCACACTTTAATTGGTTGCAGATTAAAGTTAATTGATTTAGCTGATAGTTTTAAAGCTCCTGAAGATAATTAAGTGCAGTGTTGAGAATTCTGATATGTTGACATTTTGAGAATGAACAACCTGTAACGTGTGGGTACAACATAACGTTAACTAACATCTTAATCATGCAAATTGAAAAACACGGCAGATTTAATTATCACCGGTCGAATCATTGGTCCTCATTAATTACATTGGGCTTATTTATTCACATTCACATATCTATTCCACTTACTTCCCAATTATGCAGGACAGTCCTCAGACCCCCGCTGATATAACAAACAGTAATTCCATTCCTTCTTCATTAGGGTATGCATGTAATAAGACGCTGAGGGGATGGAGGGACAAATGAGCATCCAAGGTTGAAGAGCTGCAACAGCAAGAATTCAGAGCATCAGAAATGATCATTAGACTTTCTTAATATACATATATTTGAATACACTGAGTCTACCTTAGAGGTAATGAAATGTGTGACGATGAGTGACTCACATTACAGCTCAGCCCACCCACGGACATGAGAAAAGGAAGTTTATTTGCTGTTACAAAATTGCAAGCTGACTCAAGTTGTTCACATTCTGACAAAACGTGAACTTATCACAGCAAGGTTGATCAGCAGATGTTGAATTAGACTATCTCAAGCTTTAATTAAGTGAACTAATTAATGAACAGTATTTAAATCGTATTTGTTTGGTTTTTTTTTTAGATGAGAACAGAAAACATCTGCTGCGAACCAGAGATTTTATCAAATCTGCATATGTTTGGGGATCAGAATTGAAATGGAATTTTACTTTCTTCTTTCTTTCTTTTTATCAGGCTAAAATATTCTCAATAACAAATATCTCTATGCTTAACGCCCTAAAGTATTCAAACTATGACAACATTTAGCTAATGCGGGCATCGAGTTTCTTATTTGCAGCGAAGACAACGCTACAGGAATACGTTTATGAATCGTTGAGATGTTTCAGTCTGCAGCAACCAGCCATCCCCAGAGCTGCTGCTGTTAATGTTGTTAATGGACGAGATGTGTTTATACTGGTTGCAACAGTCTCACTTTCAAAGTTTATGTGCACTTGTTAGAAGCAGATATGTCAAATATGGCAAAATAGCACACTTTAAAGTACAGTCATGACACCAAGAGAGTTACACACGGTGATGGACACAGTTTTGCAAAGAGCTCTACTTTGTTTCCGGTTGTCTTTTTATCATCATTGGACAAAAGCCTGTTCTTCTTATATGCTTAACCCAAAGCATGATTTCCCAGACGGTGCGTACAATTGCCCACAAAAGTAATAGCGATAGTGTTCATTCAGCTATATAAGTTAGCTACTCATGATTTCAGGTTCTGAAGCAGATATCCAGACGGCGCCTGTGTGTTGAAACGGACAAGCCAATTTGTACACATTGATTTGATTAAGGGAGAGTTTGTTTCATTAGAGAGAGTTTTTTAAGGCAGTTCTTTATGGAAACTCACAGTGAAGAGAAAGTTACATCAGAACTTTAAATTACCCAGCTCTCTTTATTAACATTAGGCTTTCTCTCCATCTCCGTCAGCCTGTCTGACAGTTGTGATGCTTTATGAGCGCGGGGACACAATAGCAAAACTGAATGTGGCAAAAAGGAAGCAATTCGACATTAATCTAGTCTAATGTGAGAGGGAGGTTATAGATGAAGACAAGTGCTAGCAGAAGAGTTCTATGATTAGATGAAGACAGACATCAATAGACATTGATGGTTGTAATGAATAGACAGAGTGCTGCTGTAATGACACTTTACCTTTAATAGTGCTCATTAAGAAGACTAGCCACTTGGTTAACGAGGATGAGAGATGAGCTCTGCCATTTGTCGTCAGGCCATAGACACAGGAAGAGTCTTATGAATTTCCTTGCTGATAAGGCCTAAAAAATTATAGAAGCCGGAAGGCTCTTATAGTCCAGCGTAAACCCGGAGCAGGTCCACACCAGACTGGGGCTCACGCTCAAAGAAGGGGGGCTACATTTGAAAACAGATGAAAATGTGCTTCACTATTTTACAATTATTTCTGCTATTTTAAATGTAGAAATGGTCATTAAAATCTTTTTGGGGGGTTTGTTTTGTTTCATTTATGGTGGAGTAAAGGATAACCTGACTGTCAGATGCAGAAATTAGAAAAGTCAATGTGAGCTCAATGAGAAGCCGCAGCACGAGGGATAAGACTGTAAGAACTAACGTTGCACAATTTCAGTAAGGTGACTGAATATTGATGATGCCTTTGGAAGTTTTGGTTGCATGCAGTGAATGTACACTAACAGTTGAATTGCTTTTGCACAAGACACATAACCCCAAGTACTCCGTCAGTGACGGGGTAAGTTATTTTTTAGCAGAATTCAGACTTCAGAAAAGCTGAAATACCTTTGATGTGGAGACAGAACAGATACATGTGCAATGAGACACTTACAGCAACATATAGTAGGATTCAATTAAATCTTTCCCTATGATACTTTGAATCGCTATGAATCATCACATTCAGTTATACAGTCACACACTATCAAGATGCTTCCTTGATCACTATAATGCTGCTGCGCAATGATTACGATCCAAGCAGCAAAACTAAAAACTTCAATGAGGATTCCACCTGACAAGACAAAACATTTTGTTTAACCACAGATACTGTCTCCAATCAAAAATGTCCAGTGTGTGAAGCTTATGTATCATTCAGAACCCATTAAAAGTTTAACTCAGATGTACATTTCAGTCTTCCTCAAATAAAAGTGTAAAGGAAAGTGAAAAGGCCAAAACACAAAATAAAATAAATAAATAAAGTTTTTTTTGTACTTTTTGAATAGCATAATAGCAAAGTCACATAGGAACAAGCAACACATCCCTCTCAGTCCTTCACTCACAGCAAGCACTACAAAACTGTACCATAGCAAAATTATGAACACACCTGTGTGTGTGTGTGTGAGACAAGTGTCTATAATCATGACTTTTATGAGTGGCCAAAAAACAGTTATTGCAGGGTTCAATGAGAAATGATTAATAATGACTATGATTTATGATTTGAGTTATTTCAGACATTTGAGAATTTGACTATATAAGCCTATATGAGTTGACTAGAGCTGAAAGCTCATGTAACTGTGTCACTGTACATATATACCCCATATAATCTGTGTAAAGATGTTTTGATTCATCCATCTATACATCTCTTGTGGATACTTGGCAGTACACCCTGCTTTTGAAGATTGACTTGAAATGGCCAGCAGCTTGGCAACTATGGGACTACCTAATTCTTTTTTTCTTGCACCAAGACAAGATCTCAAAGGGATTTCCAGTTTCTAATTAATAATTGGTATATGTGGCTGACGCTGTGTGAGATTATTTGAAGTCATTAGAAAACACCCCCTTCCACTGAGTCTAGGAGAGAAAGAAGGCGACCAGCAATCCTGCAGGGATTGCACAGCCGCACCAAAAGTGTTTTGTTCAGGAAATTTAATTGCGGCATCTACAAACTTGTTCCTGTGAGTATTACAAAATAATGACTCTGTTCTAACATGAAATTAAAAGATTTTTTTTCTTCTCCAGGCTGGAATAATCTTAATGGAAAAATATTAACGCTAACACCCTAAGTCCTGTTGTTCTCAGTGACTTACTTCATTGTTTGATGATAAATTGCCACTTGTCCCGCCTCTCAATCAAATTCCCTCTATGTTTGGTTTTCCATATCTTGTAGCTTTCACAGTCCAAAAAGGCTTCTCCCTTGGTACTGCATACAAAAAGTTTCCTTTGTTCTCTGCAAAATTAACCAAAACAGACAGCCAAGTGTGAAGTACTGTTTGATGACAAACACTGAGAAATACTGTGAAATAGCCTACTGTATCATGACAAATTAGCAGACGACACAATTTGCAACAGCGTTTAGATCATGTCTAACAAATACGCATAAAAATAAGATGTAGAGGCAGAAAAAAGGGACGTGGATATCAAAGACAACGTGTCGAGAGTAGTAATAGGAAGGAAAGGTACTTCAGGACAGGAGCGTATGGAAAGGGCTGGAGGAGAATGGAAAGCACCAGGACAAACACATCTAGGCTATTGATTTATTGGAAGGTATAGTCTTAGAGACGGGTGCAAGATTGATCAAATGGAAGGTTATCCTTACTCACAGAGGCAAGCTGTTTGCCAATATCCATCACTGGAAACTCAAAATGGCTCAAAGGATCCTTGACATTCTCCAGCACTGCAGAGGCAGGAGCTGCCCAGGCTCCGAGAGCCTCTGTGTTAGAAAGCATTGTTTTAGACTGCACACCGAATGAAAGGCTGTACAGTATCCTTGGAGGTAAAACCAAGGCCATTGACAGTGTCGTCATAGTGGCAGAGCGGAAGTAGGAGATTTATTGTTTTCTTGTTTTAACATTCGTTGTATTATCTAGCTGCATACCTATTGACTTCACAATTACTTCCTAAACCTTAGCCTTAGCCTTAGCCTGGAATACATTCACTCAATATATCAGTTAAGAGACCTTAGTAGAAGATTGAGAACCAATAAAATCACCAAAAACATAATCTATTTATCAAAGTATATGAATTGTACAAAAAATACAGAAAGATCTTAGTACAATTTGTTGAAAGCCACACATTCTGAGATGTGTTCTAAGCTGCAATACTTGCAGTGTAAAGTACCTTGTATGTTTTTTATGCCTTGTACTCATCAGGACAAGGCATAAAAACATAACCCAGAGTGGTCTGCAGTTGTTTCATTCCAATCATTCTTTTGCTG